>NC_056734.1:477377043-477687043 GCF_019279795.1 Protopterus annectens
GCATGGAGATCTGCTACATGATAGTAATATGCCAGCAGTCTGGCTACTTGTACTTTGAGTTCTGCTTATATAGACCCTCCTGCACGTACATACACGTAGCACACAGAACATTCATTAGAAGTGATAGTTTGATTACTTGTTTTTACCAGCCAGTACCACAGTTATTCTGGCACCATTAACTTTATCAGCAGTTTAAGATTAACTCCTGCATTCCTCAGTGATCAACATTTTCCAGAACATTTCAGTTTGCACGCAGTGAACATTTTTCTGCTTAACCCTTTAAATACAGAATACAAAACATGTTGACTTCAGTATTTTTCCACATTTCCCCCCTTACAACATTTTGTATACTGTTTATTTTACACAATCCCAGATACGTTGTATACCTTCTCATAATCAGAGAAATATGCTTTTGTAGCATTGGCAGAGATAACCTTCGATATTATCATTTTGATACATGGTATGCAACAGCAGCCAAGCAGCAAAAATATGATTGCACCAACACATACAGCAATTAAAATGTTCATCAACACAGAACCCCAGTTTCCAAACAGGTTTTGGAAAAAGTCAGTCAAGGGGTTTGAACCAGGTTTAGTCAGTTCAGAAACTTGTTGAATTATTTTTCCTTCGCTAGGGTGAAATCGAGCGCCATACGGTTTGCAACACTACTGTTCTTATCGCTGTTAATTCGTCCATCACCAATTCTAGCACTGAAAATGTCACATTACTCAGAGTCTCTAACAGTTTTGACAGTTTTCTCAGTTCTCAGATGGATTTTACTGTCCCATACGCTGGCAAAATACCAGCCCAAGCAATTACATCATCGCCTAGGTCCATATGTGAGAGTCCTTTGCTGCTGACGTGTGCCAAGTCATGGTGATAAATCCATGACGCATCAATGTTACCTACGGGATTAATAGGTTTATTAAGAGAACGTGCATTTCGTATTTTATCTTGAGGTAATACATTTGCGTATCTGATACCTGGTATCAGATATCCCAAAAAACAACTTCCTGACCAGCCATATGGTAACCATTTATATGCTTTCCTACCACAAATAAAATAACAACCATTTGTTTTGATGGTAATATTGGTTGCAAATTCATAACTCCCATTTGGCTTTAGCCCTTAAATAACAGGCCATATACATACAGCATTTTTCAACCAAACTAGTAGCATTTACATTGATGTCTCTTTTTATAGCTCCAAACTTGGTCTCGCACTGCCCTTCTAGGGTACAATTATGAACTATTGTCAAATTACATTGGCTCAGCCCCACCTTAACGTTTTCAATCTTTGAAAACACACTGTTCCGCTTTGGCCCCAGAAGAGGCAGCGCCACCTTGTCTCTCAGTGGTACTTCTGTGGTTTCAAACAACAAACTATTCCAAGTATCATTTGTTTCCAGAGGGCTGTCCCTAACATTAAGCCACTATGTACAGTAGATATTACAGTACATACCCAACAATTTGAGACATTCATTGAGGATGCATATGCATATTTAATCGCTTGATATGTATTAAAGTTTGGATGCCAGCTGGTGTGTTTGTCTCTTTTGAATGGCTAGCTTCATTAAAAACAGAAATATTACAATCACAATAGTTATAAACAATAAAATATTGCAATAGAACCATTTTCTCTTATTCTCATTATTGTCCTTCATGGTTACTGCTATCTGTTTGTTCCTCAGGGAATTCAATTTTTATCTAACTTAAAATGTTTTACAATGTGTTAGGTGGATCCATGAGGACCTTTCTTTAATCCGAACTGCCATTGGAGTTGCGATGACTTCCGTGATTTTGTCGTCTCTTGAACCTGAAAACAATCATTCATTAAACAGCTGTTAGTATTGGTCAGCATTTTCCTCATGCTATCTCCTCACCCCTCACGTTCCGCAGGCAACAAGTTTTGCCACTGCGGACGTAATAAGGTCTCCCATACAACAACTCAAATGGGGTGACTCCTTTGAGGTGGGAGTTGTCCGCATGGAAAGGAGGGCTAGAGGTAGACAGGTAATCCAAGACAGATGTGTCTCGGCCATGAGTTTTCTCAACTTGCCTTTTAGAATGCCGTTATGGCGTTCCACCAACCCTGCTGACTGTGGGTGGTAGGCACAATGGTGTTTTAATTCAATTTGGAAAACTGTAGACAGTTTCTGTATGATCTGATTGACAAAATGCATACCGTTGTCAGAGTAGATGCGTAGGAAGTCCAAAGTGTGGGACGATGTGATTGACCACAATTTTAGCCACTGTTTGAGCATCCGGATGTGTCACCGGAAAGGCCTCAACCCACTTAGTAAATGCATCTACTATTACTAACACAAACTTCTTTAGTTGTGCCGGGGTCAATTCGATGAAATCCATACATATTGTATGAAAAGGATAGGGGCGTGTTGGAAATGATGCCGGAGCAACTCTGACCACTCTCGCGTGGTATTTAGCACATACTATGCAGGATAGACAAAAACGTTTTGCATATGCAATGAAACCCTTGGTCCAAAAGGTAAGGTGGATAATTCTAACCATAGCTGCAGGGCCCAGATGGGAAGGGCCATGCACGACTAGTGCTGCATACCTAAAAAGATTAGTAGGCAAAACATATTTATTATCCGGTCCCACATAGATTCCTTTGTTCTGCCTAACACCATACCTAGTCCAGCGTTGTTTTTCCTGTACTGTGCTAAGTTCCTGCATGACTTGTAAGGTTTGCAAATCAAATTCATTTGTTGGTTGTAATTCTGTAGGTGTGGTTTCAAGTGAAAAGGTACTGGACATAGCTGCCTCTTTGGCTACTTTGTCTGCTAGGCCATTACCAAGTGATACCGGGTCCTTAGCACGGGTATGAGCAGCATTTACAGATGGCCAAACCCCGTGGCCGTTGGACGGCTTGTAGTAATTCAAGGATTAGTTCTTTGTGCATAATAATGTCTTTCCCCGAGGTTGTAACCATCCCCCTATTTTTCCATTGCTGAGCAAACACATGTACCGTAGAGAAGGCATATTGACTATCCGTATAGATAGTGACATTCCTGTCCTCCGAAAGGAGACATGCTCTTGTCACAGCAATCAATTCCGCTGCTTGAGCAGATAAGTTCCCGGGGAGTGGTCTTGCCTCTATTATCTGAGTTGCAGTAGTAACTGCATACCCTACCTGCGTGGTGCCTGTTTCTGTTTTGCGTGCTGACCCATCTACAAACAGTGTCCAGTCCGCATGTAGTAAGGGTTGATCTTTAAGATCCGGTCTTGGTAGAACTTTAGAATGTATGAGATCTAAGCATACATGCGGGATACCGTCTTCAGCAACAGGTAGCAATGTCGCTGGATTTAAGGTAGTGCATCTCTCAATTGTCATGTGTGGCTGTGATAACAGCGTAGTCATACAAGATAAATGTCTGCTAGGTGACAGAAATGTTAACTTGTCCTGCAGAAGGATGACTGCTACAGAGTGCGGGACTTTTAACGTAAGATCATGGAACAATACCAACGTGGCAGACGCTTGTACCGCCAAAGCGGCTGCAATTACTGCTTGCACACAGTGTGGTAATGCTCGTGCTACTGAGTCTAATTTGCTAGAGTAAAATGCCAATGGTCTTAACTTATCTCCATACATTTGCATTAAAACAGATGTCATAAATCCCTGCTTGCAATCTACAGTCTGTATAAAGGTCTTACTGTAATCTGAAACCCCAATGTTGCTGACCCAGCTATCAGTTGCTTGATCCTAGTAAATGCCTGTACTGCCTTGTCTGTCCAGTGCAGCAAATCTTTTGCCGCCATCGGTATTGCAAAAATTAAGTTTGATAGCGGGTGCACTTCTTAGTTGGGAATCCAACTACAACAGAAGTTCGTAATGCCTAAAAAGGACATCATTTCTTTTTTGTAGTTGGCATGGGGGCTTGTAAAATAGCATTCTTTCTGCTGTCATCTAATCGCCTGCCCTTCCCAGAGATAGTATAACCCAGGTAACGTACTTCTAATTTACAAAATTGTAACTTAGACTTATTTACCTTATGTCCTTCATGTGCCAGAAAGTGTAGTAGTCGAATAGTCTCGGACTTACAGAGTTCTTCGCCAGGAGGATATCATCCACGTACAGCAGTAGGTGGCATCCTTGGGCGGGTTGGAACTGAGCCAAATTGGTGGACATCTCTTGTGAGAAGATGGTCGGACTTTCGCAGTGTCCCTGCGGTAACCTGGTATAGGTATAACGCTTGCCCATAAATGTAAATGCAAACCAAAATCTACTATCTTTCTGCAAGGGAATAGAGAAAAAGGCATTACTGATATCAATTACAGAAAAGTAGTTATCTGTTGGAAGGATATCGTTCAGCAGAATAGACGGATCCGGGACTATGGGGCCCGAGGTACCGCGGCATTTATTGCCTGTAAGTCTTGTACCATCCTCCATGTCCCATCCGGTTTTTTTACTGGAAATAAGGGCGTATTACACGGTGAGTCTGTGCACAGAATTAATACTCCAGCTTTCAAAAGTGCTGTGATTACCGGTAAAATGCCCTCCTCTGCCTTTCTGCTCAAGGGATACTGCTGTTTATGAGGTCTAAATTCTGACTTGGGTGTAATCTTTACCTGTCCTGCCATTCTAATCAGTCCAATATCGTGCTGACCCTGCGACCATAATAAGTTTGGCACTGGTTGGGATTCCAATTGCATAGTTGATGCTAGTGCTGTTAGATTTACCATTTGATATTCCTCATTTTTTGCCACTTCCTGTCCCCACCAATTGCCTTCACTTGTACCTACTTCCCCATTCTCACTTTGTTCTTCTTCCTCATACCCTCCATCTACGTCTTCCATCGGTCCATGAACCTTGAACTAACATTAAAGTTCCATCTTCACTAACTGTAAAAGTCTGGGCTTTTTTATCCTTTTTTTCCTTCAGGTATTTCTCAGCATGTCTAGCATAATCCATAAGGGGCTGTAGACACGCTGTCCTGTGTGTGATCATATGCTTTTGTATAAAGTTACCAATGGCTGTCTTGCAGCCCTTTAGGAATGCATTTTCAGTTGCTGTTCATAGGGCGAGTCATTTTCCTGATTTTCTACCTTAATCAACCCACTATGAGCATCAAAACATTGTGTGAGAGATGATGTAGATAACTGTCTACGGTTTCGTCATCTGATTGAATGCATTGATTAATGCAAGTCCAATCTGCCTTGGGCTTCCAATGTTCTTCTATTTTATCTAAGAGAGTCTGCATTCTGGTTCTACACACTTGGAAGTTTTACTATCTTCCTTTTAACAAAGTACACATCTCTTTCACTTGAATTACCACACCCTTTTTCAAATTTTGTTCCCTATGTCTTTTATTTGCTTCCTCCAGCCATTTCTGTGCCTGGGGAAACCCCACCTTCTTTGATTCCTTGTCTTATTTCCTGCCTGTTTGCACAGTAATCTTACTAGATTTTGACATTCTGACTTATTTAAACATCCACTAAACCCATGATCTTTTTCCATTTATCTAAATATTTTACGTTCTTTGGGTGTAAATCAAACATAAACTTTTATCTTCAGATTGTCGTCACCTTTGACGAACTGGTTCCTGTTCCCATTTCTCTTAAGAGAAACTATTCCTGTTCCTGAGATCTCTTGTATATGGAATTTATTCACATATACTCCTTATACTTTGAGAAAATTAAATTTCTCCCTTGACTAGTCCCTTAAAATTTAGACAAAAATTCCAATCAGAAACAACAAAAATAGCTTTTCTTTTGCTTACCTTTGTGATTCCTCCGCCCTGTTTCGCTGCCACCTCACGGATTGAATCTGGAAAGAGTGACTGGCCTCTAATTTCAACCTGTTTCAGTTGGAGGTCTTTCATTCGAGGAGAGCCTGATCTCTCTCCACCTGCGCAGGTTTTCAGCCTCTCTTTGTTCGATTACCGCTGCAGGCCGCCTAACGTTTGAAGCCAGTTATGTCGAAAGATTTTACTCTTCTAACATATTCTGGAAGAATCACACCAAGTTCTTGTAAGCAAGTAAAACAGCTTTATTTTACATGCATGGAGATCTGCTACATGATAGTAATATGCCAGCAGTCTGGCTACTTGTACTTTGAGTTCTGCTTATATAGACCCTCCTGCACGTACATACACGTAGCACACAGAACATTCATTAGAAGTGATAGTTTGATTACTTGTTTTTACCAGCCAGTACCACAGTTATTCTGGCACCATTAACTTTATCAGCAGTTTAAGATTAACTCCTGCATTCCTCAGTGATCAACATTTTCCAGAACATTTCAGTTTGCACGCAGTGAACATTTTTCTGCTTAACCCTTTAAATACAGAATACAAAACATGTTGACTTCAGTATTTTTCCACAGATATCCTTTATGGTAGTGAGTATGTGGTATTTATATTTGTTGCCAGAAATGTTAGTGGAATTATTACAGGGCTTAGGATGTGAAGTGGATGAGACAGTAGGAACAGAAGTTTAGTCAGTGAGTTGTTTGATTTCTTTCCAGAATTGTTTTGGGCTCTTAGCAAGATATTCTTGTTTTGTCTGAGGTAAATTGCTTTGGCTCTGTTAGTGGCTATTCTAGTTGCTTTTCTAAGTGTGAGGAAAGCCTTGCATAGTTTGGTATTCAGTAGATGTTATTTCCATGTTTTCCAAATTCTGTCTCTTTCTTTATCTTGTTGCAGATCTCATCATTTAGCCATGGACAGTAGCTTGTTCATAGGTTAATATGTGTTTACTAGGCCAACAACCACAAGAGCCTTTTTAAATCTAGCCATGCATCACAAATTTCTTACAAGTTCTGGTACCCTTGATAACTGTAAGCAGGAACTTGGCAGATGAATCATTTACAAGCAGGGGCCTGGGAGATGAACCATTTACAGGTTGCCTGTGTCCATTAGAGACACAGGTGCCAAACCAGGGATGAATTTCCTGATCCCCATACAATTGTCCAAGTTACACTTGAATTGGGTTAGGAAGGAACTCTGCTTCACATGGATAGGGAGCCTGTTCCAAAGACAGGCTAGTCTCTGGGATACATACCTGCCTCTCCAGGAGGTCCTATTTATATACAGTCAAGGTTTAAGTCTTTAGAATGGGAAATTCTGATGCTGTTTGTTTTGTGGATATGCAGGAGGTCCATCAGAGTGGGGTCTGATATTCCCCTGTGTACCAGGTATATATATCCCTTCAACAGCCTGTAGGAGACAGAATACAGGGATAGGGCCTCAATGCGGTCTGCATAGGACATTTTACTTATGTCCTGTATTCTTTTAGTGAGCAACCTCTGTGCACATTCCAATTGTTGGATATGCCTGGTTATGTACATACCAAAGGGGGCATTGTACTCAATGACAGGTCTGACGAATGCCAAATACAGTGAAATAATTACTTCCTTGGACCTAGATGCCATACATTTGTTTATAAATTGCACAACATAGAATGATTTCCTCACTACTGTAGACATGTGATGGTCAAAGGCTAGATTACTATCTATGTGTGTCTCTAAGTCCCTAACTACTGAGTCAACTCTAAGGGGTGTTTTGTCAATATGATATTTAGGAGTGGATGACTTCCCAAAGGATATTATTATGCGTTTTTAGAAATTGTTTATAATCTTCTTTGCTTTAGAGGAAAAAGGAACTCTTGTATGGGTGTAAGTATATTAAAGGCTAAATCTAAAGTGACTGTAGGGTGAGTTTGCGAATAAAGCGGTGACCAGACAGTGGTGAACATTTAGGTCAGCTTGCTTTTGTATGTAAACATCTATGTTGGATATTAGCAATTATCATATCTAAAGTGGAGCTATTTCCTATGAGGGCATTGGGTCTAGCTGGAGATTTAGCAAGTTGTCCAAAGAGAAATTGTTGAACTAGACAGAGAGTGGGAGAGAGAGAAACTGCACTTTCCATGTGGGACTGTTTCCTACAACTCTGCTAAATATATACTTCAATTTCTTATTCCAAGACCGCAAGTTTGTGGCAAAGAAGGTAATATGTTTCACTGCAAACATTTTGTTTACATTCATTTCATTTATTTAGACCTTGTTTTGCATTTATGTGTATATTTAGTATAGTTTGTCAGTTTCTAATAAGTGTGAGGATTTTATTTTCAGTATTATGTTTTTCCACCATTTTATGCTTCAATATTCTGAATAGGAAACATACTGTATGTTTCCTTTTTTTTTCATTCCAGCCCATGAAGGTAAGTTCAGTGATTACCTTTAAATATCTGAATTTTCCTTTTCACTGAGTGTACCTGTAAGAGTGAAAGGGAAGGTCTACAAGAGGGTAGTGAGACCAGCTATGTTATATGGTTTGGAGATAGTGGCATTAACAAAAAGGCAGGAGTTTGAGCTGGATGTGGCAGAATTAAAGAATTGCACTGGGTGTGACGAGGGTGGACAGGATTAGGAATAAGTATATTAGAGGGTCAGCCCAGGTTGGAAGGTTTGGAGACAAAGCCAGAGAGGCACGATTACATTGGTTTGGACATGTACTGAGGAGGGATGCTGAGTATATTGGGAAAAAGATGCTAAGGATGAAGCTACCAGGTAACAGGAAAAGAGGAAGGCCTAAGATAAGGTTTATGGATGTGGTGAGAGAGGATATGCAGGTGGTTGGTGTGACAGAGCAAGATGCAGAGGACAGGAAGAAATGGAAGCAGGTGATCTGCTGTCACGACCCCCTAACGGGAACAGCCAAAAGAAGATGATGATGATGATGATGATGATTGAGTGAACTGGGTCTGTGTTACCTAGCAAGTGTTTTTTTTGTGATAATATAGTGTTTATATGCCTTAACACATATGTACGTCCATGTTTGGTGCAGTTATCTAAAGGCTGCACGTGTGTAAGGTATTTGCACTAGCTAAATAGACCAGACTTACAGGCTAACATCTTTTAATTCCAAGTTGTGATGTCTCTGAGGTAGCAATGGTTAAGAAGGGTGCAGAGGCAGAGAAAATGGTCACATAAAATTTGTTTTTCATACTATGTTGAATCTTCAGCTCATATAAGGCATTCAAACATATGGACATCATATGAATACAACAGTTCCCGCCTTTCTGCTTCCTTTCTTTTTCTGTTCCAGTCATTGGCACTAAACCCTCTAAGAGCTCTTGTGCTTTTTACTGGATCTGAGCTTCCTGAAGTTTCCAATGTTTCTGTTACACACTGTTGACTTTTAGGTTATGATCTCCTTCTTCTCCTAACCACATTTTTTAGTCCTGATCATCTTAGGAGGCCATCATGATGTTTGGCCATCTGCCATGACTGCTGGGTTTTGAATCTTTCAGGGCTTCCTCTAATATTTATAAGGTGTAAATTCAGCAGTAGATCACTCAATGTTTGTTAATAGTCCAGTGTTTTATATCAAGTCAACTTGAAGACTTCCCATCAGAAGGGTGATACCTGATTGTGAGTCCTGAGAGTTAAAAAATAAATCTGCAAGCCAGCTAAAAAATGTGTATGCTCAAACTCACCATGATTTGTGCACCTCCTGATGAAGGAGGTTGTACACCACTGATACTCCTAATATTATGTGAACTAACTCGGAGAATGATATACCTGAATGTAGGAGGATCACTTCAAGGTAGCACAGCCTTGGACTCAGTATAGATCCTCCCTGCAATGCACACACACACACACACACACACACACACACACACACACACACACACACACACACACACACACACACACACACACACACACACACACACACACACACACTTGGACTTTTAGTACTGCTGTTCTGAGCATCTCATCTCTATCATTCTCAGAATACCAACATGCACCCACTGAGGCACCCTGCATACATTTTCAGTTATGTCTGCAAGCATAATGGTAACACCAACAATGTACAGAACTGGTTATAGATGACATCACCTATACTCAGCTGAAAGATAGCGCAAATCTGCTGGCTGACAAATTCAGTTCAAACTTCACCTCCTCATCACCCCCAGTTCTCCCCCAACTAATGCCCTCCACTACTCCACTGCCAAGTATCACAAAAGAATAGGTTGCCACTGTGCTCTCTAAAGCTAAAAAACATGGCTTTAATGAGGTCAAGGTATACCAGGTTGCCTCTTAAACAGCTTAAATCAGGTCTTATCTGACCATTAGTATTTCTATTTAACCACAGCCTCCAAACTGGCTTGGTCTCAGTACAGTGAAGGACAGCAACAGACATCCCTCTGCATAAAGAGGGACCATATACTGACCCAGGAAATTGCAGACCGATAAGTTTGACTAGTCTTATATGTAAGGCCATGGAAAGAATAATCATGGACCTGATAAATAATGATAGAGGAAACCTCCCAACACTGGATCTGACCCAATTCGGCTTTGTTAAGGGCAGACCATGCCTATTGAATCTGTTGGATTTCTTTGAGAAAGTCACTAAGACCATGGGTGAGGATAAAACAGTGCATACCACATACCTCGACCTGGCCAAGGCATTTGACACAAGTACCCACTTTGGTATTATAAATAAACTCACAAAACTTGGCATAAATCCCTACATCACCAGATGGATAGCCAATTGGCTCATGGAGAGGACACACTGGGTTAAAGTGGATGAATCCAGATCCAGCTTGAGACCAGTTACTAATGGTGTGCCACAGGGCTCAATGCTGGGACCATCTCTGTTCAGAATACACTTCTCTGAAGTCAAGGCTAAATTGGAAGGCCTCTGATGACAAAGTTTGCTGATGACTGCAAGCTGGGGGCAGTCAATTGAATCCCCAGTGATGTAGGTATCCTTCAGAGGGTCTAGATCAGAAAAAAATATTAGTGCCAAAACCATGGCCTAATACTAAATGCAAAAAAAATGCATTATTATACCCTTTGGGAATTCAAATACCACTGCAAATTACAGCATCAATAGCACAGCCCTAACAGTAGACTCACAGGTGGGAAATCTAGGTACACAATGGTGAGAAAGTCCTTCTATGTGGCAAAACTTATAAGTAAAGGTATGGCATCCAGATCCAAGGAAATTATAGTCCTTGTATTCAGCCCTCCTTAGACCAGTAATCAAGTACAATGTGCCATTTGTCATGTAATTGACTAAGCACTTACAGCAGCTGGAGCAACCTCAGAGTTTCCTCACAAAGAAAATACAGGGTGTAAACAACATATCCTATGTGGAGAGACTAAAAGCCATATCCCTTTACTCTGTCTCCTACCAGCTAAGGGGTGACCCATGCCTGACCTATAAGTCACTTATGAATCCAGTCCTGATGGAGCAGCTCCGCATCCACAAGTCAAACAGCACAAGGGTCACCTGATCCAGGGATCTAAACTTAGTCAGATACTCAAACAAAACATGCTGGAGAGACAGATGTGTCTCAAAGATTGCCACTTCTTTGGAACAGGCTTCCTATTCGCATTAAGAAGAGCCCTTCCCTAGCCTTCTTCAAATTCAATTTGGATCAATGGATGGGGAATCACAAATTCACACCTAGGGTAATGCCTTTGTCCCTTTTGGACAAGGGCAGTCTGTAAGATACTCATGGCATAGGCACAAATCCATACCATCCTCTTGCTTCTAGGGGCCATATATTGGGAAAATCAGGTTATATTGACTAGGCTTGTAAGGGCTCTTAAGCCATTAGTCTAGTAATCTCCTATGAACGTATAATTTTAGGATGTAGGCCCCTGAGACCATCTGCATATTTGATTGAATCTACAACCTCCTATGGGTATCTGTACATTTTGGTTTATCTACAGTATCGTTTGAGTCCTAATCACCTACTACAGTCTCCCCCAATCTCCTTATTGATTGTTCTCAGTATTATTTTATAGGGCTCCCTGCATGTTTTTACCTGAATTTGCTATTTTGTTTTGACTTACATACTGAGGTTTTGCTATGTAACTTTGAATTCATTTTTGACACCTAGGCTCTTAAGGATCCTCCTTTACTCCAATCTCACAATAGTATTTACTGTGCTGGAGGTCTCTGGCAACCACTGACTTCATCATTTTCAGTTTATCATTCCACATAAGACCCTTATTATCTACTCTGAAATAAAGTAATAATATAATGATGTAGGCTTTGGCTTTTTGGATCTTCTGTTATACTCTGGATACTGCAAAACACATTAAATTACTCTATTGACACAGTTATGTAATATGCTTGCACCAGAAAAATTACCTTTACAACCAGTGTACCAGCAGAAATGCTGTTGATACTATGTTATCATGTGCATCCCTACTTGAACATAAGACCTCACATTATGCAAAATACAGCTTCAAGCCTAGCTATCTAGGAGTATGTGCCTATATTTACTAAAGCTTTCCTAGTACTCTATTATGCATTGTGCACATTTGATAACTATGAATTTCATGAATGTCCATTACATGAGGCGAATGATATCTAGTGATACTCCACACCCTCCTTCAAAAGCCTGCCTAAAACATACCTCTTCACCAACCATCTGTGCAACTGTAATTGACCCACTGAAGCCTCAGCCACTCATTATTTCTACATCCCATTTGTCCTGGACAACACAAACAACACAATCTAACCATACCTATCCGTGTGTGAGCAATAACCTATATATGAGTATATGTACATATGTGTGTGTGTGTGTGTGTGTGTGTGTGTGTGTGTGTGTGTGTGTGTGTGTGTGTGTGTGTGTGTGTGTGTGTGTGTGTGTGTGTGTGTGTGTGTGTGTGTGTGTGTGCGTGTGTGTGTGTGTGTGTGTGTGTGTGTGTGTGTGTGTGTGTGTGTGTGTGTGTGTGTGTGCGTGTGTTTATATACATGTATATATATATATATATATATATATATATATATATATATATATATATATATATTTATGTGTGTGGGTGTTTATGTGTATATATGTGTATATGCTCTTCATGTATATTTGCTTGAATGTATATATGGAAACTTAAACACTTATATACTCTTATTCAATTGTGAAAATCTCTTGCAATGCTCTACTAGGTTCTTATCTACTCTCATTGTATATTTTGTACACTTGTATTGTCAACCAAAAGGGGGACTATCCTCTTATTGTATACTAACAGCTGTAAAGTCTACAATCTGTATGCTGCTAGTCTGTAATGTCTCTTTTGTAAATTGTTCTTTTCTCTGTAAACTTATGGAGTTTTTCTCCCCAGGACTCCTCTGAAAATGGACACTTGTTGTCCAGTCGGACTATCCTGGCAAACAAGTGTTAAATAAATAATACTGAAAAAATAAATCAGTGGGCAGTTATAACATCTACTGTTCACTCCTTACTGCCTTTGTACTTTTTAGCAGCATAATCCCTACCTTTTAGCCCATGTAAACAGACTTAAAAATAGCATGCAAGCTATTACATACCTTGTGATGAGATTACTGAAACTGTTTCTGAAGTCTATACAATACTTAAGGAATTTCAAACTGTTAATTCCTGGGAATGTTGATATATGGTGCAGTTCACAGGTTCATAGCTAAGTACTGATCTAGCTGCCCTCGTGGGCCATTTTAAGCCTAGCCAAATTCCCTTTCAAGGATGAGAATTAAACCTTGTATCTTGTCTCTGTGAGGTAAACACCTTAGCTATTATGCCAAACCACAGATCCATTTGGTGAAGTAAAGAACTTAGCCATTATGCCAGCCTCACCCCAAGCGCTTGTTTACCATTTTATTGTTCATACAGACTCTGCATTAGCATCTGTTATTGGTTTAATCACTTCAAATACCGCTGCACTGTTTAATTTTGTTTATACAAATCATCACATTGATATTGTTTTGACTTGTGTATAATCTTTGATTGGTTTATTTACCTATTCTGTAACTGCTCTTGATTTTTACCACAGCAGAGATTCCAAAGAGAGTTAAAAACCTGGGATTATAAAACAGCCCAGAAATGCTTTTCCAAATGATGGTGGTCTGCATTTATCTATTTAACTGCTGCGGGGTTCACAAAAAGAATGTATTCATCTTCAGTATGTTTTTGTTAGTATACACACCCATGTTTTCTTTAGAACAGAAATCCTGTGTAATTGTGGACACACAGTGCAGAAAATAAAAATATATTTCTTGTTTGATTCCCTTCTTAGAAAAGGTAAATTTGACTTTGATATTTTTCCTTGGAAGTGCAGTATTTGAAATATTTCTTGCATATATTTTGTAATGGGTTTGATAAGGAGGAGCTACAATATTGAAACAAATGCTTAGAAATCATATTTAAAGTGATTTGAAAATACACACTCTTTAACTTCTCAGTTCTACAAAAGCAGTGTGTGAACCGTTAAAATAATTTTAATTGCCAGTGCTAGAGAAACAGACTTGTATAGTGGTGACTTTATTTCAAAATGCTACAGAAGCACATACATGTACTGTTGTAAGCAATTTTATTTTCCTGTGTTACAGAAGTAGATGTGTATATCATTGTAAGTAACACAGATGGCTTTCATACTGGATCAGAACTTACCTTTCTATCTTTAAAAATAGAAAAACTAGAGTTTAGATAAGTTATTGTATTTTATACTCCGGACAGAGTCTCTATTGAAGCAAGTTTCCTTAGGTGTGTCTGTCATTTTAGCATGGAGATCAGGGTTATGAGCTGCTAAAGAACTTTCATGAACTTTACATAGTAATCTTGGGTTTTGTTCCCTCAATTTCCATTTGCAAATAGTATGACGTTTTGAGTAAATCACTTAATC
The DNA here is from genome assembly GCF_019279795.1 of Protopterus annectens. NCBI lineage: Eukaryota > Metazoa > Chordata > Ceratodontiformes > Protopteridae > Protopterus > Protopterus annectens. The sequence goes on from NC_056734.1 coordinate 477,391,687, forward strand.
AGGCAGTGACTCTAGGTCACTTATGAATAGAGGCATTTATGTACAGTGTACTTAGTGTTTAAAAGCAGATAAAATGCCTCCGCATAGTTTTACTGAACTTTCAGCCTGCGGGTATTATCTTTTAAGCCTATTAATCAGGAAATATGGAAGTTAACTTTATTATGCACTGCTGGGCAGATGAATGTTTTACTCAATCCAGAAGAAGAACAATGTACTGTTTTGCTGACAGAAGTTAACGTACAAGCTAAATTTCTGACATTTTCAGTCTATGAGAATGTCAGAAAAATTTTGATATAGTACTGTATAGAAAAATTAAGCAAACATGAAGATGTAGCAGTCATTGCAAAACAGAAAAGAAAAACAAAAATATTAAGTATTTAAAATCAATAGGACAGATCTGATAAAGCCTACACTGTACGTTTACATCACGTGCATGTCACACCATAATGCGCACATGATAGTGCACTGTTTTAGATTCAGTAAGCTGTTCTACATAGTGTGTAGAGACACATACACAAGGTAAACACTGTGGTATGCAAATTACAACATGAGCAGCTGAATTGTATGCTAATCAAATAATCCAAGATGGAGGAGCCATTCAACAAGCTATAAAGCAACCGTGTAGACGCAATGCTGGTTTTCCTGCGAATTCCAAAACCTATTGGAATACAACAATGTAAAGGAGTCCACACAGAAAGAATGTTCGAGGATGCAGTTGCTTTAATTCATGTGTTTGTGCAGCAGGCTGAAGTCTATGCAGCTGCTGCTGCTAATAGACCACGGCCAAGAAGGAGAAGAGTTTTCAGACCCTGTTTAACTTATCACAATCTGCACGACATGGAAATTGTACAGTGCTACAGGGTGGATAGAGACACACTACAGGAACCCTGCAACCTCTGTCGTCCTCAAGTCAGACCCTGGGCAAACCAAGGGGAACCCATAGCAGTGGAGATAAAGGTATGTGTAGCCCGTAGGATCTTAGCTACAGGTACCTTTCAGAGAGCAACAGGGGACATGCTGGGGGTGTCACAGGCATTAGTATCCAGGATCCTCCATCATTTCCTGAATGCTATGCTACAACATGCCATGACCACATATATTTTCTCCATATTCCTGAGGACAGGGTCACAAATATGGAGGAGTTCTTCCCTGTAGCACACTACCCTGAAGTACTGGGTACCATAGATTGCGCACATATACAAATATACAAAGGCAGTACCTGGGGAACAGGGAAGGTTGTAAATAAATAGAAAGGACTTCCACTCTATCAACTGCCAAATCATGTGTAATGCCAAATGACTCATCCTAAACATGTGTGCTGGCAAACCAAGCAGTAAACATGAATCACATACCTGGCACACCTCCCACGTTTAACGCACTCATTCACCACCTACTGGGGATACAAACCTTCTGATCCTCAGAAATGTATCTATCTAGCTATATATATATATATATATATATATATATATATATACCATCTGTGCTATGCTACACACATATCCTGATATACATATATATATAATATACACACACACACACAAGATCACACACACACACACACACATATATATATATATATATATATATATATATATAGATATATATATATATATATATATATATATATATATATATATATATATAGTAATTTTGATGCCAGGCAACGATCACAACCTTTACCTACCTATGTAATGGTTGTGGACTCCTAGCATCAGACTCAGCCCTGAACTAAATCTGTAGCAATTGCTGGATTTACAAATTACGTGTTTAACCTGTACTACTAAAACAAAATTATGTAATAATACAAATTAATGGCATATCCATACATGTTGTCACTTGGTAATGTAAGCAAGAAAAAGGTGGGTGACTTGTACAGAAATGACTTTAACATGTAAGAGCAGAGATTTATGTGACTATATGTGTCCTGTAGCAATTAGTAGGCCTCAAGCATCAAAGATTCAGTTATACTGCTCAAAATTACTGATGGTTACCAATTGTCCTCAATTTAGCACCATACTTTTGTACAGCAATATAATTAAAGTGAAAATATAGAAAGTAATGAGACACATTTCAGTTTCAGACTTTACGACCCTCACAAGATCATTAACAATACTGATGCAAAAATGTTTGATTCTATCAGCTGTCTAACTTTCTAAGACCAAAATATGTCAAAGGTACAATTAGCAAAACAACACAAATGCAGATATACTAAGGACTAAGTCAGCTATGCACCCTGGACATCAGATACAAATGTTATGTATCCCTGAATCCAAAATATAGAAAACAAGGATATGGCACGGTTATCACCACTTGCACAGAGTGTTGGGGGGGCAAGAAGCTTAGGCTGACACAAAAGGTTGGTGAGTGTGTGTGAGTAAGAAAGAGAAGCAGGCAGATGGCAGACATTTTGATAAAGTAACAAATGGCCAATGAGACAAAATGAGCTTTAAGCTTCATGGCTGAACTAAGTAACTGGTGTGTGTGTGTGTGTGTGTGTGTGTGTGTGTGTGTGTGTGTGTGTGTGTGTGTGTGTGTGTGTGTGTGTGTGTGTGTGTCTGTCTGTCTGTATGGGTCCTCCAGAAGAAATTGGAGTGTGAATGTCTGCATGAACACAGCCAAGCTCTCTGCTAACTCTGTCTTGGTATGTTGGACAGATGTGAGCCGTGCATGGCACAGGTAGCAGTTCGTCATTGTCATACCCAACCATGAGCCAGGAGTTGCACTGGCATGTGCACACCCACAGTCAGATACACTGCTGCTACCTGAATGTGACTGTTGTCTGATGGATGAGCTCCCCACACGAGGATGCCCAGGACCATGACCCAGTGGCTTGCCATGTCTGGGTGTGGACACCTCAACCACTGATGGAGCAGTGGAAGTAGTGCCACTATGGGAGCATGATCGGGCACGGCCATGTAGGCTAACAACAGATGATGTGGCTGACCTACGCCCATGAGAATGCCATCGCCATCCCAGCAGACATTCCATCACAGACACTATCTGTTCCATGTCATTCTTCCAATCCATTAAATTGGCAACACGGTGGAGGCAGTCATGCATGTCAGCCTGTGCCACATCTACCACCATAAGTATTTCTGTGGAGGACCTATAGGAATGTGCCAGTGCCTCCATGATGGCCCTAGACATATGTAGAGTGTCACGGGAAGACACACCTGGATCAAGTGGAGGATAGACAGCAGGTCTCCTCCAAGCATCCCTAACAACCCTCCCACATTGCACCTCGTCCACACTATAGCTACAGTCAGAATCAGCAGGCACTGAAGCCCCAGTAACTACAGTTCCCTGACTGAGTGTCTCAGCCTTCACCTATCCAATATCTGAGGGCTCATTGGGATGGTTTGGCATAGGCCTACTGGCTGTGTCCGATGGAATTACAGGAGATGGTTGAATGTCAAATTCAGTATCAGATTCAACCTCTTCACCCCCCCCCCCCCACACACACACACAGACACACACACACACTGTGCCTCTGTTTGGCCACCATCATCATCAGGGACTGCTGGTATTCTGACATCAGGTGGTAAGAGTCCTTCAGTTCCACAGTCAGGATCATCTGTGATAATAAGCAACAAACACTAGAAAAATAAATAATAGTTACACTACTATAGTTAAATGTATTCTAACAAACAAACAGTGGTGCCATTAGTACAGACAGTACAGCAATACACACCACAGTCCTGACACCCTCATCACACATATGGATAAAATTATATATTTCTTTGAACTGCTCATCATCACTGGCAAAGAAGATACTCGGCTTTCCATGTGCAGTTGATCATATGCTTCCCATGGACAATGGTCCTGCAGGAAGTCAATCAAAAGTGAAGGACGTCATCACAATTTACTATAACACAGCAGGTTAAAACTTTTTGCCCTAAAAATGTCCATTAACTATATTTTGAAAAAGAACTTGGATGACAAGTCCAACCTAGACCCATGTCTAACCAATCAGAATGCATTGTTATCTGTAGCAATCTGCAAGTCCATCCTCCTACAAACAAATGTATTGTTAAACAGAAGTAACATATTGCTGTCAATATTTTACTATACAAGAGTATTTAACAATTGAGATACATAAGCCTGCCTGGAAGCTCCTCCTGGGGCATACTTGCCTCTGAAACAGTAGCACCAATGTCAAGGACATGCTGTTCTGCACTTTCCTGGGAGCTGTCTGGATCCCTGACAGTGGACAGGAACTATTCACTTGCTGTTAGTGCTGGCTGTGTAGCAGGCTCCCCCTGGTACCCATCCAATCATGGACCACTGCTGCTGCTCTCCTCTGTGCAGATGAGATCATGTCAGAGGCCCTATGGCACTCCTGATCATATGTCTTGCTTTGACCACCAACTGCATTCACATCAGCAACTATCTGCTGCCAAATTTGAATTATGTTTGATATATCTCCATGTCCTCTCTCAAGCAGAAAAGCACTATGTCGCCTAAAAGCTTCCACAATGACCTAATTCTCAGAGTCACTGAAGGAGGGTTTCGGGAATTGAGATTCCTGGGTACCATAGTCCTAGGTGACCTAAAACACAAGAGAAGGATAATACACATAAGTATTACATAACTAAAAAAGTCCTGTTTCCAGATATAACATAAAGGTAGCATTTCACTATTACCCACTGAAGAAACATAAAACAATCAAGATATTGAAATATAAAAAAAACAGGAATTGTGTGGTTGTAACATATTACATTCCTATACAAAGCAAGGCTGGATGCAAAACAAGGAAAGCAACAACAGCAGCATATCCTTGTTTGTGCCAAAACAGAAATGCAATTTTGCTCTCCACCCTGCAAAAAAGAGGCAAATGACATATTTTGCTAACAAACCATCAGTGAAATGCTAAAAGTGCTATCAAGTAAACTGTCCCTGAAACATGTCTATAGATTTAACACAGAACATTCCATTTTAATCTATAGCCAATCATGTCTACCTGTTGCCAACACTCCCTTAGAGGTGTCTATCATAGAAGGTTAACACCCCTGAGTCATTGACAATATAGGACATTTACCATTTAATGGAAATAACAATAGAAGAGTGTACACAGAAAAACAGTTGTAACATTAGCACTTGTGAGCACAGTTAATAAGGCTGCGCATCTGAGAAATTGAAATGCCTCGACAAACATGCCCATGCCATCAGTACACTTTGAAGTAATGCATACAGATAAAAGTGGTATTTGCTAATGCAGATATATAACCGATTTTTCTTAATGAAATTTCAGCATGTACAGTATATAGCTGAAACATGCAAGCATACCTTCACAAGGTCAGTAGTCTTTTGTGCAAATATATCCCAAAGTAATAGCCTCTTCTGTGTTCTCTGAATAAACAAGTCTCCTCACCTTCAGGTTCCCTAGCTACATGGTTGCCTTTTGATGGTGTAGACTCAGGGCTGTGAGCATGGTGAAGATGCAAATCAGGTGTGAATGCATTAGAATTGCTGAATCCCAAATACTTGGCTCCATGTAGCACATGTAAGATAGTGCAGGCACTCCCTCAGTATTTGTTGTTAATGGAATGCAACTGTGAATGATTACTGATAGGGAGAAGGAAAATGCAACAGCAATGCAGACTGCCCTACCTCCAGTGGGTGTGTCAGCCAGGTTAGACTTATAAAGTGCAGAAGTAATTTTATCAAGATTTGAAATATAAGTAAGCAGCACACAATTCACAGTTCCTGTTCATTAACATCCAACCTACCCTTTATTTGTTGACAGCTGTATATTATTGCCATCTAATATTCTCACACATTTTAAGGAAAATTATGCATTACAGACTGCATGTCTCAGATTACTTCTCAGATAAGATGAAGAATGAGCAACAAACACAGAGAGATAAGACAGAGTTGCATTTTTGCAAGCAATAGTCATAAATGGTTGTGGGATCATTCAGTGCGCTACATCTGAAATTAATACATGTACAAATAACTGTCATATGGTTTGTTAGTACTGTGGATGATGTTGCAGTTGGTTGTATGCAGAATGATTTCAGTTCCCTGCTGCAAAGCCATTTGTGTGGCAAAGAAGGTTAAGACACCCTTACTGTGTTCTGAAGGTTCATTAGAGAGAGAGTTCAAATCCACACCTGTGCACATATTGCTTTTCATCATTTCAACTACATTTCCCTTTCTTTTTTTTAATCCAGTGTTTGCGCAGTACATAGCTTAGCACAAACAAGGGAAACAGAGAAACACAATGAATGTCAGGTGCAGCTTTGCTTATCTCATTTGTGCAGAGCTTAGCAGTGCACAAACCCAAATTAGTAATCCACATAGGAAGCACACAGAACCCCTGCAGAAAGGGTGTCTGTAAAAGTCTAAAGGTCAAAAAGTATACATTGTTACAGTTTTGCTTTCCATTGTCAAATGCTACAAAGCAACTTTGTGTGGCTCTTAGCAAAGTTTCCCACCACCTGCTGCCATAAAACACCTGCAGACAGGATGCAGACAGTTAACAACTGAAAACAGATACTTTCAATTAATTCTGCTGGGCATTGCGAAATGTTGGACGGCAGTCAACACACAGAACTTAAGAATGACTAGGAAATTATGAAACTGTCATGTAACTACTCCTGTGGCAGCAAGTGTAAGTATAGGGCTGTAATACAGATTATCCTGAGTTCTAGTATAGGGTGGACAACCTATTTTTACTGGTGTGACAGTCCAGTTTATAGCAATGAACAGAAAAATATACAAGTGTTATTTCAACATTCTTGTGGCAAAAGGTGTATGTGTAGGACTACCATACACATTTTCCTGGGTTTTAATACAGGACATTCCAGACATTTTTATTGTTGTTCCATTTCCCATTATATTCAATCAAACTGATGATGCTTTAGATAGTGGAGCTGATATGAATTATATGCATGAGAAATAAGGCACACTTATTGTGTTTTCAGATGTATGACTAAGGGTATACAGTCTACTATATTTCTATAAATATAATTCTGCTATCTGGACTTGGATGGTTTTCACAATCAAATAAGACACATACACAATTGAATCTATATAGAAGAAGCTTGTCAGGTCAGACATGTTTAACAACTCAAACTGTCAGCTGTATTTATGAATGAGTCATGACTATGCCTGAGCAACTCTTCTTCTGTGACAAAGATGAAAAATCACTGCTGTGGAAGAAAATGTTTCATCCCTTATGCCTAAGTTGAATCTCACACTTATAAAGCCAAACAAATGTGCTAGGTCATGAAATGTATGCCCCCAGTGCATGTCTGCAAAATTAGCTCACCTAACAGTTACCTTTCAATGTTCAAAATATATTTCCAAGCTACAGGAGCAGGTACCCCTCAAACTAAGGTCAAGTGTCAGACTAACCTTTCAAATAGATATTTATTTCCTCCCCACTTGGCACTGCATCTCTGCACTTAACATCCCACAAATGCGGTTAGCATCATTGCTTGGGTTTGCGCACTACCAGTAAATGGGATAACAGGAATTGGCAGGAAATCATTAGTTGCCATTGCTCTAGTTCTCGTATTAGACATGTCTGGCATTAGAGGCAAAGGTGCCAACTTTAGGGCACAAGGGTGGGGTGTTCAAGAGTCCAGGATATTTATTGATTCCTGGTAAAGCACCACAGCCAAAGGATTCTGCAGGAGGACTACTCTGGCTCCCAGTACACGTTTAAGACTTGGAGGAGTTTGGCTCAGGCTATATCTAGTGCAACTAGAATCTCATGCAATGAAGAACAGTATAGGTACCATTTCAATAACCTAAAAAAGTGCAAGAGGGATAAGCTCAACCAGTGGCTGACTGAGTTTCAAACTAGTGACATCCCACATCTGTGCAAGTATGCTAATAAAAGACTTATTTTTAATACATAGAAAGCTCAATATAAGCAAGACTGGTATGCATAATGCTCTTCTGTTATTTTCTGTTCTTTCCACAGATAATGTTGAAATATAGTTTAATTGCCAGCCTCATGCTGATTGACTGGAAAGACTGAGGGAAGCAAGTGGGATGTATGCAGCACAAAAGAATTATTATTGCAGATTTAAAAAGATAAAGCTAGAGTTTTGGGTTTTCTCTACAGTAGAAGCAACCTGAGCATGCATATCCTAACTGTAAAAGCAAACATGCATGCAATAATCTGTAGTACAAACCAACTTTAGTAGTAAAGTGCAAGATTGTAGTCAGAGGTTGTGAGTTCAAATATCATGAGTAACAACTATGCAATACTGCATTTCTTTAATAATATTACACAGGTTAAACTCTATACAAGTGGCATAAATGTCCTGCTGTTAACTGTAATCTGCATAATTGGATCAAGCATATGTGCAATATATGCACATTTCAACAATTATTTTCAGCACTCTAGTTATAGTTTGTATTTGTTAGGACATATTCTTCAATGTAATACTTCAGATAAAATAGTTGTACAATCGCGATAATGTAGTGCATGTCACATATGATGGTACTAATTGTATCTCTTTTTTTTCTTTCACCCCAACCCTTATCTCTTTTTTATTTTCTATTACATGTCCTCAAAATGTCTCTATGTATGCATCTGCAACAAATCACTAAATGCTTCACAGCACAGTGAGGTAGGCCAACCCTCATGGATCAGCCTGCCCCTGCTCCACCCGCTCCAGCATTGACACCCAGCTCATCTGGGACCCAACTTGGCAGCACTGCCTCTGTTGCCCCTATACTACCTGTACCCTCAGTTAGCACTGTCCTGCTAGCTGGTGCTGTGGTACTCTCTGGACTTAGTGGCAGAGGTGGGGATTTCATCAACTGCCAGGAGATGCTAGGATTGGTAAGTAGGGTTGCGTACCGCACCATTGGTGTACACCTATAGTGGATGGAAAGGTTGATCTCCCTCATGGTCTGTAGGAGGAGAAAATGTCAAGCACTCCAGCAGCCAGTGGAGTAAGGGGACAGTGATGACAGTCCAGTGGGTAAGGACGATAGTCTCACTGTCTCCATGTTTGATGGGCATGACCCTGAAATATCCTCTCCATCATCCTAATCACAGAGTCCCCAACCTGTTGTGTCCCTCACCATCCCTGTGTCTTGTCTTGTTTGTCTTGTTTGTTTGCATTTGCTTCTTCACCTGCTCAACATATCTGACCCAGAAATAACAATGTCCCTTATCCAGCATTCCTCTCTTACTGAATTAAAAAAGGACACCCGTCCTATAAAAAAATATCGTCCCATACATAGCTCTTCATTTCTCACACTTGTCTTCTTGACACACTTGATTCAGTCCAGTTGGCTATATAACATGATTACATTGTTGTCACCCCTTTTCTGGAGGTGACAGTCCAAATTCAGCTAATATTCTGCACATATTTTCAGTTTACATTGTTAAAGAAATGAATAGCCATAGTTCTTTCCTACCTCCCTCCTGCACATTCCTCTGTTGCTTTCCTTTTGTTCTTCCCCCAGCTTGGTCCCCATTTCAACACTTTCCTATCTACTCCATTTTAATACCTATAATCTGGTCAAAAAATAGAATAACACCCAACACACATAAGTACCAAAAAAATGGATCCCTTTGCTTTTTAGCCTCTATGTTTTTGTGGAGTGTGGCATCGTGCACCAATGCCAAGCAACAGTGAGGGCTCTGCAATGCTGTGATTATCTAAGCACAATAACACTTAACCATGCTACACTATGTCAACACACAGTAATACATGCTGAATGTATGCTAAATAATAATGTAATTGCATTTTCACTGTTTGTTTAAAAGTATTAGATGCACCTGGACTGAAACCCAGTATCATCTGGGGTCAAAAAGAAATGTGCCAGTGCATTTACATCTGCTGCCATAGTGTCAGCTAAGCAGTAGGTGTGCTTCATAAACTCAATACTATTTCTCAGAATTTTAGCACTGAGGCTTACATTTGCATACTGCTTAACTATGAGCAAACATGGAAAGCAATAGAAATGTGTATCTCACCTGCACAAACACTTTGCCAACCATCGTGGAAAACCTGCTACTCAATGTTGCACTGTGCAAAGTAAATAATTGCATGCATATATTAGTGCAGTTTATTGTCCATTTAGTCTTCATTCCATGACACTACAAGTGGAAACATAACAAAATGAAGGCCCTATCTAAGAATATGTCACATATTTACAATGCAACTATGTGTTACCTCCCCTCATGTACTGCAACCCTGGTCTGTCAGTACATGTTGACAATTATATCAACTATACTACATCAATTAATAACAAATCTGGTGTGATATGCAAAGTACATCAATCTGGTAACATGCAGAACTGGAATTATCTTCACAGTTGAACATGCCAACATATCTATTTCATGCAGGCCTCCCAACATCTTCTGTCCAACATCCAGTACTGATATTATCCACTATAAGTTGTCTTGCAGCCTTGTAAAAGTCAGACTTGTGCTGTGGAGCTTCCATGAAGTACTGAGCTCTGTAGTCTGTGTACTTAGGTAGGGGGTTCTGTTCTCTCTGTAGTCCACTGGTGTGTGTGTGTGTGTGTGTGTGTGTGTGTGTGTGTGTGTGTGTGTGTGTGTGTGTGTGTGTGTGTGTGTGTGTGTGTGCATGTGTGTGTGTGTGTGTGTGTGTGTGTGTGTGTGTATCTAGACAGAAAAGAGTAAGTGTGTACCCTATAGTTGCCACTCCAATTCCATGAATTGACATAATTTTGACACTTGCACATGCCTACACACCCATTTCATGCAGGCCTCCAAACATCTTCTCTCCAATATTTATTGTTGATTTCATCCACTATAAGTTGTCCTGCAGCCTTGTAAAAGTCAGTCTTGTGCTGTTGCACTTGTGTAAAGTAATGAGTTCTATAGTTGGTGTACATAGAGAGGTAGGGGTTCTAGTCTCACTGCAGTCAACTGGGGTGTTTGTGTCTGTTTGTGCACTTGCTTGACAATAGAGAGAGCCTTTTACACCAGCATGTGGGACACTGCTAGTACTATATTCTCCTCACCAGACACTTCTGATATCATCACGTATAAAGTGTTATCTGAGACATTACAAGTCAAACTTGAGCTGTAGTACTTGCTTTAAATACAGAGTTCTCTAGTTGGTGTACCTAGATAAGTGGGGGTTCTGATCTCACTGCAGTCAACTGGAGGGGTGAGTATGTGTGCACTTGCTTGACATTAAAGAAAGCCTTTTACACTGGAATGTGGGACAAGGCTATTACCATATTCTCTGTGCCAGTCAATGCTGATGTCATCTCCTATAAAGTGTTGTCTGAAACACTCCAAGTTAGACTTGGAGTGTGGCGCTGGCCTGAAATACAGAGTTCTATAGTTGGTGTACTTAGGTAGGGGTTCTGCACTCACTGCAATCAACTGGTGTGTGTGTGTGTTTGTGCACTTGCTTGCCATTAGAAAGAAGCCTTTTACACCAGCATGTGGGACAATGCTTTCTGTAGTTGGTGTACTTAGGTAGGGGTTCTGTTCTCACTGCAATCAGCTGGCGTGTGTGTGTGTGTGTGTGTGTGTGTGTGTGTGTGTGTGTGTGTGTGTGTGTGTGTGTGTGTGTGCGTGTGTGTGTTTGTGCACTTGCTTGCCATTAGAAAGATGCCTTTTACACCAGCATGTGAGACATTGCTATTGCCATATTCTCCTCACCAAACACAGATGATGTCATCAGCTATATCTGACTTGTAGATGTACCCTATTCTCACCAGGCTAGGGTCAGAGACTGGCCTGAAGGCCAGGCAGCAGTCATCTATATGATACAGATTACAGTGACAGGACATTCAGTCTATCCACATACATCATGGTATGTAGGCCCTGTGTATTCTTGGTGAGAAATCCCTGTGGTCTCTTCATCTGCTGCATGTGCCTGATGAAGCACATGCAAAAAGGAGCATCATACTCTAATAATGTTTTGATGAGGTTTGAGTACAGTTGTTTTTGCTGTGTCTTTTGGCTTTTCCCGGTTAGGGGTTGCCACAGTGGAACTCCAGTCCGCTAATTTTTGGCAGTAGATTTTTACGTGCTGAGTTGCCAGCCCTGATGCACAACCTTCAACGAAGTTATGCCCATTCACGCATGTCTCCACACAGAAGACGCTCTAGCTGAGAATCAAACAGGACAACATCTTACTGTGAGGCAACAACGCTACCGCAGCACCACCACCGCAGTTCATGAGGTTTGAGTACAGTGCTGTTATATAATCCTCAGATCTGAATACAATGGCATGACTTATGGTATGCACAACATAGCCTTTACATACAACTGCAGACAGTTGGTGGTCAAAGTTCAGGCTGTTATTTACATGTGTTTCCAGGTCTTGCATCACTGGGTTTCAGCAAAGAGGAATGTTGTCATTACTGTAATTAGCAGGGAATTCCACTTTGCAGAACGCCAAAATAAAGACACATTTTTGCATTTATTTGTAGACTGTGTGGTTTTGTCACCAATCATTTGTCTGTGTTAGCTCCTCCTGTATTATGTTATCATCATTGGTGGACTCAATAATTGAACCCAATATGCAAGAATCAGCAAACGTGGTAAGCCATAGGCCATATACTTTAGCATGAACTAAGAAATAGATTACAAACAGTAAATGGCTAAGCACCGATCCCTGGGGTACTCCAATAGTGACAGCTCTACCGGTACTGGTTGAGTCACCAACTTTCACAATAGGTGTTCTGTTGGTGAGCCAATTGGTTAACCATCTAGTGATGTAAGGGTTAATTCCCAGCTGGGAGAGTTTCTCAATGATACCTGCTTTGGGGGATTGAGTTCAAACCATAGACCAGATCATGATAGGCAGTATACGCTTTCCTACCTTCATCCAGGCCTATCACACAGAATAAATAGGCTGTGACAACATCACAGATCACTTATATCATGACTCAGTGCATACACATTCCTGACACAGCTGAAACAATGCTTCAACACACCCTCCAAACAGACTATGTTCCAGTAAAAGGGTATATATCAACATGCATCCATCTGAGTTGGGGGATAGGACTTGATGCATGCATGTATAGACACATCCTGACTCTCCTCATCTGTGAGGTAGAGCAACATGTCTTCATGGACCTTTTCTAAACTGACACTATTAATATCCCAGCTGTGTGCAACAGATCTGTGTGAGTTGTTAATGCTGCATCATGTCTGTCACATCTGATAGATGTCTTCAAAGTGGTCATTGAGGGTATGCATGATGACAGCACTAACATCATGTTGAACTTGACCAGGCTAAGGCATATGACACAAATCCTCACTGAGGTATTCAATCAACACTGCCGGATGTGGACATAAACACCTATGTCACCAAGTGTGGAGACCAGTGGATCATATATGTGGCATCTAAATATGTTGAATGTGTGAAGTGACCTATATATCAGGTCCATACATCAGGGCTGTTTGTTAGGCCCTTTACTGTCCATTATTTAAGTCAAAAATGTCACAAATGCCATACAGATCATGTATCCAAACAACTGTCTGAAGGACTACAGACTGTGGGCAGTCATTGAGTCCAGCTGTGATATTAGTATAATAGAGACAATATCAACACACACCAAAGATTGCTGCCACAGCCATGACAACACTTGGGATGATACAAATACATGGGGGGGATTTGTTATGTCAGGAAAACAAACGCACACCACAAGGATTATGTAGACATCACCCCCTATAAGCAGATGAAGTGGTATGTGATCTGAGTACTTGGGTAGATGGTATGTGGAATGTCCACCAGCATGCAGCCACAGTGCTGACTACTCCTTTGTATGTAACACAACTACTGAGTATGCGAGGGACATCCACATCAAAGGCCATAATGCCTCCATAGTTCATAGCCGTCATCACACAAATAACTGAGTGCAATACACCCTTCTTCATGCACCTCCCTATACATCTTCCAGTGATGTGTAACCAAAGTGTACCACCCTTGTCACCATGAACTGTCACACATCTTATTGGCCATACCTAGATATTCTTTTTGTTGCATAAACATTACTGTCTGATGGTGAAGAACCCCATCAAGGTATAATACCAGATGCATGTATGATACCTGTTCCAGTGATACACACAATACATACATAGCTGTTTTACAACATTGATGGCATGGGTTGCATTAATGATAGTGTAAATTGTGCTCTCTCTCTCTCTCTCTATATATATATATATATATATATATATATATATATATATGCCATTTACACCAGTCATCTAGCCTGTATTGATCATAATGTCGCATACAGGTGTAGCAGTGTCCCTCTTATCACCTTCAGCAGATGTTACAGTGTCAGGATGGTGTGCGTGATTACCCTCATAGATTGCTGATATGTCATAATAGTTGTACAAGTGTGTTTGTGCAGAACCATCTCTGGTCACTCAGAATCACATATGTTATGTCAGAGACATGGGATTACTGGTGGTATTATTTTTATGTTATCCATGATTGTGCATGCTTCTTTTACTGTCGTGCATGAGCCTGTACATGTGTCCTACTTGTTGGAGACTTCTGCTGAGATTACACTCATATTCATCCAAATCAGTTTGCACAGCTTCACAAAATGCACCCTACCCCAATTGTATATAACATCTCTGATAGATGTCCTCTGCATTGTTCATGTAAAGATGCTTATCTCAAAAAGACATCTTCTCCATTATGTTACCTTGTGTGACAGTCACATAATATACATTTTCACTGTGCAGTCCATATTGTACCATATTGATATTTGATTGGTGCTCCTGCTACAGCTGTCTTCCATTGACATGCCCTCATCTGCTGTACATTAGGTTGTTTCACTTGTCCTCTTTCCCTGTGTCCATTCCTACAATTCATCTGTGTGTCTCTATTAAATACACACACTTCCCCTGACTGTTTATTTTATATGACAGTCCATGTACCCTTACATATCATTTACAAAACTTTTGTACAGAATGCCTGTAATGGGATTTCACAATACTCTATACTGTATACATTGTCCTGTACTATGTTTGGACCATACACATAAATTATATGTTAATCCCTGGTAATCAATGTGGCATTCCACACAATCCTGCTAATCTAGTTTACTCTGAGGTAAACAGGTTTGCTATCCATGTTGCTTTACATGGTTTCCTGGCCAGCAAAACAGTTGCCATCCCCAAATCCATGCTTGTTTATGTTTAAATATGGTGCACTGCATGAATATGTAATTAGTGCTACTTCTCACCATGCATCACCATGCACAGACATAAAGTCTGTATAGGCTTTATGCGAAGCCTACATGGAGTTTATTGAATCCTAGGGAACATATTTTTTCTTGTCAAAGAAGAGATAGAAAGGCAGTGCTGAAAGTTTACCAACAATCTTTCAAGGATTCACAGGGAGACAAAACTGCAGAATCAGGTTATGATATCTGCTATTAATTCTTAAGCTATCTATATTGGTTTCCAATATAAAAATATGAAATAATGCTTAATGACCATATACACCTTGATCTGGCCAAGGCCTTTGATACCATTCCCCCCTCAGGAATCATAGAAAAACTCACTAAGCTAGGCATCAAACCCTATATCATTAGGTGGGTTGCAAACTGGCTCACAGATAGAACCCACAGTGTGAAAGTAGCTGACTCCAAGTCAGACTGCCGACCAGTCACAAGTGGAGTCCCACAGGGTTCGGTCCTGGGTCTTCTCCTATTTGGTATCTACTTCTCTGAAGACCGGGCCAACACGAATGGACTCTGGCTGACAAAGTTTGCAGATGATTGCAAGTTGGGAGCCATAATTAATGCCCCAAGTGATGTTGACATCCTACAGATGTCAGAACCATGGCCTTAAGCTCAATGCCAAAAAATGTGTTGTCATCCCCTTTGGGAAAAACCTAGATCCCATGAATTACAACATTGATGGTAGTCCACTGAACACAGAAGGCGTCATAAGAGATCTGTGAACACAGGTTGACAGAAACCTCTCTTTTGACCACCACATTGCCACTGTGATCAGAAAGTCCTATGTGGCACATCTCATTACTAAGGGGTTTGCATCCATGGAAAAATAAGTAATTGTCTCCCTCTACTCTTCTCTCATTAGGCCAGTTATCGAGTACAATGTCCCATTTGGCATGTACCTCACCAGACACTTGCAACAACTGGAGAGGCTGCAAAAGTACCTCACAAAGAGGATCCTAGGCCTAAAACACTTGTCCTATATAGACAGACTCAAAAAACTCCAACTATTCTCTGTCTTATATTGCCTACTTAGAGGTGATCTCTGCTTGACTTACAAAGCCATGTCTGACCCAGCTCTCTTAGAAATGCTACATCTAAAGAAATCCCAATCCCTCTGCACTACACACTCCAGAGACCTCAACCTCATTACCACAATCAACAGAACATGCTGGAGGGGCAGGTTCATATCCCAGAGAATGCCATGCTATGGAAAAGGCTTCCCATACCTGTCAAGAGGAGCGCCTCACTGGCCCGCTTTCAAGAGAAATCTTGATGAGTGGATGGGAAACAGAAGATTCACCCCGGGGATTACTCCAGTGGCTCTACTCGACAGAGGCTCATGGAACTAAGGTCGGGTGGCATGATGCCAGGGTAATCCTATGGGCTAGGCTTGTAAAAGGCACCAGGGCCATTAGCCTAGTACACACCTATGAACCTATAAAACATTTCAACAGGCAAAGAATTATTAAGATTAGAATTAATATTTTCTAGAAAATAGATTGAAAAATGTTGAATACATACAGAATATAGAGTGTTTAGTCCAAAACATTGAGTGCTTTTTCTAATATAGGTTGTTAGTTTTGCAAAATAAAAAAAGTCCAGTGAGGCAGGCACTTCAGAACAATATGGCTTCCACTGGTTCTGTTTTATTAAGTTTAGCTTCAGTAAAGCCAGATGGTTTATAAAGAGAGACAAAGATAAGAAGGTGAAGGTGAAAGGACGTATGTAGAGGAAGGGAAGACAAAGGTATATAAGTAGAAATTAAAATAAATATCAAGTGTTTGTGGATGTTATATTTTGATTTGTATTGGTGAAGCTCTGTTGCAATATGGTAGCGAGAGAGTCTTCTGAACTAGCATGCACCATACAAGCCCCTCGAATAAGAACAAAATCACAGGGGTTACAGTTTGCCAGCTTAAGGCTTTTGTGAGATAGTTATGCTTGTTTACCTGTTTCCCATGTGTATCTTTTAGTGGTAGCTGGTGGCTTAAATGCAAGGGGGAACTGCATGAAGCAAATGAATAAGTGAGGCTAACTAGAATGTGGAGGGGCTATATTATCACAAGTCAAAAACAATGTACTTGTCATCAAACAAGCTGGGGTCATTCATTTTCAATGGCTGTCATAGTACTCATAACATTTTTCATTTTAGCTACTTTATTGACTATCTATAACTCTGTTGTCTGACTGTGATCAATAAGGGTGGCTTTAGGTGAGATGGAGCCCTACACAAAGAATTCCGTGATCCCTTGCTGCATACTGTTCCTTCTGCACTCCCCAGTGCCATCCTGATTTTCCTATCCTGGATTGCTCACACCATCCAAACAGATTAGTTTTTTCTTGTTTTTTTTTTTTTCACATCTTTTCTTACATTTCAGCTTTTTCCTCCAACCTTTCAAAATGCTTTACCTGGTTAAAACTGTACTGTAATAACTGTGGAGGAAGTAACTGAATTAAGCAGAAGGTCTAGGGGTTGCTAAGTCCCCAAAAGTCATGGGATTCTATCTGCTCTAATATGTATTTCAGAGTTTTTATTCCATCCTTTTGATCCAATAATTGTCTGAACAAAAATAATGATGAAGGAAAGAAATTCAGTCTTTTTTTTCCTTTCGGTGAAGAAAGATGCTGTGTCCAAAGCTTACTGTTCAAAACTAAAGAGTAGTTCCGAATAAACTGAGGAAACCAATCATTGTGAGGATATATCAATCGTACTTGAAAATAGTACTTGCTCTCGACCTCTGCAGAAAATTATAATAGTCTACTTTATGTTTCTTTGATGTTAGACCAGGATGAAAGTGAAAGAATATACTTAAGTGGAGCTTTTCAACTCAGGCATCTGGTGAAAATGGGCTCTTGTGACATAGAAGGACTTTCCCAGAAAACAAATGTCAATAAATTAAATAAATATAGAGCTGCAGGTATATGTGTTAAATTATTGCTGTTCAACATATACTCAGAATGCCTCCTCACCTGTGCCACCTCAAAAACAGCCACCTTTATTGTACCCATCTGAAGTAAGACTGAGAAGAAATAAATAAAATGTCTACAATAATATATTTCTACTTGCTGCTGACAGAAATGGATATACAGCATGCCTCCTCATCCATACCCACAGAAATTAGCCACTGTATACATATCTGGTGTTCAATTCTGAGGAAAATAGTCACAGTAATATATTCCAACTTGTTCCTCCAAGAGCATACACTGCTCATAGACAAGCTACAGTGACCTTCTGTACGAGTTTCTGAGGTCTGATTGTCAGAAGGTTAAATAAATAACAAGCCATATTGTCTCCACCCCCACACAAGGTATAATGACCTACAATGCATACCTTTGAGCAGGGTTTGTTTTTAACATAAGTAGGGCCAAGGACAGAGGTTGAGGATGGGTCCACCTAATAATCCTGTCTCAAAACATCATTATACAGGTGAGAGTTTGGAGGTTCTGATGGACCCTCAGAGGCTTTTAGGATCTGGATGCTTGAGAGTGCATTTTATGCCTTGTATTTGAAAGATAATCACTTAAGTGTTCCTTTTTACTCATGCCCAGAAAAGTTATTTACATGTTCCAATACTGACTGTATACATAAATACAGTTAATGAAACTGAAGATATTATCCCCCCACATATGTCTATGTCAACTGAGATCTATTGCAAGATACACACACACACACACACACACACACACACACACACACACACACACACACACACACACACACACACACACACACACACACACACACACACACACACACATAAAAAATACTTGCTCTCCTACAGATTGGCTGTCAGTGGCGCCCATAATGCTATTAAGACATAAATAAATAAAGCTTTAATTAAAGAAAGAGATTTGCTCCTATATTAAAGCCTAAGTGTTCAGTTCTTTCACTTTCTTTTATGCTGCCTCCATTACTTGAGGCAACCTGAACTAGTAGGATATGGCTTCTTACCATTTCATATAGTAGTCCAGCCATTCTTTCTTCAACAGACAGCACATCCTGTAATATCTAGAATATCTAGGTGAATCTTAGAAGTTTTATGTAATAGTGTGTGTCCAGATATTGTGGTTTTAATATTAAATTTAGTTTAGCTGTTTTGCATCTAGATGAATCTTGTCTGATGGATGTCAGAATGGCTTTGGTAGTATATAATTAATTAGTTTATTCTTCATTTAGAGTAGGTCAAAGCCTGGCCAAGTAAGTTGAGTTCTTTCTTTTTTTATTTCTTTTAGCAGAAAATTGGAACTCTGCACATGTGCCGTAACATGCAAGGAATTCCTTCCTTTTCCCCAAAATGGGACAGCTGATGACTTAAAATATATATATATTATTTACTGACTCTTTTATTTTTACTGGGGAGCGGCAGCCCAGCTGCCCGAACCAAAAGCTGCCCCTGGTATCCTGTTTGATGTTATATACATTCCCCTGGATTTACTATTTTATTATTATTATTATTTTATTTATTTTTATTTTACATTTGTTAACCGGGCTAGTCTAGCTGGATATATCTCCATTTTCAGTAGAGGCCCGGGGAGAAAAGCTCCACATAGAACATAACAGTGAGACATACTTTTAATAAACACAAAGAATACAAGTAAGACAACAATCGTAAAAAACAAGAATGAGTACAAATTGCTAATAATAAACTAGGCGAATCAAATTCACAAAAAGAAGGTACATTATCATTAAAAGTCCTGACTAGAGATAGGACAGTTTCAAGGGTTACTTAATACATTCCATACAGGCTATACCATAAGGCTCCTACTACAATAATAAAAAGAATGGAAAGAGAAGGAGGAGGAATTAAGTAATGTGAGAGGAAAGGAATGAGATAGTAGTCAAGAGATGAGAGAAAAAGAGAGACTAACAAGAGGATATGGGAAAGGTAAGAAAATAGGTCAGAACAACGAGTGAATTGAAGTGAGAGGAAAGGTACATGCTAGATATAAAGCACCAGGAGAGGTTAAAGGTCAGGAGAGGGGTGTAGAAAAGTTAGTCAGGAGTATTACAAGAGCAAAGCCAGTGATTTTGGAAGTACAGTTTGATTTGTTGTTTGAAGAGGGGTAGGGATGTGATTAGTGTTATATCCCTAGGTAGAGAATTCCATACTTGGCCTGTGGTATTAGTGAATAGTGAGTCACCAGCTAAGTTGTGAGCTTTTATAGGTTTGGTCAAGAGTTTAGAAGAGGAGCGAAGAGAGGTAAGATTGTTATAACGGGGTAAAAGCTGTGAAAGAATTGGAGTGTTATTAGGTTGGTACAAAATTTTGTGTGCAATAGAGAGTTGTGTCAGTGTAAGATAGTTTTGTAGTTCTAGCCAGCCTAGAAGTTTCAAATTAAGGCAGTGATGGGTTCTAAAGGGGTTGCCAGTGGCGAAGCAGGCAATGTTATTGTAGCAAGTTGCTAGTTTGTTTAAGTTAGATTTCTTGAGGTTAGTAAAGATAGGAGAGGCATAAAAGAGAGTGGATATAAGATGAGAGTGGGCGATAGTGGCTCTTGCTGATGGGGTGAGAAATGGTTTGATCCGGTATAAGGATCCCATTTTTCTGTTTACAGATTTGATAGTGTTGTTAATGTGTTGATCAAAAGAGAGATTGTTATCAATGGTTATTCCAAGCAGTTTAGTTGTAGAGTCTGGAGAGATGACAGTATTATTGTTAGAGAGGATGGTAAAATGTAGTGGGAGGTACGAGTGGTGGGGGTGAAGAGAAGAAGTTTAGTTTTTTTAGCATTAAGGAGGAGGTATGGCCTAGTGAACCGGGTTTGTACTGTGTTGAAGATAGTTTGGGTTAGTGTGATTAGGTCGGAAGATGAGGTTGCTGAACAAATAATTGTGGAGTCGCCAGCGTATTGAATGCAGGTGGCTTGTGGGATAACAGAGTGGAGATCATTAATAAAGAGGAGAAGAGAAGTGGGCCAAGAATAGAGCCCTGAGGGACTCCAATAGAAATGGGCAATAAGGAGGAGATGTGGTTATCCCAGAGAACGGCTTGTTGTCTGTTGCAGAGATATGAACTAAACCATTTTATGGAAAGTTTGTCAAATGAGAGGGATTCCAGGATCTTAATTAAAGAAGAGTGGTTAACCATGTCAAAAGCTTTTGAAAGGTCAATGAATAGTGCAGAAGAGAGAAGGTTATTATTGCGATTGCTATTGATAGTATCTACAAAGGAAAGGAGGGCAGTGGTAGTGCTATGGTGGGGTCTAAAACCATGTTGACAGTTAGCTAAGATATTGTGTAGGGACAGATATTGAACAAGTTGTTGATGAATACACTTCTCCATAATCTTTGCTAAAGGTGAGAGAAGTGCAATTGGCCTAAAGTTAGAATACTCGATAGAGTTACCGCCTTTGTGTAGTGGGATAATATGAGAAACTTTCCAGATGTCAGGGATAGTTCCTTCTTGGGTGGTTCTATTAATAAGTATAGAAATTGGGTAGGCAATTTCTTTGGCAGCCTTTTGCAGAAAGAGGGAGGGAAGCTTGTCAGCAGAGGGTGTACAAGGTTTCAGTTTGAGGAGAAGTCGATGGATGAAGGAGGTAGAGACTGGTTGTAGAGAGAAGTTGTAGGAAGAGCTTGATAAAATATTTGGAGGGTAGAAGTTATTAGTGTTCAGTTGACTTGCAAGAGATTGAATGGTTTCAGTAAAGAAGGAGTTGAAAGCATTGGCAGTTTGGTCAGGGGTGTCTGGGTCAGCATTGAGTGGGAGGGAGTTTTGACTGAACCTGGGGAAAGGAGTTTATTGACGGAAGACCAAAATTGTTTTGGTTTATTAAAATGGGTTTCTTGTAGTTCACAGTAAAACTTTCTTTTGTCATTTAATATAGCTTTTTTGGTCAAGTTTCTTAGTTGACGAAAGTGAAGGAAATCAGAGTTTATTCTAAGGTGCCTCCATTTGGCCCAGACTTTGTTTCTAGAGAGGATAAGTTTTTAGTTTCATTTGAGAGCCATGGGGCTGTATTTAACCTCATTCTAATGGTAATGCTCAGCATGTTTATTCAGAATGGAAAGAAAAGTAGAATTGAAGAATGCTACTGCTTTGTTAAGTGGAAGTATTTTAAGGGGTTCCAGTTACAAGCTCTGAGTTCGTTTTGAAATAGGTCTGTTTTAAAGTGTTTGGTAGATCGATATTTCTAATATTAGGGAGGTGAGGAAAGTCAATCTTCTCTCTTGTGATAAAGGTTAAGCAATGATCACTGAGGTCATCAGGCAAAGTACCTACATTATATGTGATGTTAAGTTTATTTATTAGTATCCAGTCTAAAATGGTTTGCTTTTTACTTGGTTTGTTAAGCCTTGTAGTGGAGGTAATGGTTTGAGTGAAACCATTTAGGTTGATGTGAGCTGTGGATTTTCAGTGTTGATGGTATTCCAGTCTATATTAAAGTCACCGAGAATTATAGTTTCCTGGGGGTAGTTGATGGAGACCCAGCTAAGAAAGTTTTCTAAGATAGGTATATTGTTACCAGGAGGTATATACATACAGATGATATAAAGGGCTTTTTTTGCATTTAGTTGGAGTTTACTAATGACGGCTTCCACTTTACTGTCCTGGGTTGGACAGGCAGACAGGGTAGAGATGTTGAGGTGATTTTAAACAGAATTGCAACTCCACCACCTTTATGCTTAGTACGGTCAAGCCTTAGTATGTTATATCCTTGGGGTATAATTTCAGTGTCTTTGGTAGCTGGCTTAAGCCAGGTTTCGGAGAGACAGAGAATGTCAAAACTATGAGTATCTAGGAGAGCATGTAGGTAGAGTACTTTGTTGTTTACACTGCGTATGTTAAGATGTCCTAGCAGTAGGGTGTTATTTGAGGTTGGTCTGGATGTTTGTGGAGAAGGATTTATGGGGCCAGGGTTAGGGTGAATATCACCTGCTTTTAAGGTAGAGTCATCAGGAGCAGGTGTAAGGTTGCTCTTGAGAAGGGGTAGAAGTTTTATTTTCCTATCTGAGGAAAGGGTGTAGGTGAGGTGAGAGTGCCTATGGAATTTGGCTAGGTTGTAGCTAAAGGTGGTATTGACATTTAAGAATGAAATGAGAGGAGTGTGGAAGGTAGAAGTAGTTTTTTGTTTGTAGGAGGGTTGAATGTAGAGTGGGTATTCTATGAAGGAAAGGAGGTAGGTAGAGATGAGAGTAGTCGTGAGAAGTAATGAGAGTAAAAGCTGTGTCGATAAGTTGAGGGCCATTATTGAGGGTGAGTAAGGTAGAAGAGATTAATGTAGAGATATAAGACCAGGGTTAGCAAGGTGGTGGTCAGTGTTAAAGTTAACAGGGAAGAATACTAAAGAGGTAAATCTAGTGATAAGGATGTTAAGGTATTTGCAAGATAGAGGGACAGGAAAAGAGTGTAGAATGTTAATAGAAGTAAGTGATAATAGAGAAAGAGAAAGGAGGCCTTAGGATGGGGTTGTTAGTAACTAATGGAGGGAGGTTTGTGGAGGATGTGGGGTGTGGAGGGGGGAGGGGTTTAAAGTTGGTGGGAAGCAGAGGGATAGGGTAGTTTGGAAATGGGTGGGATTAGAGAATTATAAGGTTAGGACCCCTGGGGGTGTGTGGGAATTGGGGGTAGGGAGCGGGGCACACAAAGTAGACCAGAGGAGAAAGGAAAAAGTATCAGCAAAAGCTAGGGGAATCAGGCAAGAGAAGGTAGCCTAGCAGGAGAGGAAAAGAGAGAGCAATAAGAAGGAGGAAAGGGATAGGGGTAGGAAGGGTGAGATTAGAAGAATAAGGTAAAGATAAATACTAGTATACTAAGGAAAGACATGGATAGAGTGACATCTAGTGGACAGGAGCAGAGGTGCAGTAAGCATACAAAGGAGTTTAGAGGTAGTCTAATGGGAGAGAGAGGATAGGCTAGGTAGTGGCTCAAAGAAAGTGAGAGGAGGTAATGGAGGAAAGAGGGGAAGGGGTAGCTGCAGGCTGCTTGGCTAGTGGCAATCAGTAATCTTAGCAGGAATGGATGATTAAAACCTAACACAGCATGATGAAGGTAGACATACTTTCTTGAATCTCGAGGTAGTGGGAAGCAAGAGAACACAATGTCCTGGACGTTTCCAAGGGTATTAAGCAGGGAGCGCCCTAGTAGAGAATAGTAGTGAGATATAACCCAGGCCAAAACCACAGGGTCAATCAGGGGATAGCTGGTAGAAGAGCAAAAGTGGGAGAAAAAAAAAATGTTAAAATAAAATATAACATACAGAATCTCTATGCAGAATACATGCAGAACAACACAAGTTATACAAGTTGTGAGCAGAGCAAAAAAAAAACACAATCAAATACTTGCAGTCAAACTAGGTCAGGCAGTATCAGTATAATGACATTCATATAGCCATCAGTAAAATGATATACATACAGTCAAGCCAGGTCAGGCAATATCCGCAGAGAAAATCAACATTTAGGCAAAGTAGATGCTATAGGTAAATCTCATAACAGGCTAATTGCAAGTTATAACTTAAACACAACCAAAAAGGATGATATAGACAGAGTACACATTAGTAATTATAAGTAGGTAAGCTGAAGGGGGGGCCTTAGCAGAGTGGGAACCCAGCCCAGTCTACACAAGTAAGGCCACTACAGCTCCACTTAGAGCAGTATAGTTAGGCAAGGGACAGTGTAGGAATATGCAATGTAAGACACAAAAACAGTGAATAATCAGCTGTACCTACACTGTTGGACAGAACAGTAAACATATACAGAGAGGGCTTAATAATCAGCAGTCGCTAAATGCAGGATAAAACAAACGCTAAATATAGCTGATAGTACAGCGGCTAGCATAGGAGGAAGTCCAGTTTAAGAAAACATATAGCTAATCGCATTCGCGTTTACCAAAATATGTGTAGGCAAAGTTAAAATATATAAAGACTGACAAACCTGCAACTAAACGCATTCGCGTTTCCAGACACATGTATAAGCGAAGCTAACAAATATAGAGACTCGTTAAGGAGCAATCTCTCATCAAAAAGTAATTAATAAAGCTAAACGCATTCGCGTTTACATGTACACCACATGTACAGAGGCTAAAGCATCTAAGCAATACAGTTCCTCGCTTAGTCCTGCATGGAAGCAACCATTTAGGAGCAGGACGACAGTGTGCCCTGCATATTAATGAGGCGCACTGCCCAAGCTCCTAGGCTTACACGGAGCATGTAAGAGTGCAGGGGGTGTGTCTGAGAGCAGAGCTCTCAGAATAAACATGCCCCCGCAATGTAGAACAGCAGAAAGGGGTATGCAATGAGCAAGACCATTCACAGATGACCGCTAATCCCCACCAACAGTCCCCCTTGTGTATAACAGCAACAGAATGTAGAAATAAAATGAAGAAACCCTTTTTTTTTTAAATCCGATTACAGCTAACCATAGGTGTACGGGTGTGCCCATCGCTTAGCTACGATTAAAGTAGCTTAAAAGGCTGAAGAGGATAACAAGGAAGATATATGCAAATGAAGCAGCATAGTAATAGTGTAGTGGGTAGAGCATTCACCTTATGAGCAGGCATTTCCGGTTCAAGTCCCACTGCTGCACATTCCATTTTACATGGCAAAGCATGTTATGACCAATATTTTTGTTGCAAATCCCACTAAATAACATATATTTATGAACTGGACTACTGCAGTAAATGTACATGTGAAGTGTCAGTGTCATAATGAATAAGGCACTAATAAGCAGGTTTTAAGCACAACTAAAAAGTAGTAAGCATATTTAAGCACTAGTAAGCGGGTTTAAGTCCGTTTGCATAGGGATAAGCAATGCCTACACTGGCTAAGCAATTCTAAAGCTAACTCTCTGTAAGCAGATGTAATGGCAGGTTAGCAGTGCTTACCATCATGCAAACCCACTTACAACTGCTCAAAAGTGCCTTAATCACTCTGTAACCAAAGACCCTGTTCTGCCCGTCAACAAAGTAAACAGCCATACAGTTCTTGAACCCAGGACTCTATATACCATAGTCCCAGTAGTTATCCACCAAGCTATCACAGAAATACAGAAGAGTGAGGTAGTAGTAAACATGTCCTCACCATAGTATAACCAAACTGAACCTGTGAAAGGCATCAGTATACAGTCATATGTACCATAACCCATCACATAACATACATATGTGAACTGGAGCACAGCAGTAAGCCCAGAAGTGAGGTGCAATTGTAATAGAGTGTTGAAGTCCTCAATAAAACACAAAGACCCCACAGAGTTTACGTGCACATCAATCCGGGATACTAGGCATACGTATAAGGTGCAATGAATAATAACACAATGCCAAAAAGGCATTATAATGAAGGTCTAATGTAAGCAACACTAAGCATTGCACAGGCCAGCTTAGGAGGTGTGAGCAATGTGCAGAAACAGCAAACTCTTTGTGACCAGTGGTATACCCCTTTAAACAATGCCATCCTTAGGTAAGCAGGTTTGCCCATAGCTTAGCCTTTTCAAAACCAGCCAATCACAGAAAGTGCAGGAAATTGGCCCTACTTAAACCCAAGAGGCAGGAATACATCTCATAACTGGTTGTAGCTTCCTGTTGCAGGCACTATGGCAGTAAGGGGAGAAGGAGTGCGATTCTCAGTGCAGCACTGGTGTATCCAGGAGCCCAAGGTCATGGCAGGACTCCTAGTTAAAGACCATGCACAGAGACTGCTGCAGGGCCAGAACCAGGGCTCCCAATATAAGGCAGAGGCCTGGGTCCATTTCGCCTGTGACCTCAACAGTGCCACTGGCATAGCTCGAACTGGTGAGCAGGTCAGGCACCACTATGCTGACCTGAAGCGGCAGAAGGGGGACCTCTTGGAGGAGTGGCTCCAAGAGGCTAGAGCATCCCAGCCGTGTGTATCACCCCAGTATTCTTCTTCTTCTTCTTCTTTTGGCTGCTCCCGTTAGGGGTTGCCACAGCAGATCAACTGTTTCCATTTCTTCCTGTCCTCTGCATTTTGCTCTGTCACACCAACCACCTGCATGTCCTCTCTCACCACATCCATAAACCTTATCTTAGGCCTTCCTCTTTTCCTGTTACCTGGCAGGTCCATCCTTAGCATCTTTTTCCCAATATACTCTGCATCCCTCCTCAGCACATGTCCAAACCAACGTAATCTTGCCTCTCTGGCTTTGCCTCCAAACCTTCCAACCTGGGCTGACCCTCTAATATACCTATTCCTAATCCTGTCCATCCTCATCACACCCAGTGCAAATCTTAACATCTTCAACTCTGCCACGTCAAGCTCTGACTACTACCTTTTCGTCAATGCCACTGTCTCCAACCCATATAACATAGCTGGTCTCACTACCCTCTTGTAGACCTTCCCTTTCACTCTTACTGGTACTCGTCTGTCACAAATCACTCCTGACACTCTTCTCCACCCACTCCATCCTGCCTGAACTCTCTTCTTCACCTCTCTTCCACACTTACCATTACTCTGAACTGTTGATCACAAGTACTTAAAATCATTCACCTTCACCACCTCTACTCCCTGCATCCTCACCATTCCTCTATCCTCCCTCTCATTCACACACATATATTCTGTCTTAGCCCTGCTGACCTTCATTCCTCTTCTCTCTAGAGCATATCTCCATCTCTCCAGGGTCTCCTCCACCCATTCCCTACTCTCACTACAGATCACAATGTCATCTGCAAACATCATAGTCCATGGGGACTCCTGTCTGATCTTGTCTGTCAACCTGTCCATCACCATTGCAAATAAAAAAGGGATCAGAGCTGATCCTTGATGTAATTCCACCTCCACCTTAAAAGCATCTGTCACTCCCACCGCAGACCTCACCGCTGTGACACTACCCTCGTACATATCCTGTACCACTCTTACATACTTCTCTGACACTCCCGACTTCCTCATACAATACCACAACTCCTCTCTGTATCACCCCAGTATGTGTGTAATAAGTGCAAGTTCAGGTATATCATGGCTAGGTATGGCTAAATATCCCTCTTATGTCCCCCACAGCTGCAATGGAGTGGGCCGCGAACCAGGAGGCCCACATCAGCCACCCAGTGCGGTTGCAATGCGAGGCAGGTCAGCAATACTCATTCTTTTACTGTCAAAGGAAATAAAAGTAAAAGTAGTAGTGAATTAATTGCTAGTATAAAACCTGTATTGTTCAAGGCAAGTACTGCATACAGTAGAGAATATGGCAGGAAGAGTCTCATTTTGTTTGCATGGCAATAAAAGAGTAATATCCTGACAAAACAGGTCTAACTGCTGGACTGCATGTGTATATTCTGGTATCATATGGTAATGTAGATTTGCAATCATGTAATAGTACTGTTGTATTAAGCACTGTTACCCACACCATGCACCATATATTGAATGTGTAGGAATGCCTGTATTTGACAGGTGTATTCCCCAGAGGCCATTTAGTACAACTTAGAGACACACAGACAGTAAACAGGGAAAATGCAGACAACAAAAACCGAATAGCACTGAGATGTGAACTGTTGTTTTTTTTAGCAGACACAGCCATGGTTCAAATCCTGCCAGTGGTAGTAGTCTGCATGCAGATTCATATCCCACAACTGTACAGATATGTCCAAAATGTCTATTAAAGTGGCCCATATCTATTGCCCATCAACCTGTCCCACTGGGAAATCATTGAGATGAACCCAGACGTATAGGCAGGAAATACAACTGATCGACACACATCTATGACAACAAACCTGGCACACTAGCAACTCCCCAATACGTTATGTTAGCTAAGAAGCCACATATGTCTCACTTACACCCCAACTAGTCAAGCTGTGGTCAGAGTGTGTACAGTAACAGAGTGAGATGTATGTGTATAATAGTAATGTGGAACCTGGTACTGTGTGTGAGAACATTCAGGTAGTGGTAATAAACATTCCTCCCACAGGTCTGTCAGATACCAACACTGTGCCCAGAAATACAAGAATGATATGCAGTTGCTCTGAATAATGAGGTATTACACATCATTGTCACCTACACTGTCCTACAACATATAACTGTCTAGGAAATCTGTATAAGAGTGTTGTTATACAAGGTCAGAATGCATAAGCACAGGGGATTAATAAGACAGAAAGCAGATTGGAGATATACAGCAATATCAATATAGCAGACACAACTGTGATGGACAGTGTTTAAGTTGTAGCAGTCGCAGCCGTAATATGAATCCTGGGAGTGGAATTAGACTGCATACAGATTCATACCCCACAACTGTACACATGAGGCCGGAATGTCCAGTATATGTGCCCATATCTGCTTCCTACCCCTTGCCCCCCTGGTAAGTCTGTGGGATAATCCCAGATGTGTAGCCAGCAAACAGGGAACACAAGTGATTGACAACCATCATGAGAACCCACCTGTCACTGTAGCAACCCCTGAAACTGTTAGGAGAGTAATATTTCAAGTATGTCCTATCTACACTCCCATATTGTCAAGCTGTGACCAGAGTGTGTACAGTAACAGAGTGAGATGTATGTGCATAATACCAATGTGTAATCTGGAACTTTGTGTGGCAACAGTCAGGTAGTGCTAACAAACATTGCTGCCACAGGTACGTTGGATACGAACACTGTGCTGAGAAATAGAGATGAATATAACCTGTACTGGTACTGTCCACCCTGGTATTGTAGAGGATTGTGAGTGTTGCAGTTTCTCCCAATAATAAAGGATCACTGGTCACTGTTGCCCACACTGTGCTACAGAATATAACTGTGTAGGAAAGCATGTATATGTGTGTGTCAGGTCACTAAAGGTGGAAGGGGGCAATATTCTAGATATGTCCAGGCACACCAGCAAGTGGTCAACACATGGCCAGAGTCTGTGCAGAAAACGTTGGATAGCATAGTGCAAAACATCAACCCGGAAACCGGGCATATGTGTACAAACAGTTAGTCAACGTTAACAAACATTTCCTCCACAGATATACCAGGTAAGAGGTGTATACTGCAGGTAAAACCAGTTCATGTGTAATGATGACGGCAGCCATATCACTGTCCATAATAAGGCTATAGGGTAGTGTAGTAAGACTTGTAAGGTACAGATAACAGCACTGATTAGGAAAGTAATGTGAACTACAGGAATATACTACTTGTTAATTGACATCTTTCTCTCCCCCCTCACCTTATCTCCAACAATAATCACTATACCCACTCCAACTGGCATGTACTGACTCTGATAATGTCCAATGTTTGATAAATATTATAATGATTCCCATGCATGCGCCATATTGAATTATTCCAACATTGTTGGCATGGTGCCATCAACGTACCTGCATGCTGTTCTTATTACTACTGTGATCCCATATATGCATGTGTTTTGTTTGCTATGCAACTGTTCTGTATCTGGTGTCTGGGTTAATGGGAATATCTATGCATGCTGTTATGCCTAACTCTGGAATGTGTTGACTATTACTAACCCATATATGATGATGACATCTAAACACTATAGCACACTTGGGAAGTCCCAGCGGACCCACCTGTCCCACCTCAGCTGGCTGAGGCACCAGGCACCAGCATGTCTGGGGCCCAACCCTGGACCTCCCTATCCATTGGTCCTGCACCCTCTTCGCGTGGAACTGCCTCATGGGATGGGGCTCACCCCCCGGGAGTGGGCACGGACAGGCACCTGTCACCCATTGCCAGGTCAGGTTTGTTGATCTTCTACGCCAGCTCAAGGGCCATATGTCATGATTAGAGAGTCATCTGGCTCTGTAGCTCAGCCCCCAGCACAGCCACCTTTGGGGCTGTGAAAATGCAGTGGTGACTGCCCATGGGTGGCGACCTCAGTCCCAACCTTTACCACTAGGGGGGGCTTGTGGGCTTCCAATTACCCAACACCCCTCCCCATCAAGGTGTTTACCCCCCACATGTGTCATATACCGCCCCTGTATGTGTCTTGTGTGTCTTGTCTGTTAACCTACCCAACCTACCTCCCCAAATATACCTATCACCCTCCCCAACATCCCACTCTCACCTGAAAGAAAATAAAAAAGGGCAATCTGTTCCCAAAAAAAAATCTTGCCCCAGATATAGCTGTCCATTTCGCACACGTGTCCACTGGACACATGTAATCTGGTCTAAATGGCATCACAACTTATTAGTGTTGCCCTCACCCTTCTCCCAGGGTTTTGAGTGTCCAAATCTACCTCGAAATTCAGTGTATATGCACAGCTGTTGATGTAGAAGAAATGGGCAGCTATGGATCTTCCCTACACCCTTCCTGCACATCCCTAGCTATTTTCCCTACTGTCTTTCCCTCTTTGTGCACCTTTTTCACCAATTTGCTATCAATCCTTTTTTCTTTTCTTTTAAAGAAATTAGTTTGGGGGGTAAGCAGGAGTAAGCACTTTTAAGCAGCAGTAAGCAGGTCTAAACCTGTTTGCATGGGGGTAAGCACTGATACACAAATTAAGCAATATAGAAGCTAACTGAGTATATGAACATGGAACTGGAAATTAGCAGTGCTTACCTCTGCGCAAACCCACTTACAACTGCTTTAAAGTGCTTTAATCACTCTGTATCCAATGTCCTGTGTTCTGCCCAGTGACAAAATAAACAGCCTCTGCAAGGCTCAAACCCAGGACCCTGCACACCCTAGACAAAGCAATTTGCCACTAAGCCATGCCAGATATACATAAAAATTATGTTTTCAGAAACATATCATCCAGCCCAGTCATGCAACAGTACAGAGAATGTATACCGACATTTAAATGTATGTGTGTGTGTAAATATAGTCATATCTAAACAGA
The DNA here is from genome assembly GCF_019279795.1 of Protopterus annectens. NCBI lineage: Eukaryota > Metazoa > Chordata > Ceratodontiformes > Protopteridae > Protopterus > Protopterus annectens. The sequence goes on from NC_056734.1 coordinate 477,423,563, forward strand.
TACAAAATATCTATATATGTATATATATATATATATATATATATATATATATATATATATATATTTTTTTTTTTTAGAAATATATACAGATATATAAATATATATGAACATATATACATGCAAATGCCTACATCGACACATATATATGTCTACACCTATATGTCTACATATACACAGCAAGATACATATATGTACACAGATATATATCCATGTAGGTATATATGGACATAGTTATATATATATGTAAGCAGATATATATATCTATATAGGTATATATGGCCATACATCTGTAGATAGCAATGGTAGATTAACAAAAACAAATATGTTCACATGCACCGTTAATGGGGTTGAGAGGCCCCAAACAATATACGTCTTGTACGAATAGGCATATCCCTCCCACAGCCAAACATGTCCACCCTGCAATACACAACCAAGTGTTGCAGATCTCATAACCAGGACCTGACATGACATGAGCACAAGATGTTAACAGTACTACATCCCACCTGTATGATGTCAGGCTGGTATTGGTAACATATCGTGCAGTACAGTCTGGCTCCCATAGGAAATGCAAAATGTGGAGGCTATCAACATCCCCAGGATACAAATACACAGACACATATATGCATATACATATATATATATATATATATATATATATATATATATATATATATATATATAATATATATATATATATATACATGTGACTACACATACACCCGCAGACATATTAAACAGTAAGATACTTATGTAGTAGGCGCACACAATATGGAACAGCCACAGTTAACACCCTAACAACTGGCCACTGGATGAGCCACCCATACAAATGACAATTTTTGCCTGCAACATATACCCACAGAGAGGCCATAGGATACAACACCACACACAGGTTTGCAGAAATGGAATGCCTTTATTTGTGTACTATTACAGATTTATAGGCCATGTCATATAGCTGTTCAGACACTGACATCCATATCAACAGAGCAATGCAACTATGAAACAGTTATACTAATACAGTAGTCTGGAAAGATCTACAACTGTTGCTGTCCAGGCCAAGCCCTTCAAATCATACATTAGTAAAGACAGACTGGGCCACAGGAAACAACACAATCAACAGTAAGTGATGCAGGTGTGTAGTCCAGCAGCCTCTATCTACACTCTGTACACAATCACTAGGTGGAAAAGACTTCAGTTGACCAAATGGGATGTAACTGTTACATAACAAGGCATAACTGACACCATCACAGGCACACTGGCAAACAGAACAGTTTGTATGGCAGGAGGCAGTAGGCCTGCAGTAACCCACTTTATGTAAATAATGTCAAAATAGGTGACATGTATGGTACTGTACATCCAGATACCTTAAGGCAGCTCACCCCTGATACCCCCACATTTGGTAACAGCCTAGGTTATGTATGGTGCATCCCCCTAGACTCAATAAGACAGGGCCATATACCACTGTTACATACACTGGCCTCTGGAGTGCATATGGGCACACATGTATTGTGTAGGTGAAGCCCACACATATATGGCCCCAGCCCCACCGTATGTGTGGGGGATACAACAGCAGTAGACTGCTGGCAGGCATGGCAGTGTGGTATATGTATATATGCATATGTATCTCTATCTGTATATGTGTAGACATATAATGCTCTGTATATGTATATATCTGGGTGTGTATACGCATATCTATGTACATATACACACCCATCTATATACGTCGATCTGTACATGTGTAATTATCTATATAGATATCTGGATAATCATGTGTACATATATATATATATATATATATACATATATATATATATGTATATATATTCACCATATGTCCTGAACATGGGGTGTAGCCCTACCTCAGCCCCTATAGTCCCACCTTCGCAGTGCAAGGGGATGTCAGGCATGTATAGCAGGTATACTAGCAGACTATTACTACTGTAATAGGGATTGTCTTCACAGACATGGTGTGTGTGGGAGGTCACATCTCCTTTTCACATGTACGCCATTGGCTACTGACAGACAACCTAAGGACATCATAGTACAGTACCGCTGCAAGCACATAATGCTCCAGTGGACTACAGCAGAGATATTAGCCAATAGATGTGGACATTCTGACACACTCTGTACAGTTCAGAGGTATACACAGAGCCCCTTAATGCAGAACATGTGGACCAAGCCTGACAATATGGATGTTAACAACCATGTAGATGGGTATAACGCATAACGACTGGTATACATTTGCCCCAATAGGTTATGCATTCACACACCCCTGTCTGTCCTGACATATAATAACTGCTGGTACAGAGGTGCCATGGCCACATTCTACCCAGTAGATAGTGACATACATCTGTACAGCATCCCACCGCTCTGTCCAACATACATGACTGTTAAGGGAGGCCCGACAGCAGTGCATCTAGAAAGTATCTGGACATGACATCTCACTGGGTAGGTTCACTAAGTTGCTAGGCATGTAACAAAGCACTGTGCAGGCTACAGCAGACTGGCTCAACACTGGCCTACATCTCCTATGTGGGAATGCACATGTACCTGCATAAATAGCAGGCTCGACAGGCATGTCACAGCACAGGGTATGATACACCTGTGTGAAAGTGCATAACCACAACCAGTGTGAACACAGCCACATCCACGTATGGTAAGCTAGCACAATATTACAGTATATGGACTATCTGTTCAACACCATCCTCATATGTGCTACTCACACACTAACCCTACATATACTGGGCTGCTACACAGTGTGGTCTGATGCCTGTCTGTGGTATGACACATGTGTGTGTATGGCCCTACAAACATGTTAGCCAATACGGTAACATACATAGGTTCATAGGTTCATAGGTAGGTACTAGGCTATTGGCCCTAGGGCCTATACAAGCCTAGGCAAAAATGTACCCTGGCTTTCGCCACCCAAGAAAATTATTTTCCTGTGCCCCTGTCAAGCAGAACCACAGAAGTGATCCAGGGGTGAATTTCCTATTACCCATCCAATCATTAAGATTTTTCTTGAAGAGTGCTAATGAGGAGCTCTGTTTGACATAGATAGGTAGTCTTTTCCAGAGTATGGGAAGTCTCTGTGACAGGAATCTATCCCTCCAGCATGTTCTGTTTATTGTGGTGACAAGGTTTAGGTCCCTAGCGCATGTAGCTCGGAGGGATTGGGATTTTTTTAAGTGGAGCATGTCCAACAGCTCTGGGTTTGACATAGCTTTGCATGTTAGGCAGAGATCGCCTCTGAATAGGCGATATGTGACCGAGTAAAGCTGGAGTTTTTTGAGACGGTCTGCGTAAGGCATCTGTTTGAGGCCAGTAATCCTCTTTGTGAGGCATTTTTGTGGCCTTTCCAGTTGTTGTAGATGTCTTGTGAGGTACATACCAAAAGGGGCGTTAGACTCTATAATGGGTCTAATGAGTGATGAGTAGAGGGGAACAATGACCTCTTTTTTTCTGGATGAGAATCCTTTTGTGATGAGATGAGCCACGTAGAAGGATTTCCTGACCACTGTGGCAATGTGATTATCAAAGGAGAGACTACTGTCCACCTGTGTCCCAAGGTCTCTTATCACATTTTCGGCATTAAGTAGACTACCAGCTATGTGGTAGTTCATGGGTACAGAGTTTTTTACCAAAGGGGATGACAATACACTTTTTGGCAATGAGCTTCAGGCCATGGCTTTGACACCAGGTATCTGTCTCAGAGAGACCCTTTTGTAGTTTGTCCATATCGTCAGGAGTTTCGATTATGGCTCCTAGTTTGCAGTCATCTGCAAACTTTGTTAGCCAAAGACCTTCTGTGTTAGCCTGCACTTCAGAGAAGTAGATACCAAACAGGAGAGGACCCAGGACTGAACCCTGTGGTACTCCACTTGTCACTGGTCTGAAGTCTGATTTGGAGTCTGCTACTTTTACAGTGTGGGTTCTTTCAGTAAGCCAGTTGGCAACCCATCTTTTGACATAGGGATTTATACCTAGCTTAGTGAGTTTATCTATAATTCCAGAGTGGGGGATGGTGTCGAACGCCTTGGCGAGATCTAGATAGGCTGTGTAAACCACCTTACCCTCATCTATGGCTTTGGTGAAAACTTCAAAGAAGTCTATCAGGTTTAGGAGGCATCAAGTAAAACAACTGAAGTAGAAGTCACCACGATAATGGATAAAATAAAACTGTATTTATTATCAAAACAAGCGCTTCCACGTACTACCAAGGTACGCTTCTTCAGGTTTATAAATCAATTCATTCTGGCAAACATTTATATACAAGATGTTTTATCTAATGAATCAATTAATCAATTAATCAATTAAGATAGCTCATCAACTATTCCACTATTTCATTTTAAAGCAACATGATCACTAAACTTATAAGACACACAATGAAATAAAGCAGAATGAAATAATGTAATGTAATAGTAAAAATAGTACTTGTCATTGTTAAAAAAACATATATTCAATACTTATTCACTACTAAAAATGCAAAATATAATATATATATATAGTATGTAAATCTAGGGGTATATTTGAGCCATTCAATACATATGTCACTGAAAAATTCTCATATATAAATAAATAGCATTACAAAAAACATGTGTATGAGATTATTGCTTTAAAACTAAAAATATAGCTCCTTAATGGTTCCAAACATAAAACATAAAAACATAAAAAATTGAAAAATATATATCCAAATTAAATGTCCAGCGCATCAATGAAACATTCGTGCAAACTAACTGCATACATTAAAAAACATCACAAATATTTTAGTATACTATCGCTGGAAACTAACACCCATGGTTCATCTACGTCTAGCCAATATTGGCTTTATATTCACTGCCTGATTAAGCCCTGGTTCAATATGTGGAGGTTTAGGAGGCATGATCTGCCTTTTACAAACCCAAACTGTGTGGGGTCCAGGGTTTGGAGATCTCCAATGTCTTTGTTTATGAGTTCCATGATGATACGTTTCATGGCCTTGCAGACAAGGCTCGTCAGGCTAATGGGGCAGTAGTTCCCGGGGTCTGTTGTGGCCCCCCCTTTGTGGAGTGGGATAACTGTCGCGGTGCACCATTCAATGGGCACAAAGCCTGAGGTGAGGCTATGATTGAACATGATACTTAGGTGGGGTGCCAGTTCATACTGTAGTTCATGTAGAAGGCAGCCTGGGATGTTGTCAGGTCCCATGGATGCTGTGTTCTTGGCTTTGGAGAGTGAAGTTTTTCCTGTGCAGTTGTGATTACAGGAACTTTGCATTCTTCTGGTATAAAGATGGGCCCTTTAGGGGGTGAGGGGGGTAAAGTTAGCACTGAACCTATCTGCCAGGATGTTGGCAATATCAGTTGGTTCTGTATATTTAGTGTCATTTTGCTGTAACTCAGAGCAGATCTGAGTGTTGCCATTGAGATTTTTGACATAGCTATGGAATGCTTTGTGGTTGTCTTTAGAATCAGTGGCAATTTTGTTTTCATAACTAGCTTTGGAGGATTTTATGAGGGATCTCATAAGATCTGAGTGGAGCAGCATGTAACATCAGATAGGATGGGACCTAGGATGATGACATCTACCACAGTTTGTACACAGGCCAAGATATATATTAACAATACACACACTGTTGACATTCACCATAAGTACACAGACCTCAGTACTGTACAAACAACCACAGAATGTCCATGTTATGTCATCAAATATAACCCCTACTGTACATAACATGTGTAGCAGTCTGATATCTTACTGGCTTGTTATCAGATATGATGACACTAATTATGGTGTACTGCACATATGCACCTCTTAATGCATGACATATGTAGAAAGGTTGACAGAGTTGTGGCTGGAAACACATACATAGGGCCAATATTGACATATTGCTGTGATAACATCATACATTTACTGTTGTAACAGGGTTTGTCGCAACATATGTCCTATGAGGGATATGAAGTCAATAACTGTCATGGCTTCACCATCTACAGACTGCAATCCTCACACTACCTTCTGCAGTTCACAGATACATGCTCTCTGGGTAATACATGACACCAAAGGCACCACACACTGCCCAGTCTGCAGATGACCCTACAGATGAGGAGTCCTCATAAACATAGAACTGACATGGCAGGTATTAATACATGTAGGATAGCCATATCCGCACACACCCTGTTAAACCAACATTACTCCAAATGCAGTATAGCAGCACTTACAGTCTGTAGTCAGGTCAGGCACATCCCACCTTCCTGTGTGTTGGCCTGTTTCCACAGTATATGTTGTCAGAGGTAAATCCCCAATCCATCTGAGATGCTGTTTGCCAAACAACAGATCAAGTTCCTGCTCACAGTGAATGAAAAGGCTCAACACCAACATGAAGTTCCTAGATATTGGAGTATGTTTCCATGCAATTGGCTATGGGAATGTTACCACAGCTGTTCTACATGCAATCAGCTAGGGGATGGCTGCAATTCGTGCAGAGGCCATCAGCTGATCATGAGCATTACCTAAAATACACATGCTGCTGCCTAAGCAAAGCAGGTATAGGTCTCCACATCCACCAGTGAGGGAGTGAGAGAGGCAGATAGAGGCAAAGACAAGTCAGGGAGGGATGGGAGAGTAAAACTTAAGCATGTTTGTCATACACCTCCCAGCACAGGGTCTCAAACCCCTGACAACTATGTAGTGCTATCACAGTTCTATGCAGTTATTGGATGCACCACATAGGTTACCTGTTGTGGAGTCCTCAGAACATACATGTGATGGTGAATGACATCTCCAACAGGGATATGGTAGGTATACGGTAGGTGAAGTACATGTGCCTGTCTGCATGAACAGGTGTCAGCGTCAACACAGCCACACTCTCACAGGGATGCACACACATTAACACACTTGGCAGGGCCAGGATTACAACTCATCACTAGTCAGATTGCCACAACACATTACTGTGCAGGTATCACATGTACCACACGGATCATACGGAGGTTATATGGGCAAAGGGTATAGGAGGTGTCTGACATCAGACAGCATGCTTCAGTATGCCAATGGGGGTTGTAGTGAGTGGGGATGTGATCATATGCATCATACAACACACACACAAACACACAGGGTGCCAATACTGACATGCATTGGTGCATTTCTGCATGGGTGTGTGGTGGTTAACTGTACCAGATGGCTATACAAGGCTAGGTGATGGGTATACATTGGCATCAGGCTACATGACAATAGATTGTATTGTGGCTCAGGGCTGTAGTTGCTGCATTTGCCCACACAGGTGGGTATTGTAACCACCATCCAGTCACCTGTGTGTCTATTGTGTGTGGCCAGTGCTGTGCATCGCGTGCCATTTATGTGTTCCTTAGTCCATGACATGGATGGTGTATGGGATGTGCACACCTCCCACATGCATATACAGTGACATGTGGAACTGTACCTGGGGTGTCTGGTCCATGTTGCGTACACAAATTATCATCAAATGTGCCAGTCTTGGCCACTTGTGGCGGGTACTGATAATGGACAACAGGTTTACCCTGCACCTACATTAATAGCATGTTAACAGCATTCCCTGGTGTCAGTGGGATCTGTACACACAGGGCATGTTTTCAGGCATGGTATGTCCTTTGTGGGTCAGATGTGATGGCACCACAGGTGTTGCAGGTGTTCAGTGGGGAATATGAGGAAGGTGCACTGTCTGCATGTACCTGCCTATTGGACAGCTTGATAGGGTGCCATGCCCTCTGTAGCCCACTGCAATCACTCCATAGTTACTATCAGTGGCCAATATGCAGTGTACTACCCACTTATTGGCTGTTGCCTAAGTGTGTGTGTGTGTGTGTGTGTGTGTGTGTGTGTGTGTGTGTGTGTGTGTGTGTGTGTGTGTGTGTGTGTGTGTGTGTGTATGAGCCATGGGTTGAGAGTGTGCTCTGGGTAATACTGGGGTTACTAACTGTGATTGCCTGGCCTTGATGTCACATGTATGGATATGGATTTGCACCCCAGCCTCTCAGCTATTTCACATCATGTATCACTGTATGGTGGACATTTTGATATATACTAGGGCTACCATATAAGAAATTTGCAAAACCCACTCCACATTAGGCCCAGGTGTCACACATTCCCACCCACCTCCACACAGGATACGAGTTACAAACACACACACACACACACACACACACACACACACACACACACACACACACACACACACACACACACACACCTGTCATGTCTGGGAGTAGAACCCCTACCTAACTAGTTTATTACACTACAGCACTACACAATTATAGTACGTGCCACAGAGATGACTGGAGTACTCTTTTCTCAAAGGTGTATATCACATTCGATGACATCAGCAGGATTGCCAAAGTAGGACATTCGAATTGTAGTGAGTGTGGCTAGGTTAAAATGCATTGCTCCCTACTCAGACAGTGGCACACACACAAAACATCCACAACAAACATGTATGGATATAGAACCCCTAACAGAGGTCTATATCACTACAGCGTGGAGCTGTTCTAAGATGCACCATGGGGATTACTGCAGAACTCCTTTCCCAAAGGTGTATTTCACAATGAATGACATCAGCAGGATTGCAAAATAGGGCATTTGAAATGTATCGAGTGTGACTAGCCTAAAATGCATTGCTCCCTACACAGACATTGAAACACACACAAAACATACAGAACTGCCATGGGTGGGAATAGAGCCCTACCAGAGTTCTAAATCACACTACAGCAGTACACAGTTATGGGACTCGCTACGGAGATTGCTGGACTACAACCTTCCCAGAGGTGTATTTCTAGGTGGATGACATCAGCAGCCAGCAACCTTACGTAAGTAGAGCATTTAAATTGTAGGGGGTGTGCCTACCCTAAAAAACACTGCTTTCCATACAGACAGACACACACACACAAAGACACACCCACAGGTGCCAAAGTTGCAGTTAGAACTCCTACCTAAGTAGGTTATCATACTACAGCAGTACACAGTTATGGGACACACCATGGAGATTAGTGGGCTACAATCTTCCCAGAGGTGTATTTCTAGGTGGATGACATCACCAGCCTTACCTAAGTAGAGGATTTAAATTGTAGGGGGTGTGACTACCCTTAAAAGCATTGCTTTCTACACAGAAAGAGTCAGACAGACACAAAAGCAAATACACACATACAATTGCCAAGGCTGGGATTAGAATTCCTACCTAACTAGTTTATCACACTACAGCAGTATGCAGTTATGGGACGTGCCACGGAGATTACTGGACTACAATCTTTAGGTGGTGTGACTACCCTAAAAAGCATTGCTTTCTACACAGACAGATACACAGGCACACATACACAGTTGCCAAGGCTGGGGTTAGAACTCCTACCTAACCAGTTTATCACATTACTGGAGTATGCGGTTATGGGACACACCACAGAGATTACTGGGCTACAGCTCTCCCAAAAGTGTATTTCACAGTGGATGACCTCAGCATGCCTGTCACAGTGGGGCTATGGGGAGGGCAGTGTGTGTGCATGGGCCATAACCCATTCATCTTGGGGTTGACATGCTACATGCGGGCACAACCTGGGTCATATTTCACAGGTACGTGGATACAGCTGCTAGATGACTACTTCCTTGTTCAGTCATGTTGCACAGCTGCCACATGCACCACATACTCTGTAATGCTGACAGATACCGGTGGCTAGTATCTGCAGTGGGCTACATCTGACCCTTGTGTGGTTGTGGCCCTTTGGCTGTGTGCTGGGTGCAACAGGCCTGGATGGCTCCTTGTCACAGTCACCCTCATCCACACATCTATGTACGTCTACCTTTGGCTTATTATAGTGTGTTGTCCTTAGATATATGTCTGTATTCCTGTCCACTGTGTGTACAAAGCATGTGTGTTGCATACTGAGGAGTGTCTGCACTAACATCTGCAACTGCCAGTTATGTCTGGTCCACTGGTGTTTGCAGACAGGGCCTTCAAGTGTGTGAGCATGCCCAGTATGACCTTTCAGTGTGGTGTTGACTGACATTGTCTTCATTTCTCTAAGTGTCTGAGCATGCCAAGTATGGCCGTCTGTATTGAATGCGTGGATTGAGTCCAGGTGGTTTGTACTGCAGTGCTGACTTTTGTGTTGTACACCTACAGGCATCATGCTGCCTCTGCAGTGTATCCGTTGATCATTTGGCATTGACTGTTACTACATTTCTGCATAGCAGGGGGGTAAACACCTGACTATTTCTACATATCTACACAGGATTGGGGTGGGCACACCTGACTGTTACTACATTTCTATGTAGGATGGGGGGGCACACCTGACTATTTCTACATTTCTAAACAGGATTGGGGGGGGGCACACCTGACTGTTACTAGATGTCTATGTAGGATGGGGGGCACACCTGACACATGTGCACATTTGCTAGGACTGTGCTGGTATTTTGGGTACACCATTTCATTCTGTAGTCTTACCTATCGTGCTGACTAGAGGCATACCAGTGTACTACAGATCTTAGCTTTTAATTACCTACATATTAGTTTCTGACTTCCTACCCTTCAGAACTGACATCCCACTGCCTGACCTGCTGTATTATGTTTGTGTAGGCCTGGGGGGGAGGTTACCCATAGGCCTCATTCAGAGGCCATAGCACAGCCTTTGTTTGTGTTTGTCTACACCTGTCCTGCTGGCTGTGACTGTTGTTGGGTATGTGAACCCCCCTGATGGGCATGTGTGAGTCACTTACCTTGTGGGTGTCCCAGTATTGAGGGTGATGCTGCTGAGCTGCCTATGTCGGATGCACATAGTACACTCCCTACACATGGTTAAGCACAGGTAGTGTAATGTTTGGCATCCCTTCTACTGTATGTGAGAGTCAGAGAGAGGTGATATTCCTTGGGTCCCTCCTGTGTCAGTGTATGTGCTATGCGTTGCCTCTTTGCCAAGGCCAGGGCATACTGGGCATGCCTCATTCTGCCTACTGGAGCAGGATCAGGTTGTTCCTCCTCTGAGTCACTATGTGCCTGTGCAGGCCTTGGCAATGGTATGGGGCTGTGTGGCCCTGCCCCGTGCTGTTCCTGCTGCAGCTGTTTACACAGTATTATATTGTGTAGCATGGCACCTACAAGGACAATTTGGGTACATGTAGCTGGTGAGTACTGCAAGGCTCCACTGGATGTGTCCACGCACCGGAACTGTGACTTGAGCATCCCAAACACATGCTCTACTATAATTCTGGTCTGTGCATGTGCCTCATTATGGAGTTCTTGTTCGGTTGTGTGTGCATTTCTGATGGGTGTCATCAGCCACGGCTCCAGTGCATATCAGCATCCCCCACTAGGTGACCATCAGGGATGTCCCCATTGGCAAATCACTGGTACAGTTGCGTCAGATGCCAGATGTGGGAATCATGATAGCTTCCAGGGAAGCCAGCAAACACATTCATTATTATGCCCTGGGCATTACACACGACCTGGCAGTTGATGGAGGGGAAGCTCTTGCGGTTGATGTAGACCCTACCCCGCTCACCAGGTGGTACTTTGATGCATATGTGCATGCAGTCTATAGCTCCCACTACCTCAGGGTATTCTGCTGTTTGGTGGAACAGTTGCATATTGTTGGCCAACGCCTCACAGGTGTTGGCGAAATATACGTGCTCACCATGTGTTGATATGGCATCCAGGAACTGGTGGAGTACCCTGGATCCTGATGCCTGTGAAATCCCCATCATATCCCCAGTTGGCCTTTGGAAGGTACCTGTAGCTAGTATTCATAGGCCTACACATACCTTGGTATCCACTGGGATGGGTTCCCCACTGTTAGTTCTGTGTGTGAGGTGTGGCCGGCACAGCTCAACAATTTGCTGTAGGAGGTCCCTGTCCACCCTGTAGCGTTCCACTATCTCCAGCTCATGTAGCCCCTGGTAGGTTACCCTGGGTCTGTACACTCTTCTCCATCTCCTCACTGTGGGTTGGTCGATAGCATTCACATCCTCACCACCCTCAGCCTCTTCCACAAGTTGGTTTACGATAGCTATAATAGCCCCTATCATTTTGCTGTTGTGAGTGTTAAAAAGTTCCATTCTTGTTTACACCGGTGGTGTAGAGTGTGGGAAAAACCAGATGGGAAGGCGTTTGCATAGTTTTTAGTAGTGTTTTGGGCTGGCTGGTCTGCTGCCTGTATAATTGGCTGATTCTGATGCATTTCACCTGACAGCTATGCTAGTTCTCCCTGGTTACCTTCCTACTGCTGTTTTCCCTTCCCATTGCCTTCCTGTTTAAGCCCGGGAGTGCCGTGCAAACACAGTGCTCAAATGTGCACACTGCTGCTATTTCCTGGTTTAACTTTTCTTTTCTGCATTTGAAACCTGGTGCACGGCGCGTACACCCGCTTAGGTATTGTAAAGAGTGTTAGGCAGGTTTAGACACACCCCCTAGCTTAGCTGTGCTAAGCTTGGAGCAAACCAGAGCCACAGAGCTCCAATCCGCTTACAGTATGCCTGACACACACCCCCATGATGTCACCTAACTCCTAGGCTTGCACCAAGCTATTCCTACTCTTACACTGTTGGGACCTGACTCACATGCTGGGGAAAACTTGGATTCACTATCATTCCCCTCATTTGCATAGGATTGCCTGCTAATGCATAGTTACATGTCTCACACTGAGCCTCCCCCCTTAGCAACCACTACTTACTGACCATGCTGTCTTCTGCCTGCCATTGACTTGCATAGCAGAATACTGCTTTTAGTTAGAATGATTACTTTAGGTTTATTTTGTTATTTCCCCCCGATCCCAGTTGCACGCCGCTGCCCTATTCTTAAACAGCCGAGATCGGCTAAAAAAAATTAAAGTTGACTTTTGTATTTTTTTAACAATTTGCAATGCCAGTCACCTTATACTTGGCCATTGGCATGCTTACTACATGATATGCAGCCTTTATTTGGAACTGTCACAGCTCCGTTTTGGATTTTGCAGAAATGTACTCGGCTACTAACCGAGAACATTTCTGCAGATAGCACTAATCCTGCATGGATGGTTGCAAGCTTCCTGGATTGCAAAATCACCTCATTTACATAGATTTCTCCTGCAAATGGGGTGATTGGCATACAAGGGCTTAGTCCATGCAGGATTAGTGCAGGAGCGCTCGTGCATGCCCCTGCAGGCTGTTCCTGGATTGTACAGCAGACATCTTGCCTACTTAAGCTCCTGCACAGATCTTGCATGCGTGCAAGCTATAGAGAATCTGGGGGATTGTTTAGTCTTCAGTGCTTAATGTAAACAAAAAGACTGCACGTACCATAACAATAGATCTGTAAGAGTAGGCCCAGCCTCTGTAAAAGCAGAACTAATGCCAGCAAGTTTGAGGACAACTCAGCAAGTGTAACTTTCCCACACTGCTAAGCATACTCCACTTATCACATAATGCACTGTGGTGCAAGGCTGTCCACATCTATAAAATGCATGTGAAGATTAGAATAAGGGGAAAAAGAAAAACTCCAGGCCAGCTCTATAGGTAGAGGAAAGCTGGGCTTAAGTTATACAGGAAGGTTGTTCCAATACTCTTAATTATCCTTTGTTAAAATAATGGCATACAGTTTGCAAAGGATAAGAGGATATCTATGCTATGCAACAGGTGGAAAGAACCTCAAGCAAATCCTACTGAGTGACTTCCTTACAGGACCATTATCCTAATAACAATGGTCTGAAAAGAAGCCCTGTATGCGGATGTCACATCCAGCTTATAATATCTTACAAAAATGTTGTCAACCATCTGACTGCTGCACATGTATCCACCAGTGCTGCATTCCAGAAGAAGGTTGTAAATGTATCATATATTATAGTAATAGAATGTGCTTTAGTTACAATAAAAGAGGACCTGTGCACTTATTATGGAAAAACTGAGTGCAAGTAGTTAAGCCAGACATTCTGCCTAAGTTATGTTAAAAAAATTCTGTCCAAGGTTTATTTGGAAAAGGAAAGAAATAACTGCTAATCTTTCTAAATTGCCTTTGCCCTCAAAGTGTAAATATTAAATTGCTGGTGTATGTCTGCACAATAGAAGAGATATTCTCCATGATTAGAATATTCTGAGGAAAATGTTACAGTGAATGAATTGATTAAGGTTTGTTTCTGTGGCCACTTCAGTCATGAACAAGGATTTCTTCAGCGAGTGGTTCTATCTTTATGAAATATCAGGTAACAAAGATCAACAGAGGTAGCAAACATAAAATGCAGACAGAGACAGACATGGGTGGTATGGACAGAAAAGGTGGGGAAACAGAGGATAGACAGACATAAGGTGGACATTTGGTGATAGGGAGGACAGGATGAAAAGCAGGATATGGAACTAACATGCAAGCCTGAGAAACCCGTGGATGAAGGACTCAATAGAGATGCCTGCCCAGAGGCCATCCCACACAGACATCAGTCACCTCTACGTCTGATGTCATGTGCAGGTCATGCTTTTGATCACCTGATGGTCAGGACCTGCCAGTTGCATGACTCAACCAATTATGTCAGAAGGCACTCCATGTGTATCTGTTCCACTGAAAAATATATGTGAGTAATCATAGAATAGTTTTATGTGCTTTTGAATAATATGCAAACTGGGTAGATTCCCCACCTTTCATTTCAACTACATCCATTAGCCCAACAAAACATATCCATTTTGAAAAATACTGTCTTACTTTTGGGCTCCTGAACATTCCAGGATCTCCTTTAACATCATTATATGATGTGACCAAGCTATGTCACTAGCAATTAGTGTATAATTCCTTCCATTCTAGCCAATATGTCTAGCATAACTTCACTTAATTCCATCTGAGATGATTCCAGTGACCTATATATATACACTGATCATCAAAAACATTTTCCTTCCAACTACGCCATATAATGCAAACCTACCATCACCGTATTCAACAAAACCTTTGCATTTGTATCTCAAGCCTTTTAACACCAAAATGAACACACCCCTCCAACTCACATTGCCATATGAAGAGAGAAATACATGGCCTAGTAACCAAAGTTTAATCATTTGAAATATATGTTTTCAAATGCATCTCTTGCATTAATACTAGATGACTGGTTCATAGGTTCATAGGTTCATAAGTGTGTACTAGGCTAATGGCCCTAGAGCCTTTACAAACCTAGCCCATAGGATTACCCTGTCATCGTGCCACCCAACCTTAATTCCCAGTGCCTCTGTTGAGTAAAGCCACTGGAGTGATCCCCGTGGTGAATTTTCTCTTTCCAATCCACTCATCAAGATTTCTCTTGAAGAGAGCCAGTGAGGTGCTCTGCTTGACATGCATGGGAAGTGTATTCCATAACATGGGCAGTCTCTGGGTTATGAACCTGTCCCTCCAGCATGTTCTGTTGATTGTGGTAATGAGGTTGAGGTCTCTGGACTGTGTGGTGCGAAGGGATTAGGATTTCTTTAGATGTAGCATTTCAAAAAGAGCTAGGTCAGACATGGCTTTGTAAGTCAAGCAGAGATCGCCTCTAAGTAGGCGATATGAAGACAGAGAATAATTGGAGTTTTTTTGAGTCAATCCATACAGGACAAGTGTTTAAGGCCTAGGATCCTCTTTGTGAGGTACTTTTGCAGCCTCTCTAGTTGTTGCAGGTGTCTAGTGAGGTACATGCGAAATGGGACAGTGTACTTGATGATTGGCCTAATGAGGGAAGAGTAGAGGGAGACAATGACCTCTTTCTTCCTGGATGCAAAACCCTTAGTAATGAGATGTGCCACTTAGAAGGACTTTCTGACCAGAGTGGCAATGTGGTGGTCAAAAGAGAGGTTGCTGTCAACCTGTGCTCCCAGATCTCTTATAACACCTTCTGTGTTCAGTGGACTACCATCGATTTGGTAATTCAAGGGAACTGGGTTTTTTCCAAGGGGGATGACAACACATTTTTTGGCATTGAGCTTAAGGCCATGGTTCTGACACCAGTCGTTGGTCTCAGTGAGGCTTTTCTGTAGGATGTCAATATCATTTGGGGAGTTAATAATAGCTCCCAACTTGCAATCGTCTGCGAACTTTGTCAGCCAGAGTCCCTTTGTGTTGTTCTGGACTTCAGAGAAGTAGATACCAAACAGGAGAGGACCCAGGACCAAACCCTGTGGGACTCCACTCGTGACTGGTTTGCAGTCTGACTTGGGGTCAGTTACTTTCACACTGTGGTTTCTATCTGTGAGCTAGTTTGCAACCCACCTACTGATATAGGGGTTGATGCCTAGTTTAGTGAGTTTTTCTATGATTCCTGAGTGGGGAATGGTATCAAAGGCCTTGGCCAGATCAAGGTAGGCTGTATGAACCACCTTGCCTTCATCCACAACTCTGGTGACTGACTCAAAGAAGTCAATCAAGTTGAGCAGGCATGATCTACCCTTAACAAGACCAAACTGTGTAGGATCCAGAGTTTGGAGATTCCCTATATCCTTGTTTATTAGGTCCATGATGATGGGTTCCATAGCTTTGCATATCAGACTTATCAGGCTAATGGGGCAATAGTTCCCAGGGTCTGTAGTTGCACCTCCGTTGTGGAAAGGGATGACTGTAGCAGTACACCATTTGGTAGGGGCAAAGCCTGAGGTGAGGCTGTGATTGAACAGGGCATACAGGTGAGGTGCCAGTTCTCTGTAGATCATGTGCAGCAGTAATACTGGATGCCTGGCAATCTACTGGTATTGTGATTTGTCCTTTGGGGGGGGGGGTAAGGTTGGCAGTGAATCTGTCGGCCAGTATATTGGCAATATCTGTTGGGTCGGTATAGGAGGTACCGTTGTGCAGTAGCTCAGAGCAAATCTGGGTATTGCCATGGAGATTCTTTACATAACTATAGAAGGCCTTGTGTTTGTCTTTACTATCTGCTGCAATTCTGTTTTCATAGCTAGCTTTAGAGGATTTGATGAGGGATCTCAACTTTTTGTTGAGGCAGATAAGGGAGTTTTTCCAATCTTGGGACTTCACCTTATTCCACATCAGTTTCCTCCTTCTGTTGTAGAGCTTGTTTATGGCAGGGAACTACCAGATTGGCTTTCTTTTTTCAGAGGACAGCATCTTGGTTCTATTGGGTATGGCGAGATCCATGCATTCGTGTACGTGTTCGTAAAGTGCATTGGTGTCTGATTCGGCGGTCATGCAACTATTCTCCATTTGCATGGGTGCCATGAAGTTAGCCACCTCTGTTTTTAGGAGCTCAAAGTTAGCTTTGGAGAAGTTTTTCATGGTGGTTACCATTGCGGGGGGGGGGGGGGAGTCCAAGATGATTTGTTTGTAGTTGGATCTAACGGGGGAGGAGTTGACTATTGGTGTAGAGCAACGGTCGTCCATGTTAGTAATGACTAGGCCAAGCATGTTGCTACCTCTAGTGGGGGTAAGAATGAGCTGGTCTTGGGCATTGGAATTAATGAATTCCAGGAAACATTGGGCAAATGTATTGGTACATGAGTAGTTTTCCCAGTTAATGGAAGGGTAGTCGAAGTCGCCCAGTATGAGAGTGTTAGGTTGGACCATAATATTCTCCAGGGTGCTTAGGAATGTGGAGTGTGAGTCTTGGGACATGGTTGGGGACCTATAGCAGGCTACGACCTGAATCACTGTCTTACCCAATGTTAGCTGCACTTGAAATATCTCAGATGCATTATGTTGGGCTAGCAGTCTAGAGGCGTGCACATCCTTTATGAATATGGAAACAACACTGTCTTAGGAGCTTCGGTCCAAGTTCTGGGGCAGAAAGGTGTGGAATGAGTTATAGCTTGGTAGTGCAGGGGTGCTTTCTGCTGCCTTGCACCAGGTCTCTGTTACAGCACAAATGTCGATGTTGTCCATTTTAAGGAGTGCTCCGAGCGAGTACATTTTGACTTCTAGTGTTGAACAGTATGACCCTCATATTACATTTGTTTGTAGCTGTTATGTGGTAATTTGGTCTTTGGAACACCACCTAAAAAAGGCACTATAAGGGTGGTAAGAGCCTCAGACAATATCTGGAAGCCCAGGGGTGACAGATGCAGGCCATCTCTGGCAAAGCGTCGAGCTCTGTCAGTCATGTCATCCGAGGCAAACAGATACTGGATCTCCTTAGAATGACACCAGAAACAGCCAATTGTTGAAATCAATCATTTTCTGCTCATACTGTGGTATCATTCTGGGTGATGGTAGGATGCTGCTCAGGGCTAGGGTCATACCAGCCTGGGCCACATAATCCAAGAGCTCCTCCATGTTTATTTTCATGTAGTCCAGGGAGGTACATCTCAGGTCATTCACACCCACATCTACAATGACAGAGTCATATTTGTACCTGTTGTTGAGGGACCGGTTCATAGGTGTGTGCTAGGCTAATGGCCCTGGGACCTTTAAAAGCCTTGCCATAGGATTACCCTAGCATAGTGCCACCCGACCTTAGATCCCAGTGCCTCTGTCAAGTAGAGCCACTGGAGTTATCCCTGGGGTGAATTTTCTGTTTCCCATCCACTCATCAAGATTTCTCTTGAAGAGGGTCAGCAAGGTGTTCTGCTTGACATGTATGGGAAGTCTGTTCCATAGCATGGGCAGTTTCTGGTTTATGAACCTGTCCCTCCAGCATGTTCTGTTAATTGTGGTAATGAGGTTGAGGTCCCTGGAGTGTGTGGTGCAGAGGGATCGGGATTTCTTTAGATGTAGCATTTCTAACAGAGCTGGGTCAGACATGGCTTTGTAAGTAAAGCAGAGATCGCCTGTAAGTAGGCGATATGAGACAGAGAATAGTTGGAGTTTTTTGAGTCTGTCCATATAGGACAAGTGTTTAAGGCCTAGGATCCTCTTTGTGAGGTACATTTGCAGCCTCTCCAGTTGTTGCAGGTGTCTAGTGAGGTACATGCCAAATGGGGCATTGTACTCGATGATTGGCTTAATGAGGGAAGAGTAGAGGGAGACAATGACCTCTTTCTTCCTGAATGCAAAATCCTTAGTAATGAGATGTGCCACATGGAAAGACATTCTGAGCACAGTGGCAATGTGGTGATCAAAAGAGAGGTTGCTGTCAACATGTGTTCCCAGATCTCTTTTAACACCTTGTGTGTTCAGTGGACTACCATCAGTGTGGTAATTCATGGGAACTGGGTTTTTCCCAAAGGGGATGACAACACATTTTTTGGCATTGAGCTTAAGGCCACGGTTCTGACACCAGTCACTGGTCTCAGTGAGGCCATTCTGTGTGATGTCAACATCACTTGGGGACTTAATAATAGCTCCCAACTTGCAAACATCTGTGAACTTTGTCAGCCAAAGTCCCTTCGTGTTCACCTGGACTTCAGAGAAGTAGATACCAAACAGGAGAGGACCCAGGACCGAACCCTGTGGGACTCTACTCGTGACTAGTCGGCAGTCTGACTTGGAGTCAGCTACTTTCACACTGTGGGTTCTATCTGTGAGCCAGTTTGCAACCCAGCTACTGATATAGGGGTTGCTGCCAAGCTTAGTGAGTTTTTCTCTGATTCCTGAGTGGGGAATGGTATCAAAAGCCTTGGCCTGATCAAGGTAGGCTGTATGAACCACCTTGCCTTCATCCACTGCTCTCGTGACTGACTCAAAGAAGTCAACCAAGTTGAGCAGGCATGATCTACCCTTCACAAAACCAAATTGTGTGGGATCCAGAGTTTGGAGATTCTGTATATCCTTGCTTATTAGATCCATGATGAGGCATTCCATAGCTTTGTATATCAGACTTGTCAGGCTAATGGGGTGATAGTTCCCAGGGTTTATAGTCACTACTCCTTTGTGGAGAGGGATGACTGTAGCAGTGTGCCATTCGGTAGGGACAAAGCCAGAGGTGAGGCTGTGATTGAACAGGGCACACAGGTGAGTTGCCAGTTCACTCTATAGTTCATGTCCCATGTATTCTTGGCCTTGGACAGTGCTGTTTTAACCTGTGCAGCAGTAATACTGGGTGCCTGACAATCTACTGGTATTGTGATTGGACATTTGGGGGAGAGAGAGAGGTAAAGCTGGCACTGAATCTGTTGGCCGGTATACTGGCAATATCTGTTGGCTCGGTATAGGAGGTACCATTGTGCAGCAGCTCAGAGCAAATCTGGGTATTGCCATGGAGATTCTTTACATAACTATAGACGGCCTTGTGGTTGTCTTTACTATCTGCTGCAATTCTGTTTTCATAGCAAGTTTTAGAAGATTTGATGAGGGATCTCAACTTTTTGTTGAGGCTGATAAGGGAGTTTTTCCAGTCTTGGGACTTCACCTTATTCCGCATCAGATTGCTCCTTCTGTTGTAGAGTTTGTTTATGGCAGGGGACCACCAGATTGGCTTCCTTTTTTTGGAGGAGAGCATCTTGGTTCTATTGGGTATGGAGAGATCCATGCATTTGTGTATGTGTTCATACAGTGCATTGGTGTATGATTCTGCGATCATGCAACTATTCTCCATTTGCATGGGTGCCATGAAGTTAGCCACCTCTGTTTTTAGGAGCCCAAAGTTAGCTTTGGAGACGTTTTTCATGGTGGTTACCTTTGAGGGGGGGGGGGAGGGATGTGGATTTCCAAGGTTATTAATTTGTGGTCAGATCTAACCAGGGAGGAGTTGACTATTGGTGTGGAGCAACGGTCACCCATGTTAGTAATGACCAGGTCAAGGATGTTGCTACCTCTAGTGGAGGTAAGAATGAGCTGGTCCAAGGCATTGTAATTAATGAACTCCAGGAAATGTTGGGCAAGTGTATTGGTACGTGAGTAGTTTTCCCAGTTAATGGAGAGGTAGTTGAAGTCATCTAGTAAGAGAGTGTTAGATTGGACCCTAATATTCTCCAGGGTGCTTAGGAACATGGAGTGCAAGTCTTGGGACATGGTTGGGGACCTATAGCAGGCTACAACCTGAATTGCTGTCTTACCCAATGTTAGCTGCACCTGAAGTATCTCTGATGTGTTATGTTGGTTTACCAGGCTAGAGGTGTGCGCATCCTTTATGAATATGGAAACACCTCCGTCTTTGGAGTTTTGGTCCAAGTTCTGGGGCCAAAAGGTGTGGAACGAGTTATAGCGTGGTAGTTCTGGGGTGCTTTCTGCTGCCTTGAACCAGGTCTCTGTTAAAGCACAAATGTCGATGTTCTCCATTTTAAGGAATGCTTTGAGTGAGTGCATTTTGAGATTTGGATTTCTAGCATTTAGCAGCATGACCCTCAGCTTGCATTTGTTTGTAGCTGTTATGGTGGTGATTTGGTCTTTGGAACACCACCTAAAAAAGGCATTATAGGGGTGGCAAGAGCCTTGGCCAGTATCCAGAAGCCCAGGGGAGACAGATGCAGGTCATCTCTGGCAAAGCATTGAGGTCTGTCAATCATGTCACTTTCTCCTTATTCAACATAATGAGTGGGACACCAGTGTGCTTCACTATCAAGTCACCTATGACTAGTGTGTTGGGCATGCTGGGATACATTAACAATTCTGTAGGCTTTGCAGAAAGCCTATGCAATTGCAGTGGGTTAGTGAGATGATGAACAGCGGCGCTCATTGAATATGCATGCTGCTCATTATGCTTACATCTTTCTGACCATCATTTTGTGGCCAGCAACAATGTTGATGGCCATAAAACAGTGCTGGGAAGATGAGCACACAATGTAAACAAAGCTACTTGCTTGTAGGCAAACATATCAAGTGAGCAAGCATGGATAGCCTATATGAAGTAAAGGCAAGTGAGTTGCAATCATGTAGATGCAGGGGACATGGAACTGGTTTAATTTATACAAAATACAATCTTAATAGAGCAAGGGTAATTACAACAGGAGAGTAAATGGAAAAAATGTACTCAGTTAATGCATTCAAAATATGATGATGCCACAAAGAATCATTTGTTAATAGAAAGATGTCTGATGGCAATAATAAATAATCCTGTTTCCAAGTGTTTTCCCATGTAAATGACTTAAAAACAGACATGCTAACAATGTATGTGAGGGATGCAATGCAACATGGTTAATAACATGCTGAGCTGAGATAATTGGTAGTAAGGATAGTGGATACATTATTGACCATTTGCATACAATGCAGTTATTGAATATGACATATTTACATAGGGAATGTTTGTGTAATAACTGACTGTAGTGCTGTATCCTCCACTTCATCCTGTATAAAAAAGGTATGAGCCATACTGAAGCTGTGACATGCACAGCAGAAAGGGACATGCTTTAATATTTGTCATTGGACAACCATAGATAGGTGGGGTATATTACATTGACACATCTCGCAGACACAGATGTGCTTTATTTACATATGCATCATAAGCAAGACACAAACTGAATGCTTTTTGATGGGTCATTTCTAACCATGTCTGTTGTGCGTGATTCTGTTTATTGACCAGATTAAACATGTGAAAAAGGGGTTGATAGGACAGTGGTGAAAACGGGGGTAGGACACAGAAAAGAATACAGGAATGTGCAGGAGGGAGGTATGAGACCACCATTGCTATCCACTTCTTCACAAAATACTGTAAATGTAGCATTGTCCACACAATTTCAGGACTTTGAATAGTCACCACACCAGGGATGGGTGACAGCAACAGACTAATATTGTGTAGCCAGTAGCCAGTTGGACCAAATCAATTTTTTTTTTTTGGAGAGAGAGGAATTTTGGGGAAGGTGCTTAGGAATGAGAGCATCAGGTAGGTAGGGTAGGTTAGGCAGCAGGTGCAGACATACAGGACTTGACAGACAGGAATGGCAATGGTCACAATTAGTTAGGGAACACCATGATTAGGGATAGGTAGAGGACATTAAAGTTGCACCTATGTCCAGCTTGGGACCAATGAGAATCTAGTTCTCACCCTCAAAAATGTCATCACTGTCGCCTGTGTCAGTCACCTGGGTCAGTGCCAGACATGGCACTGATTTAGCAATGCAATATAAGAACTTTCAACCCTGCTGATTTGGGCACCAAGGCTACTCTCCATTATATCCTTCACCAGCCCTGTCAGTTCCTGCTGGGTGACAAAACTGCCACCTCCACTCATACTGATCCTGGGGGGGGGGGGGGGTACTACTGCACCAGCAACTAGGCAGAGCTACCCGATGACGGTGAAGCAGGTAGGGCAGGATTTGTGAAGGCAATGTTGACAGGTTGTGAACCCGAAGTGCTGCCACTTGTGGAGGTATGGTGGGCTGAGTCGCAGTGGTCAGTCTACCTCTCTGTGCTGTTGGTAATTTTGTTTTCAGCAGCAAAGTATGAAAACAGAAAAAATTTTAAGAAGTTATAAAAAGAGAGAGAGAGAAGCTGGGAGAGACAAAGAATAGAGAGAATTATATTCACCGTATGTCATATCATTCAGTTCTTGTTTTCAATACATAAATAAATACGATAAAGGACTGTGTACACCTTTGCCACATCTAGATATGGTGGGAAGATATTAATGTGTCATAAAATAAACAAATCTCACTCACTGCTAGGATAAAAGATATAGCAGCCTTTATTTCTTTATGCTGCATAGCATATATGTATTCACATATAGTAATTGCACTTACCATAACTGAATTGTTCCTGACATTCATCACTGCTGTCAATATTTTAGAAACACTGACTTGTAATAAAAGCCTAATTGCTTCTTCTGGGTATTAAACCCACACTCAGTTATGCTGGTGTTCTTGTTGTCTAATGCAAGCAACAAGTACTATTGGAGAAGGCATGCCTGCTTAATATCAAGGTTGAGGTATGCCTGCTCCAGATGCTAAGAAGTGAGGGACTGAAAATACTTATCTGGCTTACATTTGGACCTGAAGCATACTTACCTCTTGTCTCTCTGAGAAGAGTTAGTATCTCCTGGTGCACCTCACAGTTTGTTGTTTTTCCTACAGTAGAAAAGTAGAAAAAAGAAAATAACACATATGAAAACATAATGAGTAACTGTTTTGGCTGTCTAATGCTTACTATATCATTGGTTGTTGATGGGTCAGTACGCTGACATAACTGAGAGGTGTTTGTCTTACAGTCATCATTCCATCAGCTTAGGAGTTCCTGTGTGTGCTTTTCCAAGTCACTATAGTGGTGACAACATTCCTCCCCAGTGCGTGGAATGCCAGTAGCAATGGAGACAGCCTTGGCTAGGATATTCTATGCCTCAGACCTATACTGAGACCTGGTATAATCCTGCTGCAGAAACCTACAGCTGCAGCGCTTCACAAGGAGTGTCACATAAATCCTGGACTCCTCAATGCCCCACCTTTGTGCTCTAAATTTGGCACCATCCAGTCCATCGTTAACTATGTCTGCAGAAGGCAAGCTAACAAAATATGTCTAATTTGATGCTCAGTTCAGATCTCACATGTAACAGCTTTTGCTTAAGGATGCACAGCTTTGCCAACCACATTTGCACAATTGAAAGCATACGGATTCCTTGGCAGAGACATTGGCAGTACTTACATCAAATAGCAATAAAGGTGTAAAATGTGGGAAGGAGATTTGCTATGTGTGAAGCTCAACTTACTAACACATGTTCCAGTGTTCAGCAATCACATGCTTAATGGCTTGGCTTGTAATCCATAGTGTTTAGAAGGATAAATAGGATCTGGCTTACATTTGGACCTGAGGCATACTTACCTCTGGGCTTCAGGCTTCTGGCAAAGGCTCTTGCCTCCCCCGTGGTGACTACCAACATGAAAAATTCTCTTAAATGAAATTTAAAGGTCATGCAGCTAAACACTAGGAGTCTTAGCATGAAACTGCACTCATTGTAAGCATTCCTTTCCCTGGAGGATGCTGACATTTATGCAGTCACTGAAACCTCAAAGTTGAGGAGAGCACCCCAGCCTTACCAGGGTACTCATCCTACCATACTTTCAGACCCCAGATGGAGGACTACAAAGCCAAAGGAGATGGAGTTTCAATATTTGTCAAAGACATACACACCTCCAGGCTGGTCAAACAGTATGACACAAAGGAGACTTCATGTGCAGTTAACTGTAACAAAACACTTATTCAAATCACAGCTAGCTACAGACCCCCAACCATGACTCAGGACACCCACTCCACCTATCTGGACTTACTTGAATCCATCAAGATTCAACCCTCTACCCTGATCCTGGGTGACTTTAACTACCCAGCCATAGACAGGAAGACCTATTCTAGCCCAGACATGAATATTAGAGATTCATCGACTTTGTCAATGCCAGTGCATTGGATCAACTGGTCGACACCCCTATGAGAGGTGAAAATATCTTGGACCTGGTCCTAACCAACATGAGTAGACATTGTAACACCCCTACAGTGTCATCCTTCTTGGTAAGATCCAACCATAAAGCGATCACTTTCGAAGTCACATCTCCCTGACCCCCCCCCCCCCCCGTAAGGGTCAAACAAAAAAAATTTTCTAAAGCTGACTACAATCTCCTGAGAGCAGGTATAAGCAGCTTCACAGCCACTGTCCCTTCAGCTGGAATTAGCACTAATGTCCAAGCTTATACCAAAAAACTATATGAGCACCTACATAGCTATATGGACTCAGCAATATCTGACAGGAGCAAATCATCTTCCTCAAGGAAGAGTAAACCTGTCTGGGGGACAGTAGCAATAAACAAACTCTACAATAAATGGAAAAATTGCTGTCCAGGGCCAAGAAGGAGCAGGTGCCAAGTTGGAAGCAATCTCTCCTTTGTCTGAGCAAGCAAATAAGGTAACTGGTGAAATCCTCCAAGGCTAATTTCAAGTCCAAGTTGGCCGCATCCACTAAGGACAATCACAAGGCCTTCTTCATATACATCTGCAATCTCAAAGGTAATACCCAAATTTGCTCTGAACTGGTAGTCAATAACACCACATACACAAATGCCATAGATATAGCCAAACGGCTGGCAGATAGGTTCAGTGGAAACTTCACCCCCTGTCCCCTCATCAGTAAACCAGGACATCCCCAGGAGCTGCCCCCTCCCCTCATCACCAGGGAGCAGATCTTTAATGCCCTTTCAAAGGCAAAATATACAGTCTCAATGGGACCTGACAACATCCTTGTCTGTATCCTACATGAACTCAGGCATGAACTCTCAGCTTCATTAGGCAACCTATTCACCCAAGCCTGAGCACCGGCTTCATCCCAGCCAATTTAAGGACAGCCACTGTCATCCCTCTACACAAAGGTGGAATGTCCATTGACCCAGGGAATTATAGGTCCATTAGCCTAACTAGCCTGATTCACATGGCCATGGAGCACATTATCATGAACCTTATATACAAGGGCAATGGCAACCTCCGAATGCTTGACCCCCCCCACACACAGTTTGGTTTTATCGAAGAGAAATCATGTCTGTTAAACTTGGTTGACTTCTTCAAAACAGTCACCAAAGCCATGGACGAGGGGAAGACGGTGCACACCGCCTACCTTGACCTAGCCAAAGCCTTTGACACTCTCGCTCACCTGGTCAGGACAAAATAGATGAATAGTTGTGGGTTTGGTTCAAACAGCTTTATTATATACAAACACATCTGAGTTGAGGCTTAGTAACTTAAACTTAAATACATTTATAAACAGACTGACTATCACACTCATACATGCGCACACTCTGGCTGTTCTCTCAAAATGGCACTGCTGCCTACACGTGCTCACTATTTATATGCACGTGCCTACACTTTGAAATGCTTCTTAAAGTTACAATACATGCTCTGTTCTACATCCTCCCTCTTTGAGAAATAGCTCATACATTAATGACAACATTGATTGACATGCAATTGTACAGAAATGATCTGTTGACATGCAATTGTACAGAAATGATCTGTTGACATGCAATTATACAAAATTAGATAGGTAGAAGATGTCTGCGGTTTCACCTGTATTCTATACACTCAGAGTCCACCAAATAGGATCTCAGCTTGGCACATATACCTATCACTTGACCAATCCGATTGAAGCCTTTTGTTGTTTGCATCCTCAATGTATTTCCTTTTTCCAACGGATGAAGAAATATGCTTGTTTTGTCAAAGCAGGACTTCTGAAAAGATCTCTTTCTAAACAGTTGGGCTTTGATTGCTCTGTTATTTTTAGCATTAGGCACCAACAAGCTGGAACTGATAGGCAAGGTTGTTCTAGTTTGCAAGATAGAAGTGTGAAGATATGGGTGAAGGCTGCCAGCCTAGCCAGATTGAATTTTGGAGATAATTCTGTCATCTGTAAATATTAATGTAAACCACAGGCTTGTTGTCTTAAATGGTAAAAATAGAATTACATGTGAAACTGAAAAAAATGTAACAACAGTGCACTCTGCTGTAAGGAAGCTAAGTCAAGCATTTTATGACTGTCTTTGATCTTTAAAGTTGGGTCCGGCCAGTCTAGATGAAGGAATTCTTGATATTGTTTTAAGGAAAGATTTAATGGTCAGAATTTGCATGCATAAATGTCCTTAATGGCTTTGCTTCCTGACCTGGTGTGAGCTTACTAAAGCATGTATCCAGTTAGCTTGGGAACCCCAGGAAAGTGTGAATAATTATGTAATGTGAATCAGGACTGTAATATCAAGTTAAACAGAGAGAATTAGAGAGCATTGAGCATTTTTTTCTTGACCATCTAACTCATCAGTGCTCTGCCTGTGTTCTATATGTAAGTTTATCTTAGATTTGTGTTTTCTCTTAGAAATAGCTAGAAACTAGAAAGATTAGACTAAGTGTTTTTCTCTGATGTCAGAACTGTACTACTGAATTATTTTAAGTATTTCTCTGTGATCTCTGAACCCTTGACTAGCACTGTGTAGTAAGACATATTGTCTTGTGTTTTTATTATTTATTATTAAATATTTTAAAACCTTTCAACTGTGGCTGTTTTGTGTAGAGATAAGTTAAGCTCTAAGAGTACATTGCATGTATATAGGGATCCTAAACCAAGTCACTCTAATAAGCCTTGACTGTTTAGTTATACTACCAATTGGATAATAATATTGCACATAATAATTGGACACCCTTTTAAGGGCCTTTGAGTAGCTGATAAATATTAGCTGGGTGGTGGTAGTGATTTCTACCTTATAGTCTGGGTAAAAGGGGCATAGCTGGAGAACTTGTGCCAGCTTTCCCCAGAAGTGTCTGTGTGGTTGTATAAACTCTTATCTCAAAGTGTGTGTGTATCAGCTACTTGGGCAGGGACATGAAGCACTGGTTGAACAGAGAGGATGCTGGAGATTTTAGCTTGCCTAGCTGACTGAGATCTGGACCCTATAGCTGTGTCAGTGGGGAGTCTTACTGGGGACTCAGAGAGCAAGGGAGTGACCAGCCCTGCACTGACTATGATCTCTGTGTGCTCTTAAGGATAATTGCACTTTACTGTGTGTATTTGTTATCCTTTCCTCCTATATGAGAAGACCCTCACTGGTGTTAGTGGTGAAGATTGAGGCTCCTTGATTGCTGGGCTAGGGCACGGGTGTCACAAGAAGTCTCTGAGCTGGCGAGCAAAGTAGGCTGTCATGGGGTATATTCCTGAGACTGAGTAAATTCAGGAAGATATCAGTATTGTCACTATTTGACCTGTCAAGCAATTGCTTTGCACTCTGTACTGCATGCTCAGTCAGGCCGTTTGACTGTGGGTATTCTAGACTGCTGGTAATATGGATAAAGTCTAACTCTTTTACAAATTTCTGAAATAATTGACTGGTAAATTGGGTACCATTGTCAGAGATAACTCTATGTAGATTACCATAATTATCATATTAAAATAGTAACTAGAGGTTGATTATCAGTCTCGATCTGGATAGCTCAACCAAAAATATAATCATGGAACTTCGAACATGCAGACACAATAGCCAAAAGTTCCCTTTCAATCTGAGCATACTGCATTTCAGTTTGGGTAAGAGTTCTAGACACACAGGCAATTGGTCTGCCCTCTTGAAGAATAACTGCACCAAGACTGAACTTTGAAGCATCATAGGAAAGAATTACTGATTTATGGACATCATAGTATCTCAATGTAGGTGGGCTGGTAATTTTCTGTTTGAGGTTATTAGATGCTCTCTGGTGCTGTTCTAACCATGACCAGGCAACATTTTTGAGTGTCAGCTCTCTTAAAGGTGCTGATAATTCACAGAAGTCAGGTATAAACTTGCCCAAATAGTTAACCATACCAAGGAAATGCTGTAGGTCTTGGACATTGTCAGGAGATGGCATCTCACAAATGGCTGCTTCTTTGGATGGATCAGGTCATAAGCCAGTACTAGTAAATAAATGACCTACATATGTGACTTCTGGTGGCCTGAACGTACACTTCAGAGGATTGATCTTCACGTTTACTCACTTCACGTGCTCTCTCCAGAACTTTCCTGAAGTTTTTGTCATGCTCTGCGTCTCCATTGCCTCCAACCAGTAAATCATTCACAATTATGGCACATGGATAACCTGAAAAAATTTGCTCCATTACACACTGAAAGATTCACTTGCAGAATTTATACCAAAAGGCTTCTGGAGGAATCTGTATCTACCAAACAGAGTACGGAATTTAATCAGAAGTGACGATTTGCAATCAAGCATCACTTGCCAAAATGCATATAAAACAGTGGCATTTGGCATTAGGGTAGTTACTTCCTTGACTGTGCACATAGGATGATGAGGTCTCTTTAATGTTTTGTCCAAGTCTCTTGGATCAATGCATATTCTGATTCTGATTTCATCCGAGCTCTTCTTATGACCAGCTACCATGGAAGACACCCACTCAGTTGGTTCTGTGACTGGACAAATCACACCTTGCTGCATCATCTTATCCAGCTGGACCTTAACTTTGTTCTGCATAGCTATCGGAACTCTCCTTGCTGGTCTGACCACCAGACTGACCACCGGGTCTATTTTCATGGTGTACACAACTGGAAGTTTGCCTAACTTGTCATTGAAAACATCAGCATACTCTGAGAAAATAGCATTGGTGAAGCTAGAACTAGGACATGTGCTTATATGATGGACTTCTTTGGTAAAAGAAAGCAGTTTCATTCTCAAACTGTCTCTGAGACCTAATAATGACTGCGCATGTCTTCGGACTACATAGAACTGCAAGCTATGACTGTTCCCCGCCAAATAGCATGAAAATATTACTGAGCCTTCTTTTTGAATCTCCTCACCTCCATAAGCAACAAGCTTTGCACACTTAGCCAAATTAAGTTGCTCACCAGCTCTCACTTTAGCAAATGTTTCTGCTGACATAACATTACACTTTGAACCAGTATCTACTTTGAGCTCTGTGGGTTTACCATTAATCAGGACAGTACAGAACACTGTTCTTTGCCAACAAATCTGCATTAATCTTTTCACCAACCACTGATACAACATCCACATAGAAAGTAGGGTTGCAGCTTTCTACATGATCAGCTTGCTTTTATGAGTGATTTTTCTTCATAACTGAATGAGGCTTGCTAGATTTGCAAACCTTTTGAAAGTGGTTCCATTTTTTATACTTGTGGCATTGCTAACCAAATGTAAAATACTTCTCTCTTTTAGACTCATGATTGGCACCACAATTATGATAGTTAACAATAAAACTTGACTTGGGTTTTGCTGACTCATCCTTGTGCTGCACTGAGCATGTCCGTTTTACTGAGCTATTCTTAGAATTGCAAGGGCTGCAACTGCCATGTGCTTAGGCCTGTTTCTGCCAGCCACATGCTGCATGCTATGTTTGCTCTTGAGCCTGGTAAAATTTTTATTTATTTTACATTTGTTAACCGGGAAAGTCCAACTTTCAGCAGAGGCCCAGAGAGAAACTCTCCAGATGTATATCTTTGTAACGTTGAAGGAAACCAGAGTACCCGGAGGAAACCCACACGAATGCATGGAGGACATGCAGACTCTGCACAGAAGGCACCCAACCTGTATTAAATTGAACCAGAAAACCTTTTGCTATGAAATGACAATGCTACCACTGCACCACTGCACCATCCCATGCTTTTATCATTTGCAAGCATACTTGTCTGCCTTTCTGTAAGCTCATCGGTTTGACAAATCTCTATAGCTTTGCTCAATGTTAAATCACTGTCATGAAGCAAAATATTTCTCACTGCAGTATAATTAACACCACACACAAGCCTGTCCTTTATTAACTCATCATTCAAATCACCAAATCTGCACGTTTTAGTTTTATTTCTCAGGTTAGTGATATAAGCTGCAAAAGTTTCTCCTGGGGTTTGGTCTCTTTTGTACAACAGGTGCGCCTCTAATGTGACATTTGTCTGGGGGTTGCACATTTCTCTAAATTTACGTTTCAAACACTCAGGGTTCTCTCTTAATTCAGCTGGTACAACAATACAGCAGTTTTCCCCCTCTCCTGTATATACTGCTGGTGCATACACAAATGAACGCTGTTTTCAGTGGCCTCAGACCTCGTTAGGTTAAGAAAAATGAATGCCTTTGTACATGCATCTTTGTCAGAAAAACCTGTTTGTATAAAGATGCTGTATTCCTGCTCAAATACTCTCCAGTTCTCTGTAATATTATGGTCAAATACAAGTTGACTGGGTCTGCAAAATGCCTCTGCCATATCAACACACACAAGTGAAAGTCCTTGAAATTATGTATGCACATACATGCACGTGGACACACACACACACACACACACACACACACACACACACACACACACATACATTTATATATATCTATATATATATATATATATATATATATATATATATATATATATATATGGGATCCGTACGGATCACCGAACGGCAACATAACCAAAACAGAATTGGCTGGGCATACTTGCGCAAAAGTGCTTTTCACCAAAAGGCACTTTCGTGTAAGTATGCCTGTTGTGGAGATCGCGCTACAGTGAGGATAAGGGAAAAGTCCCCTTTTCCCCACTGTTGTGTGACCTCGGAGTGAGAATATTTAAGTAGAGGGGATGTGTGTGTATGTGTGTGTGTGCTTGCCCCCCCCTGCATAAACGTAAAAGTAATGTTTTATTTTTATTTTTAAACACATTTTTAACAAAAGCGTTTTTTCGGTGAAAGCAAATTAAATTGTGTTCGGTGATTGTGGACTTGGACTATTGAACTTTCATTCAATATTCCCAGATCCATATATATATATATATATATATATATATATATATATATATATATATATATATCAACACTGATAGCAGTTCAAGCAGTTACTTCTATTTCAAAATCCACAAACTTTTATTCCAAACACAATTCAGAAGACTTTCTTACTAGTATTTAACTGAAATTCAAATACTTAATTGGTTAATTGGTGATATATATATATGTATATATGTGGATGAGTCACGATACTTTAGGCACCCTGAAACTAGACGATTATGGGAGCTCAAAGTGAATGGGTCGTGTGATTCTAAAAACCTAGTATACATAGCACATTGCATACAGTGTTTTCGATTCTATGTGGGTAAGACAAATCAGAGACCATTATTATAGCATAGCTAGGAGGGAAGAGTATAATGCGCTGGCACGACATATTATTAAAGAAGGTCCCACCCACATTTTTTATTTTCAGATTTTACATATACAATATATTAATCTAAGGCTAGGCAACATAGTAAATGACACAGAATGCACAGAGCTAGAATGGATATTCAGGCTAGGTGCACATAGGGGCTATGGCCTGAATGATATGATATCTATTAAGCCTATATTAAGAGCTAGACATTTGAGATAATATTCTTTGTATAGATGTATATATGTATTTTAGAGTTTTTATATACTTTTATTATAACTTGTCTAATATATAAATACTAATACTTTAGATACATGTATTATGTTATGCATGGGCACTTTAAATGGATTCACCAATTAACCAATTAAGTATTTGAATTTCAGTTAAATACTAGTAAGAAAGTCTTCTGAATTGTTACGTCTGATGAAGCGTTGTTGATCATGTTCTTTGTGTTTGGAATAAAAGTTTTAAACATTTGTGGATTTGCTGAAATAGAAGTAGCTATCCAGATTTTATTGTTGATA
This sequence comes from Protopterus annectens, assembly GCF_019279795.1. Lineage (NCBI taxonomy): Eukaryota > Metazoa > Chordata > Ceratodontiformes > Protopteridae > Protopterus > Protopterus annectens. The sequence goes on from NC_056734.1 coordinate 477,456,431, forward strand.
TATATATATATATATATATATATATATATATATATATATATAAACACTAGAGAATCTCGACGTACTGAAATGCCGAATTTCAGTACATCGAGATGGAATACATGAAAGTGCAGTTACGCAAAACTGCAGTATGTCGACTACGGAAATGCTGAATCTGCTTCATTGTGTCGCGTTTGTGACATGCAGTGCGGTTTGTGGATTTATCTGGGGTTTTAGGTAAGTGGTCTTTGTTTAAAGGTATTGGCTAGGGATGTTAGTGTGTGGTGGTGTTTTTTGTGTGTTTGTGTGTTTAGTGCGACCTCAGAGTTAGTATATATAAGTAGAGGGGGTGTGGGGGCACACCCCCCACATGGGGGATGCATGGAGGCTTGGTCCCCTGCTCATAGGTAGGGTAGGTGTGTGTTATCTTGTGTTTTTGTGTGTTGTTTTGTTTGTTTTAGTGTGGTTAGGTAGGTGTATGTGTGTGTGTGTGTGTGTGTGTGTGTGTGTGTGTGTGTGTGTGTGTGTGTGTGTGTGCGTGTGTGTGTGTGTGTGTGTGTGTGTTTGCATGTATGGTCGTGATTGTGATTATTATTAATCAAATGAAAGGCACAAAACACATTGATAATTAAATGAAATGGTTGAAATCATGATATTTGATAAGAAAATTGTTGTTTTGTTTGTTTTAGTGTGGTTTTATATATATATATATATATATATATATATATATATATATATATATATATATATATGTATATATATATATATATCTATATCTATATATATATATATATATATATATATATATATATATATATATATATATATATATATATATATATATATATATATATGCCAAAAATTTATGCCAGATCTTGGAGCTATGCCCAATAGCACAACAAGCCTTTCAAACAACTGCACTTTGTAAAGTAAGTTTCCATAGCACAAGAACACTCTGGAAATCATTGTACTTTGTGAAACCACTCTTTATCAGTGTAAGAAACACTTTGAAATGGCGGCACTCTGTGAATAAAAGTACACAGCACAAGAAACATTTCGAAATGGCTGTATTCTGACTGCACTTTGCACAATAATTGCACTTTGCACACAGTAAACTCTTCAGAATACATGCACTCTAATAAAGCACACACTGCAAACACTTTGCACACTCTGAGATACTTCAAACAACTCTAGTTATGCTTTGAATAGCTTTGGTCAATGCAATGTAGTAACTCATGCCAAAACAAGGTCGTTTACTAATAAACATGCAGTCACCTTGCTTTTCTATACTTATTTTGCCTTTTATTGTAATCATTATGCCCATTTGACCTTATTTCATGCTCATTATACTTTTCTTGTGCTCGTTGTTACTCTAAACATGCTTGTTTTACTTTAACCATACTCGTTAAGCAAACCCAAAGCAACTCTGAACCCCATATGAGCTTTTCTGATACTTTTCCTATCAAATATCATGGTTTTAACCATTTCATTTAATTATCAATGTGTTTTGTGCCTTTCATTTGATTAATAATGCACCTTTATGCTATTTGTTTGATTAATAATGTGTTTTGTGCTTTACAAATACTGCATATCATTTTCTTTAGAAAATAAATCATTTGTGCGAGTTCTAGTTGCCTGAAGTTCATTTCTGTCCTTTTAAATCATCTGAGCACTGTATTCACCTAGCCTGTTCAATATGCCTCTACCATCCACTCTGCACCTCGTGGCTTGAAGAAGTGTGGGTTCGGTTCAAGTAGCTTTATTATATACAAACACATCTGGATTGAGGCTTAGTAACTTAAACTTAAATAAGCTTATAAATAAACTGACTACCACACTCATACATGCTTACACTCTGGCTGTTCTCTCAAAATGGCACTGCTGCCTGCATGGGATCACTATTTGTATACACATGCCTACACTTGAAAATGCTTCTTAAAGTTACAACACACATTCTGTTCTACAGACACTATTCCTCACTCGGACATAACAGATAAACTCTCCCAGCTAGGCATCAACTCATATGTTACTAGATGGGTAGCTAACTGGCTCACTGATAGAACCCACTCAGTCAAAATAGGGGAAGCCACATCTAGTAGTAGACCCGTAATGAGTGGTGTACCCAAGGATCGGTCTTGGGGTCTCTACTGTTTGGGATATACTTTGCTGAGGTGCAAGCCAAAACCTGTGATCTGTGGCTTACCAAGTGCGCTGATGACTGCAAGCTGGGGACTGTCTTAAATTCCCCTAGTGATGTGAACATCCTCCAAGAGGGCCATACTCAAACTAAAGACTGGTGCCAGAAACATGGCCTTAAACTGAATGCCAAGCAATGCATCATTATCCCTTTTGGGGAAAATAGCATCCCCAATAATTATCACATTAATAACAAAGTACTAAGCACACAATCAGTCACAAGGGATTTGGGCACCCAGGTTGATAGCAATGTAACTTTTGACCACCACATTGCCTCTGCTGTACGGAAGGCTTTCTACATGACCCACCTCATAAGTAAGGGTATTTCATCCAGGAACAAGGAGGTCATAATATCCCTATACTCCTCCCTTATCAGACCCAATATCAAGTACAATGCTCCCTTCTGCATGTATCTTGCCAAGCACATGCAGCAGCTGGAGAAACCACAGAGGTTCCTGACCAGGAAAATCCAGGGTTTCAAACACCTATCCTACACAGATAGGCTAAAAGCCCTGTCCCTCTACTCATTCTCCTACAGACTGCTCAGATGTGACCTGTGTCTGGCATACAAGACCATCTCAGACCTAGCCTTGATGGAGTTGCTTAATATCCGTAAGTCAATCTCCACTCACGCAACACACAAGGCCTCAGTCTGGTCTGTGACATTAATAGAACTTGATGGCAGGATGGATTTGTGTCCCAAAGACTCCCCCATCTGTGGAATAGACTCCCTCTGCATGTTAAACAGAGTACCTCTCTAACCTTATTTAAGAGGAACCTGGATGACTGAATAGGAAACAGAAAATACACCCCTGGGATCCCACCTGTGTCCCTGCTGGACAGGGAAAACGTGCTGACTTTGTGGGAACATGGGCAAAATTCCTGGCAAGGCTTATAAGCGCCTCCTGGCCAGTAGCCTAGTATCAACCTGTGAACCTATGATTTGTGAAATATTTTGATGCTGGAACTTACACAGCATTAAAATTGTGTTTTATCAGCTGAGAATCAAACCTATGGGATAAAGAATGCAAAAACTGAAGCTTAGGTTATTAACACTCATTTTCACATAAGAACCTCTTTTTAAGCATGGTAATTATAGGTATACTAATTTCAGAATGAAAGGAGATATACCTCAGAGAGATCTGTATGCGTGTGACTTTAAATAGTCCTGGGAATGCATTCCTATGTAAAAGGCAATATTTCTGTTTGTAAATATATTTCAAATGGACAGAGTTGTATGACCTGAGTAATACAGGTTGGGGCGTTACTGCACAAGACATACTGTCTGATGAGTCATGATGATTATAACAAAACTACTGTGTCCTCATATATATATATATATATTTTTTTTATATATATATGTATATATATATATATATATATATATATATATATATATATATATATATATATATACACATATATATATATATATATGTATATATGTGTGTGTGTGTGTGTGTGTGTGTGTGTGTGTGTGTGTGTGCAAGTGCATTTTAAATCAAATATCTTTATTGTCACATTGTACACACATTATCTTGAGGTTTTATGTGAAGCATTAATGATATATGCTTAATAGAAAAGTTCAGTTATGCAAACATTACTTGCAATAAACATGTTCATAACTTTCATTTGTATTTATTTTTAAATTCCTGTTGCTGTGAGAAATGGGATTCTGGCACCTCTTTGTAAAAGCATCAGATAGTTGGATTTGAACCATGAATCACCGGTGTTCTTTTTTTGAAGCTCCCTTTACTTACATCTTGTGCCACAGAGACAGGTATTTGATGGGTGGAATTTCTCCTCCAAGTACTCTGCAGAGTGTTGGTGAAAGCACACTAGTGCCAGGCTTGTCGTGCTATAGAAGGCAGCCTAAACTGATTTTTTCACTTTTTTTCATTAAGCAGTGAGCCATGTTTGCTTGCAGCTGAGCAGAATACAAATGCAAAAGACATTAGAAAAAATATGAGCGAGAAAAAAAAGCTGACAGTAAAATAAATTCAATCAGTGGTATGTCTAGCAATTAAGTGAATTCACGTAACCTATTCATCATTCTCACTTCTCCCTGCAGCATCAGAGGTGAACTTTGTGGAACACATTATCAGACTTGTAGTTAACATGGGAAAGCATTGCATCCCCTCCCCCATGTGATGCCCTCCCTGGTAAGATTGGACCATAAATCAATCTCACTCGATATAATTATAAGACCAGATACCCCATCAAAGCTCAAAAATGCATAAGAATTTTTCAAAGACAAATTACCTCCTACTAAGTGATGGTATAAGAAGTTTCAAAGCCACCTCAAATGCAAATAACACAAACTCCTATGCAGAGGTGTCCACCAATGTCCTGTATAACCATTTAAGAGCTATATAGAATTGGCTGTACCTGACCAGACTAAGACCAGGTCTTCCCAAAAAAAAAACAAGCCACCCTGGTGGACCCCTAGTATAAACAGACTATACAACAAGAGAAAGAAATTAATGTCCAAAAACAAGAAGGAACTGACTCAGCAGAGGAAGAAATCTCTCTCTACCTTGAACAAACAAATTAGAGATCTTGTCATGTCCTCCAAAGCAAATTACAAAGCAAAAATAGCCTCCCTAACTAAGGATAATTGCAGGATATTCTTTAACTACATCCAGAATCTAAAATGGAATACTGAGCTATGCTCTGAACTGGTTGTGGATGGCACCACCCATACTCAACTGGAGGTAATAGCCAACCTGCTAGCTGATAGATTTGAACCAAACTTGCCTGCCCCTCCAGTCATCCCCCAAAGTATACCTGCTACCATTCCTCTGCCTATTATCCAAGACAGAAGGTAAACTCGGTGCTCTCTAAGTCCAAAATCATGACATCAATGGGACCAGACAACATCCCAGGTTGCCTTTTAAACAACATAAAATATGACCTAGAGGACCCACTTGGATCCCTGTTTTACCACCACCTGCAAAATGGTTATGTTCCAGCAGAATGGACGACAGCAACAGAAATCCCTCTACATACACACACACACACACACACACACACACACACACACACACACACACACACACACACACACACACACACACACAAAGGGGGACCATCAACCAACCCAGGGAATTATAGGCCCATAAGTTTGACTAGTCTCATCAGCAAGGCCATGGAAGGAATCATTATGGACCTTATTAACAAGGATATAGGTAATCACAAAACTGTGGACACAGCCTAGTTCAGATTTCCTATAGGTAGAGCATGCCTGTTAAACATGCTTGGCTTCTTTGAGAAAGGCCCTGGATGAGAGAAGGATAATGCATACCACCTATCATGACCTAGCCAGGGCATTTGACACAATTCCCCCCACTCAGGTATTATAGAGAAACTTTCTCAATTGGGAGCTAACCTCTACATTACCAGATAGGTAGCCAAATGGTTCACTGACAGGACACATATTGTAAAAATGGGTGACTTCACCTTTGGCAAAAGAGCAGTCACCAGTGGTGTACCACAGGTTCTGTGCTGGGCCCCTTACTGTTCGGAATTTATTTCTCAGAAGTCCAGGCAAACTTGGAAACCTGTGGCTAAGTTTTCTGACAATTGCAAATTGGGAGTAATCATTGAATCCCCCAATGATGTTACTATATTGCAGACAGGGTTAATGCAGACAAATGATTGGAACCAAAGCCACAGATTAAAGCTGAATGCAAAAAAATACATTATTATTTCCTTTGGGAAGCTGACATCCCCGATAATTACATTATAAACAGCACCCCTCTAAGTGTAGATCCAGTGTTACGTGATCTGGGCACTTAGGTTGATAGCAACTTGAACTTTGACCACCACATATCTACAGTAGTGGCACATCCTATAAGTAAAGCCATCATATCTAGATCTAAGGATGTTATAATTCCATTATACCCAACCCTCATCAGACCAGTAATTGAGTACAATGCCCCGTTTTGCATGTACCTCACTAGACACCTGCAACAACTGGAAAGACAACAGTGGTTTCCCACCAAGAAATTACAGGCTACACAAAACAAGTCTTACATGGAAAGACTGAAAGCATTGTCACTATATTCTGTCTCCTACTGGTTGCTAAGGGGTGGCCTGTGCCTGGCTTACAGGGCAGTCTCTGACCCAGCCTTGATGGAAATGCTACACATTCATAAATCAAAGTGCATGAGACATATCTGTCTGTTGGATCGCAATCCATCATATCTAAGACAGATCTACATGTCATGTTACTTCTTTTGTGTTATCACCACTTACAAATTTTCAGATTTTACCTCCACCAAATCATGTCCTTAACAATACTGAGATTACTAAAGTACACATTCAAACACCAAAATGAGTGTCAATATTTATTATATGACCTCTCTCAGTAAAATAATCTGTAAACAAGGTTCAAAACCTGCAGCACATGTACTGTTTCTGTTAGCTTACTTCATTTACACCTTATGCTACAGAGACAGGTAGCTGACAGCTTGAATTTCTTCACTTAGTACTGTCCAGGCTGCTGAGGAAAGCACACCAATGCTAGTCACAGTTGCACTACTGATGGCATTCCAAATTAAATTTGTCAGTTTTTACCTTATGAAGTGAACTGCCATTCACTGCTACTGACTGCTGCCAGTCAAAATACTACAATGCCAAATGGCATGTAAATGATAAAGAAAAAAATAAGGAAATATTTTGAAACAAGTACTTTAAAAGTACATTTCTGATGTTTCCTCAACTTCATTGTGTAAAAGTAACCTATATGGATTTTAACCATCAAACTAGGGTATTAAGAACACTCATTTGAGATTTCACATATTTGCCACCAAGATAGCCATATATTAGCAAGAAGAAAATGTCTTTAGATGTACTCAAAAATGTAACATTATATCAAGTCACATTGAAAGTGCAACAGAAACAAGTTCAGAAAGTTGTCCTTTGTCATTTGGCAATATACGGTAGATGACTGGGATATTGTCAACAGTTAATATACCCATGTACTCACGCAATATTAAACAAAGAGTGCAAGCACTGTAGCTTTATTCCTCTCTTAATTTAGAGTTCTTCCCCTTATCTATGCTTTCTTGAGAGCTATCGCATGTATGATCTGTATCAATGAGTAATATACTCCCTTGAATATGCACAACATTTCTTAGTAAGAGGGAGGAACTGTGGTTATAAAAACAGCATTTGAATGTTAGAAGTGTTGCTTTCCTCACTCAGTCAATGTACTTTCAGATTTTTTTGAAAGCCTGTTCTCCCTGATACACCCTCAGCAGGTATACATCAAGGATGGGAGAGTGTGAAACACTGACTGTTTCCGCAGTCAGACTAATAATTTACACCTGCAAGCCATTATCAGGTAACACTACTCATATCTCATCACTGAAGTGCTAGGGCATGTGTATGCAATTGTGTACGTCCTTACATCATGTATACCTTCCCTGCACTTAGTGCAGATTGTGGTATTCAGGAATGCTAATGATGTAACACCTCATTTGCATACTTGCAGTGCTCAGAGGGCTAAGTCTGCACTATGTAAAGGTAATTGTGTTGGTAAGGATCTTATATCATAGTGGGGAGACTGGATCCAGAGAGCTCAATACAGCTATATACACTTTCAGGGGATTTGTTTATTTTCTAAACTTTTTTTTTTTGCCAAGGTGTGTTGCTATTTTTGCAGAATACTTTTTAACATTAAGGATGGATTACAATGCCCAGTGCATTCATTGGTTTATATGTCTGCATTTTCTTTAACATTTACTGTTGGCAAAGCCCATGTATTTATCTGCATTCCAAAGGTTTGTAAAGAACACTACCTGACATAATTGCGTAAGTCTTTTTAGGAAATTTGAACAATTATTGCAGAAGACTGTAACAAGGTCAGGTATTGTTGCATGTGTAGCCCAAGGAAAGTGTTAAGGTTGTGATATCTGCCTACCTGCCTGCCTGTCCACCACACCAGTGGAGATGGCACCATAAAAATTGTCTATATTTCTGCTTGTGCATTATGAATTATTGCTAATGCTACAATGTATTATACAGTTACACAACTACTGCCCACATTACATAATTGTTATAACCGTTATTTTATGAATTTCGTAGGGTGAGCTGTCTCAACTTTTCTATAGTCATAGGAAATATTACCTTTTCAATTATTGTGTGCAGGATGGATGACACATTCAACCATAATTGAGTTCACAGCTATCCTGTCTGTGTATTATACATTTCTTTTTATGTCTGTTTTCTGCTTTATCACATACAGGGCTATGGCATCCAAGACATCTGTACCCTGCAAGCTGCCATTCACTGATGCAGAAAATTAGGTCATTATTCAGGTCTCTTTCTTAAGGAGAGGTAGAGGTGACAAGTCTGCATGAGACAGAGCATGGCAGTAAGTGCTTGAAGACATCAATGCTGTTGGAGGGCATAGGAGAACTTACTCCCAGGTACAACAAAGGGCAAGCGATATGATTACCTCTGCCCACTGTAGGGTGGCTGCAGCTGCCCAGGAACAGATGGCTATGGGTGGTGGTCCTTTTTCCAAACCATCACTAACTGAAACAATGGCATTCCTGTCCACTGTCAGAGATCCAGACAGCTCAGCAGAGGGTTCACACAAAATCTTTGATGTTGGCGTTGATGTGGATGAGAGACCCAGAGTGTCTCAAGCAGAAATTCCAGGTATGCAAAATAATAATAATTTAGCTGTTATTCTAAATATCTTTTTACAAGTATAACTTACATGTCTGATGCATCTAGAGCCAGTGATAAGTGTGGGTTAGATGACACAGTACAAAACAGCTAGAACAGGATGTTTGGGGGTGTATTCAACTGGTTAGTAGATTTTTGTATGAGTTGATTCTTAATCTGCACGTGTAAAGGGGGTTGTTCTCTGTCTTTTGTGTCATTTGCATTGTGATACTTATAAGCCTTCTTTCCTCTCCTTTTCTTACATACAATGACATCTGGATTGCAGTCTGCAAGTCCACCTGCACATGGTAAGCGTGCTTTTTTATTGTTATTAGTGTATAAAAGGTAGATTTAAATCTAACTGAGACTAATTTTTGTATTGCTTTTACATCTATTATAGATTAACATACCTTCATTATAACAAAGTTTTGATCAGTTTCAGTCTCTGGTACTCTCTTTTTTATGTTTATTGCTTGTTATCATAGGTAATTCTGACAGTGGCACTGAGGAACTCATACCACCTGATGTCAGAGCGTTGGTAGTCTCTGATGATAATGTTGGCAATGAAAAGTCACACTCTGGGGGTGCAGAGAGTCACTATGACACTGAGGTTGTGGGTCCCACATCCCTTGCTCATATTTCTGGTACAGTCGGTATTATGACTATGCATAAGCATGTCATGGAGCCCTTTGATATAGAACAGGTTGAGGGTGACACAGTCAATCAGGGAAGCATGGTTACTCCAGTTGCAGATATGTTTGATTCTCCCCATAGCCATTGTGAGGGTGAGGTGCCACACAGGTTGGTTGGTAGAGGTGCTTGGAGGACGCCTGATGTCCACCCTTATCCTGATGCTGGTGTGTCATTAGGTGCCATCAGATGTATGAGTAGGACCATAATGGTGACACAGAAACATTCCACCAGGGCCTCAAAAGAGACAGTGCGCGTACTAAATGTTGTGAATTCTGATGTGTGTCACTTCCTGAACTATGTGGATGACTCTTTGGACAGGATAAGTGACCCAATGGATCGGGCAGTATCTGAGGTGGACTGCATGCTGAGGGAGGGTGCAAACAATGGATATCTACTGCTTGCTTACTCACAAGCTTGCTTTTGTGAAGATGTATTGCAGAAGAAAAGGTTTTGATTTCTTGTTTCTAGTCATTTGTGAATGATTGTTTATAAGATTGTTGAACCTCATTGTACTTCAGTTAGTATTATAAGTAATGCTGTCAAAACAGTAGCTATTTCAGTCTTGCTTATTTCTGTACTTGTGCAAACAAAGGTATCATTGACCTATTCCATAGTTTATAGACAGTGGTTAAGTGAAATGCTTGATGCACAGTATTGGGTAGAATACATTGCTGTACGTGCAAACATCAGTCATATAAGCTGTTACTGACATTACTGTACACCTCAGACAAATGCTCTTCTAAGGGGCTTATATATATTTCCATATGAGAGTTCTCGGTTATATAACATTTTTTTTTCCTTACAGATTCCACATATACCTTGTCATTACCGTAGGTACAAATTGTGTCCTTGAGGGTTGTCCCTGTCATTGCTATCAATGCACAGTTAGTACAGGGTCACATAAAGGTTGTGGAGTTTGACAGGCATCAGTTTTCATATTTGTATGTGCATGGGATCTTAGATTTTGACCTAGGTAGTGAGTATATGTGCTGTTCTTTGCCTCTTAACCAGAGCCAGGGCATATTGTGCACTCCTCCATCTGCTACCATTTGCAGCTGGTGGTTCTTCCTCTGACTCCTCATCTGTTCTGGCTGCAGCTGCTGGCCCTGCCTGTAGTCCTAGAAACTGTGGTTCTGCCCCTTGCTGCCCTTGTGTAAGCTGTTTCCTGAGAATTATATTATGTAACATGGCACAGACTGTGAGTATTTGGGCAGAGGTGCCTGTGTCATACTGCTGAGCATCTCCTGATGTGTCTAGAGAATGGAATCTTGATTTGAGTAATCCAAACACATGTTCTATGAAATTCCTAGTTTGAACATGGGCCTCATTGCATCCTTGCTTAGTAGGGTTATGTGGGTTTCTCATGGGTGTTAAGAGCCAGGGCTCCAGTGCATAACCTGCATCCCCCACTAGATGCTCTTGTTCAAAGTCAGTCCTAGCAAACCTTGTGTACAGCTTGTAGGTGTGCCATATGTGTGAGTTGTGAAAACTGCCAGGGTTACCTGCACACACACTGTAGATGATCACTTCGACATTACAGACAACCTGACAAGTTTAAAAAATGGTATCCTTTCCTGTTAATGTACCTCCTTCCCTGTTGTTTGAGTGGTGCGTTTATTTCTATATGTGTGCAATCTATGTACTACAAAACTTCTGGGAAGTGTGCTGTTACATTAAACTCCTTCATAGTTCTTGCTCTCTGTTCTGCGGTGTGTGGGAAAGAGATGCGATCCCTTGCATGTTGTAGCATTGCATTTAAAAACTGATGTAATGTTCTAGAGGCTGATGCCTGTGACAGCCCCAATATCTTCCCTGTCAGTCTTTGATGGGTTCTCCGTGATTTCCCTGGGGCATGAGGTGGGTTGACAGAGGTTGCATAGTTCATGTAGTGTTTCCCTGTCTACCCTGTATCCCTCTGCAATTTCTGTGTCATACGCCCATGATACGTCAAATGGAATCTAAACACCCTTCTTCTTCTTGCTCGAGGTCTTGCAGCAGCAGCTGCAACTGCACCCTGAGTTAAAGCCTGTTGCACATACAGTATAATGACAGCATAAGCAACCTCTAACATTTTTTTCTAAGTGTAATTGTGCTTGTATTTCAAAGGGTTTTGGAATTCGGGACAAAAATGAGCACTAATTGTATATGATTGCTTTATAGCTTCCTGAATAACTCCATCATGTTGGATTGGTTATTCAGCATATAATTCAAATATTTATGCATTCATTAACATATACAGCCATTTCCCTTTGATTTGAGGCTCTACATTACATGTAGAGCCATTTAATAAATACCAGTTAAAGTACTATTGTGTGTGTGGCATGTTGCATCACCTATATGATAGCAGCACTTAGTGTAGCTGCTAATGAATCCAACCCATAGTCCCTGTCTGGACAATCCACATATTCTTATTAGTGGCAGTGCAGGATCATCTAAATATATTGTGTAGGTACAGCCTCTTAAGGTAAAGAAGTTAAACTTACCTGATGGATTAATCAAAACAGGTCTATAAGGAATTTAACTCTCCTTCTTATTGTGTATTTCAAATAAATTCTATGAAATTCTAAACTTAAATAGACCGGAGGTCTTACCTACATAAAACTGTTTAAATGTGCACTGGACCATGTAAATGACCCAGTCTGATTTATGCATAGTAAATTGCCTTATGGAAGAAATGTTATTTGATTTTTCAAAAGAATATTGCTACGGAGGGGATGGAGGGGTGTCATACAACAGTAGAGAAAACCCAAGGATTTCCCATTCTATTGCACCCGTGAAAATAATGTGCTGGACATTTGCATTTTCTGTATGTTGTCTGGGAGGCAATTACCTAAAATCCTGTTGTCAAAGAGAAACTGCCAAGGTCTGTGCAATACCTCAGTAATCACAAATAAATTGGTAACATAAACAGCACTGCAACCCTGAGTTTATTTACCATGTACATTAGATGTCTTTTCTTTATATTTTAACATGCAGTTCATTTGATCACATACATCTCATATGTCCCTGATTTTTGCAAAATGGCCTTGATTTTGTCACTTATTTTTGCCCTGCCCTCATAAAATGTTTGAATTTTCTGCTAAATCACTGACTACAGTCAGAAAATAATGCCAACTATTAGAGTTTCATACTTCTTATTGTTCAGAAAGTACATGTTGTTGCAAAGCCTACTTTTCTAGTAACTATTTTTAAGTGAATAAATATCCCTGATTTTGGACCTTTCCAGGGAGAAAAGAAGGTCTCCAACAGCCCTGAAAGAAGATCTTGTAACTCATCTCTTAAAGATGGTGAAATTACATCAGCAACCAAGATCATTTTCACTCCTTTTCCAACATTTCTATTTTAGGAAAATCTCAGAAAAGGTCTGGCTATTTAGTTAAGGATTAAAAGAGAGCTTGCTACAGCCTTGCCATTCTGACTTTTGGAGATGAATAATGTCCTAATAAAAAAGATGCAAGTATAAAAGAATGTTCCTTCTGGGTACTGCTTGATCTGTCGACTTCATCTGACTCAGTGGACCATAACATCCTGCTCCACCTCCTGAGGACTAGATGTGGACTGTGTGGACTGCTGCTGCCCTGCTTTGCTGTCCTTGGCCACCTCCTACTTAATGACAGATCCTAGATGGGGTGTGTGTGGAATGAGTGAATCTGACAATGTTACCATGCCACCATATGATGTTCCTCAGGGGCTGATGCTGGGCCCTTTGTTATGTATTCAGGATATTCTTGCTCCTCTTAGGAGACACCAAGCAGAGTCACAGGATGAATTATGCCGATGACACCCAAATGTACACCTCATTAAAGTTGTTCCAATTAATGAAGAAGAAACCATATCCCATTTCCCATACTGACACAGCTGATGAAACCTTAGCATGGATAGCTTCAAATGGTAAAACTGAAGTAATAGCTCTAATTGACTTTAACATTCATATTTCCAATGATAACTCCAATCACCCTTCAGCCCAGCTGTTGAGCTTAGTCTAACCTTTTAATACAAGTACCGCAGTGGTGCAGCGCTAGTGTTGTTGCCTCACAGCAAGAGGTTCTCCCATTCGATTCTCGGCTGGAGTGCAGGGAGTGCCTTCTGTGTGGAGTCTGCATGTCCTCCCCGCAGTTGGGTGAGTGTTCGAAAGACATGCGTAATTGGGCGTGCCTTCGTTGAAGATTGAACGTTGAGCTGGCACCTCGGTGCTCATCAAAATCTACTGCCAGTCATTAGCAGACCGGAGTTCCACTGTGGCGACCCCTAACCGGGAAAAGCCGAAAGACAACAACAACCAGGATGAGTAAAGCTTCAAAAAGGGAAAGTATAAAATATTTAGTTGTTGGCTCTATACCTGATAATATTAGACATGCATGTGCAATTAGAAATTGAATTCCTTCTAGGCTCTGTTCACAGGCTCCAACATTCGTAATTGTACATATTTACCAGGAGCACAAAACTGTACTTCATGGTCTTGTTTTTAGACAAGTGAACTAACCACACCTGTTTTCCCTTGATTTTGTTACAGCATTTCAGGACTTTAAAATTGCATTTTTTCATCTTTCAGTATATGGTTCTTTTAGGCAAAACATGACAAATTGACATCTCTCATTGATCACATGCAAAATCAAAGATCAATATAAATTCTGTGAAGGTTGGCAGATTATTAAAACAGCTTCAAAACAAAGTAAAAACCTTATAGCAGCCTATAAACAGGAACACTCAAATGTAGTTCTGAAAATGTGGGACTAAGTTACTCACTCTTGGGAGGACAAATTCCCCCACTCCTGCAGGTCAAGCTACTCCATTTAGTTTGGTATTGCTTTGTAATACAACATTATGGAGTTGTCAGTGCTCTCATAGTTTTACTGTTGATATCCTATTCCAAGTAAGTGCCACTGTTATAGTCATAAATAAATAACATTAAGAATTTACCTTATATGCCTTTAATCAGGAACAACACTTCAGGATGTGCAAACAGAAATTTTATTTTTACAGCACTGGGAGTTAGTCTTTATAATTCTTGATGAAGCATTCTCACTTTACAAACAAAAACTATAATTTTATACATTTTCTTATTAAACTGCTCATGTAATTTTGATGTTATAATGACTGTGTTCTATAGAAAACTTTGCAAATGTCCTCATTCTTCATGATTTTTGCCTCAGACTTCATATGAACATCTCCCTATACATGATTCACCTGCTTCCAAGGGTCTTGTTTCTGACCTTGAATGTTTCAAACCTACCCTAGCAACAAAACAGATTCCTTTTTGTAACAACTACATGCCTCACTTCATGTAACATGAACTAGTCCCTCTTATTACATACTAAAATAATGCAGCTTAAAATGAACAGTAATACTGTGGCTTATAAAGCTGTATTTTTCCCAGCCCTGCATACAAATTATATTTGCTTTTTAACAATCATATTATAGCATCATTAATAAACTGAAATCAATATATATTTTAATAAGCTGGTGTTGTCCCATAACAGTTTTCTCCCTCTGACACTATTAGTGACATACCCTACATATAATTATATTTTTATTTTTCTTAACTTGATAAAGTACGCCTTAGCGTCATAGCAGTCGTCATTACTTTTTGTCAAAATAGAACTGTCGTTGATTTGTGCATGCAGTGGCATTTCATGTGCAGGTGAGGTTAAACATTTTGTAATTGCAGCCTTTAGAATAGGAAATGCTAAAATGATTACAAATATAATAAAAAGTACAATGACAATACCCTGGATTATGCTAGTTCCCAGGTTGCTAAAAGTACTGCCCAGCCAACCAAAAAGTGTCCAACTTTTGGATGTGCTGTCCAACTCTTTGGCCCTTTGTTCCATGAAGTTTGCCAGTTTTTCCTGTTCATCATGATAGGCACTAATATATGAACAGCAATGGCTGCCTATGAGGGCACATGACCCCCCTTTTGCAGAAAGCATTATATCAAGTGCCATTTGATTCTGTAACACCACAGTTTATATTTCAGTCATTTTTCATTTTGCCATCCTGATGTGATGTGAAGTTTTGTTGGCCACCTCCTGTAGAATCTGGGCAAGTATGGTGATTTCAAGCATTGTCCTTTGCACTCCATACCCAGGATTAATAATTGAAAATACTTGCTTAGTCCAGTGGATTGCTCACTTATTTCTTAGTCTACCTGCTGGTGGGTGTTCGAAATGTTGAATAGCAGGAATAATATAGCCTACAAAGCAACATCCAGACCAGTCTGTAGGCGATCAGGGGTAGGCACGATTACCACAGATGTAGTAACAGTCGCTTATCATGCCCATGCTATGCCCCCAGTCATAGCTTTTTAAGTGCAAAGAGTCTAACAAACTTTCATGCCTGGTGTCATTACATTTGCTTTTCCCTACTGGTACAGTCCCATTTCTGGCATAACATGTGTCTCCATGTTGTGTGGTTGCAAGTTGAAGAGACACAGCTTTTGAAAAATCAGTTACATTACGCCAGGTTAAGCTAATGTCATTAAGGTCCTTTTCAAATGACACCTGTGATGCAGGGATGGGAATCATGGGAATCCCTGCCTTGGAATGATGAGGTATATGCGAACATATCCAGCAGTTTGTTTTGTTTAGATTTTTGGCATATTGCCAAAGGACCAGCAAGAAACTGTTTTCTTTCTACCGGTTTATAGAAAGGAACAGCAGCAGAAACAAAGCAAAAGTACCTGTTGTTACTGGATTTATCATGGACTGCTACTGAAGTTGACTTTCTCACTGGTCAGATGATTTATCTGTCACACCTTGATCTCTTTCTGTTGGCTGCGATGATTCATCTGGGGTCCCTACACGACAGGTCTTCTTGCAATGAGATGAATGGATTCACGTTGGTAGTCCTGCACAGCGAACTGCAGTCATTAGCAGGACCTAAAAAGGCCCCTTTCACCTTGGACTGAGGCAGTTTTAACTTTGGAAATTTTTTTTTATGTAGACCCAATCAGTCAGTTGTAGTTGATGACAGGGTTGGTCAGGAGGCTTTGGTAATGCTGCTTTTACTGTTTGAGGATATTGCTGCTAAATTTTAAGGAGTCCCTACAATAACAAATCAGAGCATCATCTGACAAAGTTAAATCAGTATTTTCCACTGGAGGGGTAGCTGGAAGGGCCATGGGTCTTTTCATTAATATCTCATATGAACTCAGTTTTCTGGTGGCATTTAGTGAGTCCCTCATACTCATTAATGCTAAGGGAAGGGCTTTGAGCCACTTTACGTGGGTTTCAGCACAAATCTTAGAAATTTTATTTTAAAAGGTCCTGTTTACAATTTCCACTAATCCAGATGACTGGGGATGGTTGGGACAGTGAAGACTCAACTTTGTATTAAAAGCTTTACATAATTCTTTAAACAGGTTATTATTAAAATGAGTTTCTTGATCACTGTTAACAATACTGGGTATTCCGAATTTCGGTATATAATCAGATAACAATTTTTTAATAATTGTGACTGCATCAGCTTTGCGACATGGGTAAGCTTTCACCCATGCTGAGAACATACACACTACCAGCAAAATAAATAGTAAATTATTAGTCTTAGGCATCTGGATGAAATCCAGCTGTATATTAACAAAAGGTCCTCAGGGTGGAGGTAAACATGTAGATTTGCGGTTGGCATGTTTGCTTATGTTATGTTGTTGTTGTGTCTTTTGGCTTTTCCCGGTTAGGGGTCGCCACAGCGGAACTCCGGTCTGCTAATGATTGGTAGTTGATTTTTACATGCCGAGTTACCAGCCCTGACACACAACCTTTAAAGAAGGTACGCCCATTCATGCATGTCTCCACAAGGAAGACGCTCTAGCTGAGAATCGAACCGGACAGCGTCTTGCTGTGAGGCGACAATGCTACCGCAGCACCACAAATACTACAATTTTGTACATATTGAAGTATCAAAGAGGAGACATGAGAAGCATACCAACTTTGGGTAATTTGATTAAATAAAGCTGTCTTACCTTTATGGGCCGGTGGATGATATGCCCTTACTAGGTAAGGTAGCAAAGAGCCAGGCACCACCAGTCAGCCATCTGGGTGTCGCTATATGCCATCAGAGGATTTTTTACATCCATCCTTGAGCCACCTCAGAACTTCTTCCTGTGATGCTTCAGCTTGAAAGGCTGACAATTTTGCAAAATCAAACACATCATTATTGTTAACTTACAAAGATGTTTACAACAATTTACTACTGCTTGTTTAGCAGCTTGGTCTGCTAAGTTGTTACCTTTTGTAACAACATTTAACCCCTTTGATGTGCACAACATGTGATTACAGACAGTTTTTTAGGCAACAAAAGTGCATCTTACAATGATTTTATGTACCCTGAATTGTTAATTTGATTCCCTGAAGAGGTTAAAAGCCCTCTCTCTCTCCAAAGTTGCCCAAAATCATGTACCACCCCAAAAGCATAATGGCTGTCTGTAAAAATATTGGCCACCTTGTCTTTGGCTAACTCACAGGCTTTTTGCAAAGCCACTAGCTCAGCTATTTGAGCAGAGTGAACACCCTCTAATCTTTGTTGCAACAATATTGTTTCATCGGTGCAGACTGCTGTTCCTGAGATCAACTTTCCTGTTTGATCTCTTTCACAGGAACCATCCACAAACAGATGCATGTCAGCATTGGGTACAGGAGTGTTCTTTAAGTCCTCCCTAGGAGAAAGCAAATAGTTACACACACAATCATGCTCTTTACCATCCTCAGCCGTAGGCAACAGAGATGCAGGATTTAGAACAGGAGAGTGAATCAGAGAAATGGATCAGAAAGAAGTGCAAGTTCATATCTAGTTAGACGTGCAGTCAAGAAGGGAAGGAGTTTCATTTTAAGTAATAAAGATGATTCAGAGTGAGGGATAAATACAGCTGTAATTTTTTTTGTTGACACTTTATGCCATTTTCCAGCAAGGATTGTCAGAAGATGCAAGGTATTCTGTTAATATTGTTGAAAGGAATTTAGTGCTATCAGTAAATTATTTACATATTTTATTAAGACAGACGCACCCAAAAATGTGACATTCTCCAAATCTTTTGTAGAATTTGAGAAAATAATGAAAAAGATTCAGTATATCCTTGTGGCAAAAGTGTCCAGGTATATTCCTGCCCCTGATAAGTAAAAGCAAACAGAAACTGACTGCCAGGGTGAATAGGTATAGAAAAGAATGCTGAACATAAATCTGTTACAGAAAAGTAACTAGCTGTAGGTGGTATACAACTCAGTATTGTTGCTGGATTTGGAACAACAGGAAAAGTAGGTAGTACTGCATTACTTAAAGCCCTTAAGTCTTGTACAAATCTATAAGTATCCTTTCCTGGCTTTTTCATTGGAAAAATAGGAGTATTACAAGGGCTTTTAGCTGGTAATATTATTTCTTGCTGTATTAGAGACTGAATTACAGGTTTGGTTCCTTGCTCTGCTTCTGGCTTTAGTTGATATTGTGGAACTCTGGGGAGTGGTTTTGATGGATTTTATTTTATTTTTACTGATCTTGCAGATTTTAATATACTGAATTCATTAGCATGTTTAACCCATAAATTAGCAGGTACCGCTGCAGCAGTTTTTAGTTGTCTGTTCTTCTTTCAGCTTTTTTTCTGGTTAGGGGTCGCCACAGCGGAACTCCGGTTCGCTAATGATTGGCGGTAGATTTTTTTCCGGGTGCTGAGGTGCCAGCTCGACACCCAACCTTCAGCGAAGGCATGCCCATTCTACGCATGTCTTTCGAACACCTCTCGACCGCGGGGAGGACATGCAGACTCCACACAGAAGGCGCTCCAGCCGAGAATCGAACAGGAGAGCCTCTTGCTGTGAGGCAACAATGCTACCGCTGCACCACTGCAGTTGTCTGTATGCCTTCAAAAAGGCTCCTCCCAGCTTTTGCTAAGAATTGTAACATTTCCCCCACTGATTCTGCTGGAACATCTAGATACACCCCCTTTGGTGTACAGCAAATGGCACCACCCACGGCCGGCCTTAGGCATAGGCGAACTAGGCGACTACCTAGGGCGCCGTGCAGGCTGGCCTCAAAAGGGCGCAATTCACGGATCGGAGTTAAGCCGAACAGACAACAACGTTTCTTTTTTTTTTTTTTATTTCTTTTTTTTTATTTCTCACCGCCGCTGCCCTAAAGACTACAATTGCGCCCTCCCCAGCATCAGAAGGGTGCAATTTACAGAGCGGAGTTCTGTTGTGAGGACCCCTAACCTGGAAGCTGAACAGACAACAACGTTTCTTTTTTTTTTTTTTTATTTCACCGCCGCTGCCCTAAAGACTACAATTGCGGCCTCCCCAGCATTCTGATGCTGGGGAGGGCGCAATTGTAGTCTTTAGGGCAGCGGCGGTGAAATTAAAAAAACGTTGTCTGTTCAGTTCTAACAGAACTCCGCTCAGAGCGGAGTTCTGTTGTGAGGACCCCTAACCTGGAAAAGCAGAACAGACAACAACGTCACGTTTCTTTTTTTTTTTTTTTTTTTTTTTTTAATTTCACCGCTGCTGGAAACACTATATAAAGATAATTGTGGATCACACTTCAAAAGGTTTCTAAGTGTTATACATAATGACGTATCTGTGTACTATTGGAATTTGACCACACTTCTCAATGTTTTAGTATGCTAGCCATAAAGAATGATACAGTGTGAGTTGGTGTGCAATAAAACTGTTCCTTCAGAGGGTTAAAGTAAAAGGCAAAGCTAAAGTGTTCACCTACAATAAGTAGTGCCTTCATACAACAGCACGTATTCTAAAATGACTACTATCTAATAATAATAATGTAAGAATATTCTTCTTGTGGATGATATAATTGTGTTGCTGTGGGATATCATCAGTATGTGTCTGTTGGTTGGTTGGTGTCTATGGCTTGTTAGCCAGAAATCTTGAACTGACATAACCACTGAACAACTAAGGAATAAAATAGCACAGCAGGTGTGGTTTATCATACCATGGTGTTATATCTCAAAGTGCAGTGAGACACAAGGTGAAAATGACTGTCTTCTGCACCCAGTGAGTGGCAATATCCAGTAATAAAGCATATTATGAAAAATGTTATTCCTTTTATAAAGACTTTTTATTATAGTCCACTGTGATGTCACTCCAATCAGCCTTCAGGACTATTAATAACTGACTAGTAATTTTATTTGTTAGGTCACTGCTCTACAGTTTCCTCGCACTATAACTAATGAAAAACAAAATGGACTGTTTGCCTTTGTTATTTACATCTGCTTTTAGCCAGTGGAGAATGATATTCACAAATGAAAAACATAAAAATGAACATGCAGAAATTCATATTTCTGTTCTTTTAAAGAGCAGAAAATGCAAAGGGGGAACGTATATTACAAGATGGATGCTGCTCCCAGATGTTGCTTTGCACCACTAGTTTCCAGGACAAAGCAGATATGAAATAGCAATGGACTAAACAGAACATAACTTCCTTGTTTTAGGCTTCAGTAATATGAAAGTCACATTAACCACCTACATTAATTATAATGAATTATTCACTCCTCACATCAGTATTTGTGTCTGCATGGTTTCACTTTCTCTCCTGTCTCTCTCTCTCTCTCTCTATATATATATATATATATATATATATATATGTGCGTATGTATGTATATATAAAATATATGTGCATGTGTATATATTTATCAGAGGAAGAAAATAAGAGATATAAGTTGTGATAAAAACAAACACATAGCACATTTGCAAGTGTAGCTATCTTAAAGTTTGTAGTCTTAACTAAGGTACTCCTGCATGGAATTTACACATCCTTTTTGGGTCAACAGGAGTGTTTGCTCAGTGGTCCCATTTCCTCCTAAATCCCAAACACATGCATAGGTGAAGTGGCAATCATCCAAACTGCTCACGGACATGGATGCTGTGCTTCAGTGTGTATCTGTGTGTGTGCGTGCATGTGCGTGTGTGTGTATGTGTGTGTGCGTGCCCAGATATGGACTGGCAACTTCTCCAGGATTAGTTACTCTGCATGACCAGAATGTTCAGTTAACAGATGAAGTAACACAATAAGCTTGGGTAGATCTTGGGGTGGAGTACAGCAAAATCAACTGCTCAATATAGTAGCATACAAGCACGAATGACTATGAAGAGTATTATACGTATGACTAACAGCAGTGCAGGAATATACTCCAGCTTCCCTAAGATTCTGAAATACACTAAGTGAGAGACTGGAGAATGAATAAAAGTACATATCTATGAAACAGTACATGATATTTTATCATTCCTTCATCAGCATCAATAATATCAGAACTCTAGCTCACCACCACCAGGTTCTAAAACTGAAATATTTTCACTTACAGTAGTATACACCATACTTCTTACTGGAGCCGAACGTCCAATATTCAAAGTCAGACAATACAAAAGGAGCAGCACATAACATTCGTTCTGTAAACACATCATTATTCAAAACTGAAAACCTACAGATCTGTAATTGGTGTGCTTATATGTAGGCACGTTGACAAATAAATCATCAAAATAATTTTCTTCAAGTTTAACAAAGGTGAAGAGTTTTAAACAAAGCAAAATGATATGATACTGTGCATGTACAAGTTTAGCATGCAAATTTCTATAAAAGTAGTTTTCACTTACATAAATATTTTACTTTTTTGACGAACAATTGACATACAATATAATTTTACAGATTTCTCTACAAATATGAATAAATTTAAAACAAAACAGCATCACTGCATATTGTGTCCTTTGTTTTGTATCTTGTCTTTGTAATCCCCTCGCTGGGTCTGACATTGGTCTTTTGTGATCAATGCCATACCCCAGCAAATAAACAAAAATAAAGAAGTAAATAAAAATAAATAAAAGTTATTCAGCATTCAGATGTTTACAGAACTGAGTGCTAGTTGCATACATATACACTGTGTATTTTGAAAAAAATGGGCAAATTTTGAAAGATTCAAGTTCCCGTATTTTGCATTTATTGTTTTTCTGCACATACATTATGGTGTTACAAAATAATTAAAAAAAAATGTATATGTATATATATATATATATATATATATATATATATATATATATATATATATAAAAAATAAAATCCCATCCTCTAAAGCAGTAACCATCAGGATCCAGAGGCATGGTTTGAATACTGGTGTGCAAGAGTAGGTAAGTAAGATATCTACTCACAGTTCAAGCACAAGGGCTAGCCAGTGTACACAGGCTCTTATGTTAATGTGCACAGTGGTCCTTGCTGGTGCATGAAAACATGCTGACGAATTGTGACTCCTGCATAAAATCAGGTATGTAATTTAGAAAGCCCTACACTGAACCCAAGATATTGTTACAAATCATGGCTGCTCTCGGTAAGGAAGCCCATGATCTGAGCAGTAAGATGCTAAAATGCAGAGAATTGCTGCACACAGGTTACAAAATATGCATAAAGCTCCACCCAAACAAATGATAATGCTGACTCCTTTTCCATTTTAAGTGCTTCACTGTACCAAGAATAAAATGTTGTCATTTGTTCCTCACTTACTTTGCTTTGCTTTTTTTCTTCTAAAATGCCTTTCAATGTCAGCAATTTAGTCTTATCGTAAGTGCCATTTAATGGAAATACCCCACCAGCACAATTCTTAGTAAGCTGAAACCAGTCATACAGATATTTACAATTTTCCTTCCCATAGTTAAAATACATAAAATATGCAGGTGTTCCCTTTTCAGGAATTTGACCTTGCTTGCTTATCTTTGCTCCCATTTTTCTTATTTTATAAATCAGTAATAATAAAAATGTTAGGCTTACCTTAGAACTCCTGGATTCTGGCAATTCTGAAGACAGAAAATAACTGTAGTAATCCATACACCATACAGGGAGGGGAGGGAAGGGTAAGAAGTCTGTCACCGTGCAGCAACAGAGGAGAGGTTTTGATCAGCATTTTCCCACAGCACCCCCTTGCTTTCATCCCTGCATGAGCTCAAAAGTTACAGCTCCAGCATTGCGGTCGGGATAATGGGGCAGATAGGTACTGTGTCCAGAACTGACCACTCTTTTGGATCCTCTAAGGGTACTTTCACACAATCACACTTAGTCCCAGCATGCTTTTGGGCTCATGAATTTATTTTAACAACGCATACATCTAGGTCCTATCATGCGGTAGGCTCATTAATTTGTTTTAACAGTATATAGTTTACATCCTAATCATGCTATGGGCTCATGAACTCGTTGTATAGTCTATGTCCCAGTCATGCGGTGGGCTCATGACCTTGTTTTAACTTTACAGTCTATGTCCCAATCATGCGGTGGGCTCATAAATTTGTTTTAACTTTACTTTTAGCTTTTAACTTTTTCTTTTCTTTCTTTTCTATATTCATACATTGACAGAATAAAAACATCTCTCATACTTCTTACCTTTGAATTCTGAGGGTACCGCCCTTGACACAAGGCACCTCCTTGTGTTAATTTGTCTTTTACTGTATGTGCACATACATTTACTATAATCATTTACTGTAGGGTCCTCCCACTATTACTTGTATATTTTACAACCACTCAGTCAAACAAAAACACAGTCATGCACTTATACTACATACACAGCCATGCACTTACATTTGCTAAAATTGTCTAAAAAAAGAAGAAAAAAACACAAACCAACTATTTTCCCCTTACAAAACTATTTCCCTGCCAAGGCAAGTATTTTTGCACACCCTGAATAGCTGTACATCTGAGTCTCTGACTATTCCATACAAAGCTGTGTGGAATTCACAAAAAAACTGTGATGGGCCCTATTCTAGAACTGCCCTGCAGCAATACCAAAGTTCAGATATGAGTCACGGCACCAAATTGTTATAGTCATAAATAACATTAAGAATTTACGTTATATGCCTTTAGTCAGGAATAACACTTCAGGATGTGCAAACAGAAATTTTATTTTTACAGCGCTGGGAGTTAGTCTTTATAATTCTTCAAGAAGCATTCTCACTTTACATACAAAAACTGTAATTTTATACATTTTCTTATCAAACTGCTCATGCAATTTAATGATGTTATAATGACTGTTCCACGGTGGTGCAGTGGTAGCGTTGTTGCCTCACAGCAAGAGGTTCTACAGTTCGATTCTCCGCTGGAGTGCAAGGAGTGCCTTCTGTGTGGAGTCTGCAAGTCCTCCCCATGGTTGGGTGGGCATTTGAAAGACATGTGTAAATGGGCGTGACTTCGTTGAAGGTTGAACATCAAGCTGGCACCTTGACATTCGTGAAAATCTACTGCCAATCATTAGGGGACCGGAGTTCCACTGTGGCGACCCCTAACTGGGAAAAGCCAAAAGACAGCAACAACATAATGACTGTGTCCTACAGAAAACTTTGCAAATGTCCTCATTCCTCGTGATTTTTGCCTCAGACTTCACGTGAACACCTTCCTACACATGATTATTGCATCATTAATAAACTGAAATTAATATACATTTTAATAAGCTGGTCTTGTCCCATAACACCACCTCCTCTCTAAACTGTTATAGTTACCTCAATATCATGTTCAGAAACTCCTCAAAAAGCCAAATATTTGTGCTTCTGCTTCTGACATACTCCAGCTTGAATATCTGAAACCCTACACAGGTGCAGATACCTCCCTGTTTCTAGCCTCATTAGCTCAATTAGTCACTCTATCCAGGAATGCAGAGGATATTAGAAATAGGCATTCTATTTCATCAGTGTGTGTGTGTGTGTGTGTGTGTGTGTGTGTGTGTGTGTGTGTGTGTGTGTGTGTGTGTGTGTGTGTGTGTGTGTGTGTGTGTGTGTGTGTGTGTGTGTGTGTGTGTGTGTGTGTGTGTGTGTGTGTGCGTGTGTGTGTGTGTGTGTGTGTGTGTGTGTGTGTGTGTGTGTGTGTGTGTGTGTGTGTGTGTGTGTGTGTGTGTGTGTGTGTGTGTGTGTGTGCTCACGTGTGTGTGTGTGTGTGTGTGTGTGTGTGTGTGTGTGTGTGTGTGTGTGTGTGTGTGTGTTTACTCCTGGCCTCCATATGTTGTCTTGGAAGACTATGTCTTATCCTCATGTCTATGCTATTTTCATCTATTATCTTGAATTTTCCTGTTAAGATGTTTTTACATTTCAGAAGTTTTTCTCCCAAGAGCCAGTGTTGAAAATAGGCCTTGGAAATAGTCTCATTCTGCATATCCCAGTCTACAAAGAAAAGAATAAATACTTAAATATACAAACAAACAAACAAGCAAATAAATAAATAATGCAGTCAACTGTTTCCAGCAATCTTGGATGTTTGAAGCTCAAGTAATAGTGTGTGTGTGTGTGTTTGTGTGTGTCTGTGCATGTCTAAAGCAGAGCAGTGTTTTAAAATACTGAATATTATGAATATATTGAAAAAAGAATACCTTTGTATGAACAGGTTAGAAGAGAATAGAAATAGACTAAACAATGTGTGTGTTGTTGTTGTTTGTCTTTCGGCATTTTCCCGGTAAGGGGTCGCCACAGCGGAACTCCGGTCCGCTAATGATTGGCAGTAGATTTTTATGAAACGCTGAGGTGCCAACTCGACGCCCATCCTTCAACGAAGGCACGTCCATTTACGCATGCATGTCTTTCGAACGCTACCCAACCGTGGGGAGGACATGCAGATTCCACACAGAAGGCACTCCCAAGCCAAGCCTAGAATCGAATGGGAGAACCTCTTGCTGTGAGGTAACAATGCTACCGCCATACCACCGCGGCTATTTATGGTGGATTAATTAATGTTGGGGAAGTATGATTATGAGATATAGTCAAATAATTAAATTTATGTGAGATGTGGGTAAATCCACAATTCACCTATGTAATGTTTGGGGTGTAAGAGTAAACGAGAGCATCTGAATAAAATCCATACAGAAAAAAGGAAGGCATGCAGACTCCACACAGATTGAGCCACAGCTAAGAACCCAGACAGGAAAAAAAGAGCTGTGAGATGGTAACTCTGTGCCACTGATATGAACCTTTCCCACACATTTTGCCCAGGCCACCAAAATAGCCACTTATAGTGTACAGTTCTGATATTTGGCAGTAATGGAAAGTTGAAATTATGGTCAACTTGCTGCTCTTGTATACACTTCAACCCCCCTAAACATATACACAAGCATAAGCCAACAGTGATGATTGTTACACTGCATTTGAATGTATATAGGAAATCCAAGTGAAACAGTAAACATTTTAAGGAACATACTTCAGAAATGTGTTAGCTCTTAGAATGATGAAAAATACATCTCAAGTATTCCATTATAACTGGATTTCCTGACAGACAACCTGATTTCCAGATTTTCTGACTTTCAGAAAAATTTTCTGACAGATGACAACCCAGGTTGGACCCTGTGCTGACAATTTTCCACTAAGCCACCACCTGTACCAGCAAAGATGGTGTAGATGGTGACTCACGTATTATCACCTAACAAACCAGCAGCTAATCAATCAGCTGTGTTGCCCACAATCAGAACTGAGGGACATGTCTGATATGCCCATTCCTGTGGACATAAATGTATGCGTACAGTTGACAATCCTTGATATAGGGACATTCCAGTGACCTACAGAGCCATGTTAGTTATATTGCTGCTCTTTGACTCATAAGTACCTAACCAGTTCATCCAGTTTCCAAAGACAGCAGATAAGAAAAGGAACATTATAACTACATTCTATGAGATTACATGCTGCCCTTTAGTTCTGGGCACAGTAGATTTCATCTACATTGCTATTAAGCTTCCCCAATCCAAAGGGACAGTGATACATAAATAGAAATGGCTATTACTGCCTGAACTGGCAGGTGGTCATTAATGCCCACAGCATTGTCAGCAATGTGCCTGCACACTACCCGGCAGTTCAGATTATTCACATATGGCATATGTCACACATATGTAACAGCTATGGCAGAGGGACTTACCACATGGTTACCTGGTTTTTAGGTGCATATAACTACAAGCAGAATAGCCCATACATATTGGTAGCATATGTATAATGCTTTGTCTTGTGTGTGGAAGGCAATGCCAGATATGCCCTTGAAACATGAATGATAATGACATTTATATCTGACAGACAATGGTAGAATTATCATACAGCGTGGCCCTCACCAAGACAAGGAATATGGTGGAATAAGTCTTGGGCCTACTACAAGGCCAATTCTACTGTTTAGACACCTGTGGTGGTACCCTGCAGTATAGTGCAGAGCTATGCACCAATGTACATAGCATGGCTATGAGTAAGCAGGTGCTGCATGTTGACAACAGCACTCCAGGATAGGCTGTAAGTGATGTAGCCACAATAGAAGTGCAGGAAAGAGATACAGGGGAAGACAACAGAGGAGCAGTAGCCAATGATGTATTACATTTCAGCACTGGCAAAGCTTCAGCTACTGGTCCACAGCCATGACACAGACAACACAGACCAATATGATATATGCTTTAACATTCAGAGTTTGCAGTTCAGTGTAAATATTGGCTATACTGTGTATCAGACATTAACAAACCCACAAAGGATAGGGCATGGGCAGGGCACAGTTATTATCACTTGCAAAGGTTGGAGGGTAGGCACAGTGGTAGTTGAGTGTAACATTACAATGTGGGGAAGGGTCAGGGGAGGCCCACATACTCTGGGGGATTGTTTGGTGCCTTATTGGAGATCTGCACCTCTGTCTTTTAGGAACCTCTGGACTGAAAACTCAGCTTCCTACCTAATAAGGTATTTGATACAGAGTATCCTATATCAGTGTTTGTCATGTGACATAGTCTGCATTCCATAGAGAGCTAATACAACCATAGATCAGTGGATTTGCACTTTGTAATATATTTCATGCATTCATGAGTTTCACTGGTGGTAGGCCCACCAAAGTCGGGAAACAGAGGAACAACATCATCAAGACTACTGTAACTGATGGTGATGACAACATGTAGACAACACAATCTAATGATACAGTGGCACTGTCTGTACCACTCTGAGAGTAAGGAGCACCCACAAACAGAGGTACAGAGGTTGCTGATGAGAGCATGGCCTCACCAGAGCATAACACGCCACCACTACATAACATCCTGACACCGGTTTCTTCTGTGCTCCAACCAGATGCAGCCCCTGATATGCCCATTGCCTCTGCTGTGGGGATATCTGTCACAGGTGAGAGATACAGGGGGAGCTCAAAGCTGTAGTGATTTCCATACTTCCCCCAATATATGTGCAGTAGTTGGAAACAGTCAGGAAAAGTGTATGTCAGCCTACCTTGTGTACAAATACACAGCTTCTCTTATGATGTCATGCATGTCACCTAGCCATAGTGCTGTAATACCTGTTAATACTGCACATCTGCTGTGTTATGTGGCTTTACTCTCAGTGCCCTGCTGCTGTCCCTTGTCTGTTACATCCTTAATTAGCCTGAAGATGCCTGAAGATGCTTCACACAGTGAGGCTCTTCATTTAATAGAGCTGTATAGGTGAATTGCACACCTCTACAAATGTTATTTCCACTCATTCAACAAAAACATGATGTAAAAATGTTTGGTTGTAAAGAAAGCCACCGAGACTTGAAAAATATAAGCAATATGTCTCGTCAACTTCAGTCAATGTCTTACATGTAGGCACAACTATAAAGAAGTGAAAGCAGAATGTGCTTCTCCTATTATTTTTTATGTATTTGTTGTTGTTTATTAACTTATTACAGTCTGTTGTCCATGTGAATTCAGTAGCAAAACTGACTATACTGTTTGCCCTATAACAAGGAGCTGAAAGTTTTAGCTTACTATTCTTTATTCATTGCTTGAATTTAGCACAAAAACCAAATATATCATTTTGTTGAAGCAATAGGTTTTTTTATCTACTTTGCTTTCTGTCACCCTCTTTAGTAACCACAACAATTTGTGCAGGGACTAGAGCATATATAAATATACCCCTGGAGTCACTAATCTTCCATGCAGACTAGTCTAGTCCTGCACGGAAGTGCCTGTTTAGGAGCAGGATGGCAGTGCGCCATGATATTAATGAAGGTGCGCTGCCCGAGCTACCAGGCTTACATGGAGCATGTACGAGTGCAGGGGGCGTGTCTGAGAGCAGAGCTCTCAGAATAAACATGCCCCTGCAATGTTGAACAGCAGAAAGTGGAAATAAATGAGCGAGGCCACTCATAGGTGTCCAAATATCCCCACCAACAGTCCCCCATGTGTACAACAGCAACAGGACATAAAAAATCAAAAGAAGAAACCCTGGTATTGTTTTCTAAAACTCCGAGTACAGCTAACCATAGGTGTGTGGGTGTGCCCATTGCTTAGCTACCGTTAAAGCAGCTTAAAAGGCTGAAGAGAATAACAAGGAAGATATATGCAAATGAAGCATCTCAGCAATAGTGTAGTGGGCAGAGAGTTCGCCTAATGAGCAGGGATTC
Source organism: Protopterus annectens (assembly GCF_019279795.1). Classification (NCBI taxonomy): domain Eukaryota; kingdom Metazoa; phylum Chordata; order Ceratodontiformes; family Protopteridae; genus Protopterus; species Protopterus annectens. The sequence continues at coordinate 477,486,311 of NC_056734.1, forward strand.
TCAGTTCGAGTCCCATGGCAGCACAGTCAATTTTACATGGCAAAACATGGTATAAGCAATATTTGTATTGCAAAACCCACTAAATAACATATATTTATGAACTGGAGTACTGCAGGAAATGCACATGTGAAGAGTCAGCATTATAATGAATAAGGTAGCAGTAAGCAGGTGTAAGCACAGATAAGCAGTAAGTATACGTAAGCATGTTCAAGTGCGTTTCCGCGGGGGTAAGCACTGCCTACACAGATTAAGCAAAGGAGAAGCTAAATGAGTACAAGCAACTGTGACCGGAAGATAGCAGTGCTTACCTCCGTGCAAACCCGCACAAACCCGCTTACAACTGCTTTAAAGTGCCTTAATCACTCTGTATCCAATGGCCGGTGTTCTGCCCAGCAACAAAATAAACTGCTTCTGTAAGGCTTGAACCCAGGACCATGCACACCATACACAAAATGATTTACCACTAAGCCATGCCAGATATGCATAAATTGTATGTTGTCAGAAACATAACTCCAGCCCAGTCATGCAACAGTACAGAGAATGTATACCTACATCTAGATGTAGGTGTGTGTGTAAATATATTACTATCTAAATGGATACAACATATATATATATATATATATATATATATATCCAGAAATATATACATATATATACAAATATATGAACATATATACATGCAAATGCTGACATCTACACATATATATGTCAACACCTATATGTCCACATATACACAGCAAGTTACATATATGTACACAGATATATATCTCCATAGATATATACGGGCATAGTTATATGTAAGCAAATATATATACCCATATAGGTATATATGGCCAGACATCTGTAGATAGTAATGGTAGATTAGCAGAAACATATATGTCCACATGCACCTTTAATGGGCTTGAAAGGCCCCAAACAATATACATCTCATAAGAATTGGCATACTCCCCAAGCCAAACACGTCCGCCCTGCAATACACTACCAAGCTCATTTTATTGTAAGTGTTTCATTTAAATAGGGATTTAAATTAGTCTTGTTTTATGTTTCACATTTTGATATTGCATTCCCCGATCCCCCACCCACTAGGTGGGCTGACCAGTACAGGCCCATCCAACCCAGGCCATCCTCAACCCACATTCATTACCCACAGCTCCGCTGCACACACGCAGCCACCGTCCCTTCCCTGGTTACCAGCTCGTAGCTACCACACCACCACACATTGCCCACCCTCCACTCCCCCCGCTCGGGACCCATCCTGTATGTTGTCCCGACCCAAGAATCCTAGGTCTGCCACACACCGTACTCCATGCACATAGCCATGGGTACCTTTGTAGCTCTGGTTTTAGACGAAAGTTGTATACCCAATGTTTGGGTGAGCTGATCATGCATGGACATATGGAGTGCTATAGATCTCTAAATGTAGAGAGATACAAAGGTACATATAAATGTATGACTCACACATAAATCATATCACATCAATGGTATATAGGTAGATAAATATGTTCACATATATTTAGATATATATATATATATATATCTATCTATCTATATATATATATATATATATATATATATATATATATATATATATATATATATATAAGGATAGATATGTGAATTGCATCTCCAAATAGGAATAACAACCGGAACCTCCACCACAAAATAACTGGGTCTATATCAGAACATCGAAGTTTTAAAACTTTGAATGTTCTAATATTGACCCGTTTTGATCGAACGCTGAAAATAGCGAAGCTGCAGAACACCGAATTCTTTCCTAGGGAAAGAATTCGGTTGGCTGGTTCTGTGGCTTCGATATTTTCAGCTCTGTGGTGGAGATTTACGGGTCAGGTTCAGGTAAGTGTGCGATTGTGTGGTTGTTAGGATTAGAGTGCAGGTTAGGTGAGTTAGGGTTAGGGCACAGGTTAGGTGAGTTAGGGTTAGAGCGCGGGTTAGGTGAATTAGGCTTAGAAGCGGGTTGAGTTAGCATTAGGGCACGGGTTAGGTGAGTGTGCGATAGTGACGGACCTTAGGGTTAGGGTTTGGGTTAAGGTAAGTGGATAGATAGTAGTGTATGTATAGGTTAGTGTAGGGTTAGTTGTAGGATTATAAGTGTATGTGTGTGTATTGATGTTTTTTAGGTGTGCTTGTGTTGTGTGTATGTGTTTCAGAATAGAGAATTTTTTCCTTTGGAAAAATTTTTCTCTGTTCTGAATGTTTGATATTATATGGTTTAGATATTTTAGGTTCAATTAAATTGCATTCGTTATTTCCATCTTTTGATAACGTGATATAAACGCAAATAACTGACATTATGCACAGTTAATAGGGGTGGGGGGTTCAAATGAGGGATACCTGGTGATTACTGCTATGTTCCCCCCCATCACAGCATTAACAGATATGCTGTGCAATGCAATATCCAGCAAATACAGTTCTTGACCCCAGGACCCTCTGCAACACAGCTACAACAGTTTTACAGTAAGCCAATACAACTGTAAAAAGTCAGGGCAATATCTGAAACATATCATTTAGTCCAGTCATGCAACTGTACAGAGAATGTATACCATCATCTAGATGTATCTGTGTGCAAATATATTAATATCTAAACTGATACAACATATCTGTATATATATATATATATATATATATATATATATATATATATATATATATATATATATATATATATATATATATATATATATATATATATATATATATATATATATATATATATATCTATATAACACTATATAGATATATATTACTATATGAACACATATACATGCAAATGCGCACATCGACACATATATGTGTCTCCACCTATATGTCTATGTATACACAGCAAGTTACATATGTGTACGCAGATATACATCTATGTAGGTATATACAGACATAGTTATATATATGTCAGCAGATATATATATATATATATCTATATCGGTATATATGGCCATACATCTGTAGATAGCAATGTCAGATTAACAAACACACATATGTCCACATGCACCATTAATGGGGTTGAGAGGCCCCACACACTATACGTCTTGTACAAATAGGCACCCCCCCCCTCACAGCCAAACACATCTGCCCTGCAATACATTACCAAGTGTTGCAGATCCCATAACCAGGGCCTGACACGACATGGGCACAGGATGTTAACAGTGCTACATCCCGCCTGTATGATGTCAGGCTGGTATTGATGACATATCAGGCAGTACAGTCTGCATAGGTAATGTAAAATGTGGAAGCAATCAACATCCCCAGGATACAGAAACACAGACAGAGATATGCAGATACATATATACATATGTACACACACACACACACACACATATATATATATATATATATATATATATATATATATATATATATATATAGGTATATATATATATATATATATATATATATATATATATATATATATATATATATATATATGGTTCCCCTTTGCAATATCGAAATACTGAAAGCTTGAATTTCAGTTTCTCTAAACTATAAAGTCGAACAGCCCACAATCCTGAAACACACAAACATGAAAAATAAAATCCTGAACATTCACAAACCGTGCACCACACAACATGCACACCATTCAACCCACAACACACAAGCTACACAATCCTACACTACATCTACGCAGAGGGGCAAGTCCCCCTGCAACCCCACACCCCCCTACTTATATATACCAAACTCTGAGATTGCACTAACAGTTAGGAAATGCATTACTCACATGCAGACATTCCACACTCCCACACACACACACACACACACACACACACACACACACACACACACACACACACATCCAGCACTCACACTCATACTGTCACCTCCCTACCCTAACCCACATGCACAACTTACAATAACACTCACATACACTCACTTACCTTCACTTCCGTAAAATTTCCCAGCCAAACACTTCCCATCCCATTGCTGCACTGCATAAGCGCAAATTCGAGATATTCGAATTCGCTCTTCTGCACTTTCAAGATTTTTCATTTTCACCTTTACTGTCCCGAGATACTGAAATTCGAGCTTTCAGTATTTTGGGATTGTAAAGGGGAACCATATATCTATACATATATATATATATATATATATATATATATATATATATATATATATATATCTATATAGATATACATATGACTACACATACACATGCAGATATATGTACAGTAAGATACATATGTAGAAGGTGTACACAATATGGAACAGCCACGATATCTACAGTTAACACCTGAACAACTGGACACTGTATGGGCCACCCATACAAATGACAATCGTTGCCTACAACATATACCCACAGATATATCATAGGGAAAACACCACACACAGGTTTGCAGAAATGGAATACCTTTCATTGTGTACTATTACAGTTCTATATGCCATGTCATATAGCTGTTCAGACACTGACAGCCATATAAACAGAGGAATGCAGCCATGAAACAGTTATACTAATACAGTAGTCTGGAAAGGTTCCCAACTGTTGCTGTCCAGGCCAAGCCCTTCAAATTGTACAATAGTGAGGACAGACTGGGCCACAGGATACCAAACAATCAACAGTATGTAATGCAGGTATATAGTTCAGCAACCTCTATCTACACTCTGTACAACATCAGTGGGTGGTAAAGGCATCATGTGACCAAATGGGTTGTAACTATTACATAACAAGGCATAACTGACACCATCACACGCACACTGGCAAAACAGTCTGTATGGCTGGAGGCAGTAGGCTTGCATTAACCCACTATATGTAAGTAATGTAAATATAGGTGAAGTATACGGCACTTTACATCCAGATACCTTAAGGCAGCTCACCCCTGATATCCCCACATATTTAACAGCCTAAGTCATTTAAGGTGCCCCCCCTGACTCAATAATACAGGGCCATATACCACTGTTACATACACTGGCCTCTGGAGTGCATAGGAGCACACATGAATTGTATAGGTTACGCCTACACATATATGGCCCCAGCCTCACCATATTTGTGGGGGATACAACAGTAGTGGACTGATGGCAGCAATGGCAGTGTGATATACTCTCAACCCACTACGGAACATCCTCCCACAGCATGTCATAAGTGCAAAACTTGATATGTAGGTGGAGGACAGAGGCTGGAACACAGGCACAAATGTGGAGAACTGTTGCATACACTAAGCAAGTTGCTGGTGTTACAGGATAGTCTGCAGCATACCTTTAGTCAGGGAATTGCAGTTAGAAACAGGAATGGATGTAAACATGTACTGATAGCACTCAACACACACACTATCAGTGAAATATCTGACACAGGACCTGTGTGTAGACAGACAACACATGATAGGCACACCTCTGGCCATGAAGAGGATAGGCCCACAGTTGAGAGCTATGCAGACAGACTGCATTCCAAGGTAAAGTAGTATGTACACACACACCTTGTAACACCAGTGCTATACAAAGCATAACACAACTCTACTCACACTCTGTCTGTAGTTCCTGAACTTCCTACAATTATGTAGCTACCCTGAGTGAGCCGGTTCTCCTGTAAGAGGTATTGCTACCTGCTGTCTGTAACACTGATGCCCACACACAGGAAGGACATACAAACATCCACAGAATGTCCAGGTTATGTCATCAAATACAATCCCTAGTGTACATAACATGTGAAGCAGTTTGATATCGCACTGGCTTGTTATCAGATATGATGACACTAATTATGGTGTACAGCACATACGCACCACGTCATGCACAACATATGTACACAGGTTGACAGAGTTGTGGCTGGCAGCACATACACAGGGCCAATAGTGACATGTTGCTGTGATAACCTCATACATTTACTGTTGTAACAGGGTTTGTGGCAACATATGTCCTGTGAGGGATAAGAAGCCAGTAACTGTTATGGCTTTATAACCAACAAAAAGAGCACCAAAGATGCGAGTCCTCAGTATAGATTTAATGAATTAAAATGAATGTTGAGCGCTTTCATCAAAAAGTTTGACTTCTTCAGAACAAAGAAACAATCACAAAGCAAGTTTAAATATACAATACCAGTTAACTATTGGTTCAAGTCTAACCAATGCTGCCAAAGAAAGTTTGCAGCTCATGAATATTTAACAAGAAAAATCCAAATGCTTAAAAAAGGGGACAGTTTTTGCAAAAAATAAAATCATGTTGTTAAACAATACTTTTAAAAAGAAACTTTTAGTGTATACAAATGTTTTTATATGTTATCGACCTGAATTCAGAAAAATAAATTCTCTGTTGTATATAAAACATAAGACTCTTTGAATTGAATGCAAATACTAAAAATACTGTAAGTATACAGGCTTCTGCAGCTGATTTTTTTAGGAAAATGTTTTTATATATATAAATATTGTTGAAAATACATAAAAATGCACAAAGAAATATATGCATAAGAAAGACTTCAACATATTGTTTTGTTTGAACAAGTGTTGTAAATTATAACACTGTTAAACTTGTTCTGCCTTCTCTTTTAAAATGGGCAGTATTGTTAGATGCTCATTTAGTCCTGGAGGAAAATCTGCAGCCAACCTTAACTGCCATAACAGTTCTTTCTTATATAAAACATTTTGCCAATCACCCCCTCTCACTTCAACATGTACAAAATCAAGGATGGCAAATTTAAAACCTGCAAAATTCATGCATGACATGCTATGTTTGTATAAAGCATTAGTCTCTTTTTTGTTTCTTATGTCATATAAATGTTCGTATATCCTGGTCTTAAATAGCCTCTCTGTCTTTCCTACATAAAATGAAGAACAGGTGTTACATTTGGCTATATATTCCAGTTTACTAGAAGAACAGTTACCACTTTTAAAAAAAATATAACTTTTGTTCTGATTGTCAATTTTAATGGAACTGTCTTGTAGAATATATGCACGATAAGAACATCTACCACAGGGTTTACTTCCACCCTTTTTCACTTGTATACCTTGTAGTGTATTGCCCCTCTCTAATAATGATTTTAGATTGGGTCCTACTTTTGTAGAGAATAGAGGTTTATCACCCAATATACGAAATACCTCCCTGTTGGTTTTAAAAATATTCCAGTTTTTCATTAGTATTCCCTTAAACTGAGAATACAAAGGGCTGTACTGTATCACACAAGCTTGTTGAAAGTCAGTTTGTTTTTTAGCTTCTAAACCTTTAACTAAATTATTAGTAGATTCAATCCCTTTGCCCAGTAAAGGCATATATTTTTCACCCCATTCATCCAGAACATCTGCAAGTATAGGATCTATAAAATCACCAGGGTAAACTCTTTCTAGGAACATGTCCTTTAGGAATTCAAACTCACTAATCACATAACTTTTCAATGATGTCATCCTGGCAATTCTAATGGCCTGACCTTTAATAATGCTTTTTTTCTGGAAAATAGGGTGATGACTATTAAAGTGTAGATGGCTATTGCAAAATATATTCTTATGGTAGATTCTCGAAATATATTTGTCTTGAGCTTTAATTATCTTGGTGTCCAAGAAATTAATCTCTTGGTCATGAAATTCAAAGGTAAATTTCAGAAAATCAGTAGTTTCATTTAAGTATTGAATAAATAAAGGTATGGTATCTGAGCTCCCTGTCCATAAAATAAATATATCATCCAAGAATCTAACGTAAAATGTTATATTGGACAGGAAGAACTCACTTTGAAAAATATATTTGTTTTCCATTCCTAATAGAACCAAATTTGCATATAAGGGGGCGCATGCTGCTCAAATGGCTATTCATTTTAGTTGTTGAAAATATTCCCCCTCAAAGTAGATATAATTATTTTCCAATATAAGACTCATAAGTTCACATATTAATAGAATTTCATCAGCAGTAAAAGACGAACTAAACAAAAAGCAATTCTTCAATGAACCACAAACCTTCTTGTTTTGGTATACATGAAAATAAATCCTGGACATCTATGGTTAGAAATAAGCATTTGGAACACAACAATTCCTTTTTCATTTGTCCAAGAAAATCCCATGAATCCTTTAATAAATGTGGAAATGTTTCCACAATGTGTTTTAATTTTTTGTCTATATATCCTGCTAAATTATGTGTTTTAGAGCCTGCAGCTGCTACAATCAACCTAAAGGGTGGTTTTTCTAGGTTCTTGTGTATTTTGGGTATGCCAAAAAGAAACGGTATTTTAGGATGTTTATTCAAAAGAAAGTCATAGTCATTTTTAGATATCCTCTGGTCCATGAGATATTCATACAAGTAACTATGTAACCTGTAATATGAGATATGAATCTCATTTCTAGAGCATAAAGAATAATTGTCAAAATTAAACAGAATATTTTGCATCACATTAGTATAATCTTCTGAATTGTTTAATATAATCCCTCCACCTTTGTCAGGTGTCATAATGCGTATTCTCTTGTCTTCTCTTAAAATTTTTATAAAGTTTCTTTCCTCGTAATTTAAGTTTGAGAAAATGTTCTTTTTCTCTCCCCATACCCTGTATATGTCTTCCTTTACTATTTTTTCATAGGCAATAATAAGTGGATGTAAGGGGGCATTGAAAACACTGTTTTTTTTAGAAATTTCTTTGGGTTTAGTTTTAATAGTTTTATCTGAAAACATTATATTCAAATTTAATTTTCTCAAATATAGTTGTAAATCTACCATCACTGTGGCTATAGTTGGAACACATTTGAATCCCTTAGAGAACAAAGAGAAGAACTCTGTTGTAATAGTAATCCCAGTATAATTATATATATTAAATCCATTTAATGTATGTTGAATTGTATCTTTACACTGTATTGAGCTTTCACAATCTACAGACTGCAGTCCTCACACTACCTTCTGCAGTCCACATATAGATGCTCCATGGGTAAGACATGAAACCAATGGCACAACACACTGCCCTGTCTGCAGATCACCCTGCAGATGGGGATTCCACATAAACATGGAACTGACATGGCAGGTATGGAGACATGTAGGACAGCCATATCCACACACACACTGTTAAACCAACAGTACTCCACATGCAGTATAGCAGCACTTACAGTCTGTAGTCAGGTCAGGCACATCCCCCTCCTGTGTGTTGCCCTGTTTCCACAGTGTATGTTGTTAGAGGTAAATTCCCAATCCATCTGAGATGCTGTTTGCCAACCAACAGATCTAGTTCCTGCTCACAATGAATGTCAAGGACCAACACCAACATGATGCTCCTAGATATTGGAGTGTGTTTCCATGCAATTGGCTATGGGAATGTTACCACAGCTGTTCCACATGCAATCAGCTATGGGAGGGCTGCAATTCATGCAGAGGCCATCAGCTGATCATGAGCATCACTTAAAATACACATGCTGCTGCCTAAGCAAAGCAGGTGTAGGTCTCCACATCCACCAGAGAGGGGGTGGGAGAGGCAGACAGAGGCAAAGACATGTCAGGGAGGGGTGGGAGAATAAAACTGCAGCTTGTTTGTGTCACACACCTAACAGCACAGGGTATCAAACCCCTGACAACTATGTAGTGCTATCACAGTTTGATGCAGTCATTGGATGTGCCACATGGGTTACCTGTTGTGGAGCCCTTGGAACATATATGTGATGGTGAGTGACATCTGCAACAGGGATACGGTAGCCATATAGTAGGTGATGTACACGTGCCTGTCTGCATGAACAGGTGCCAGCATCAACACAGCCATACTCTCACAGTGACACACACAAACTGACACACTTGGCAGGACCAGGAGTGCAACTCATCAGTAGTAGGATTGCCACAACACATCACTGTGCAGGTATCACATGCACCACACGGGTCATACGGAGGTTGTATGGGCAAAGGGTATGAGGAGGTGTCTGACATCAGACAGCATGCTTCAGAATGCCCATGGAGGTTGTAGTGAGTGTGGATGTGAACACACACACCATACAACACACAGACAAACACACAGGGTGCCAGTACTGACATGCATGAGTGCATGTCTGCACGGGTGTGTGGTGGTCGACTGTGGCAGTAGGCTATATAAGGGTAGGTGATGGGTATACCTTGGCATCAGGCCACATCACAATGGTCTATATTGTGTCTCAGGGCTGTAGTTTCCACATTTTCCCACACAGGCGGGTATTGTATCCCCCATCCAGTCACCTGGGTGACTATTGTGTGTGGTCAATGCTGTGCATCACTTGCCATGTATCTGTTCCTTAGTCCATGACATGGACAGTGTCTGGGATGCACACACCTCCCACATGCATGTACAGTGACATGTGGAACTGTACCTGGGGTGTCTGGCCCATGCTGTCAACATAGATTATCATCATATGTGCCAGACTTGCCTAACTGTGGTGGGAACTGGTAGTGGGCAGCAGGTTTACTCTGCACTTACATTGATAGCATGCTAACATCATTCCCTGGTGTCAGTGGCATCTGTCCATACAGGGCATGTTGTCAGGCATGATATTCCGTTGTGGGTCACATGTGATGGCACCACAGGTGGTGCAGGTGTCCTTTGGGGAACATGGGGGAGGTGCACTGTCTGCATGTACGTGCATATTGCACAGGTGGACATGGTGAAAATGCCCTCACAAGCTCACTGCTATCACTCCATAGTTACTATCAGTGGCCAATATGCAGTGTACTATCCACATATTGGCTGTTGCCTAGGCATGTATGTGTGTATGAGACATGAGTTGAGAGTGTGCTCTGGGTAATACTGGGGTTGCTAACTGTGATTGCCTGGCCTTGATGTCACATGTATGGGTATGGCTTTGCACCCCAGCCTCTCAGCTATTTCACATTTGTTATACCTGTATGGTGGACATTGTGATATATAGTAGGGCCATCATATAAGAAATATGCAAAACCCACTCCACATTGGCCACACGCTCGTCTACATAGGATATGAGTTACAAACACACACACATACACCTGTCATGTCTGGGAGAAGAACCCCTACCTAACTAGTGTATTGCACTACAGCACTATGCAGTTATAGTACACACCACACACATTACTAAAGTACTCCTTCCCCAAAGGTGTATTTCACAATGAATGACATCAGGAGGATTGCCAAAGTAGGCCATTTGAAATGTACTGTGAGTGACTAGCCTAAAATGCATTGCTCTGTATACAGACATTGAAACACACACAAAACATCCAGAACTGCCATGGGTGGGTCTGGAACCCTACCACATTTCTAAATAACAGTCCAGCAGTACACAGTTACAGGACTCACTGCAGAAAGTACTGGGCTACAAACTTCCCAGAGGTGTATTTCTAGGTGGGTGACATCAGCAGCCTTGCCAAAGTTGAGTATGAATTGTAAGGCATGTGAGTACCCTAAAAAGCATTGCTCTCTACACAGTCAGACACACACACAAACACACAACTCACCAAGTCTGGGGTTAGAACTCCTACCTAACTACTTTATCACACTACAGCAGTACGCAGTTATAGGACATGCTATGGAGATTACTGGGCTATAACTTTCCCAGAGGTGTATTTCTAGGTTGGTGACAACAGCAGCCTTGCCAAAGTTGAGTATATGAATTGTAAGGAGTGTGAGTACCCTAAAAAGCATTGCTCTCTACACAGTCAGAGACAGACAGACATGCACACAAACAGACACACACTCACACACACAGTTGCCAAGTCTGGGGTTAGACCTCCTACCTAACTAGCTTATCACATTACAGCAGTACACAGTTATGGGATGCACCATGGAGATTACTGGGCTACAACTTTCCCAAAGGTGTATTTCACATTGGATTATCTCAGCAGGCTTGTCATAGTAGGGCTATGGGGAGGGTGGCGTGTGCATGGGCCATAACCCATTCATGTACAGGTTGACATGCCACATGCGGGCACATACGGGGTCATATGTCACAGATATGTGTATACAGCTACTAGGTGACTACTTCCTTGTACAGTCATGTTGCACAGCTGGCACATGCACCACATAGTCTGTAATGCTGACAGATACTGGTGGCTAGTATCTGCAGTGAGTGACACGTGCACCTCGTGTGTTTGGGGTCTTTTGGCTGTGTGCTGGGTGGGACAGGCCTGGATGGCTCCTTGTCACAGTCACCCTATTTCACAAATCTATGTTCATCTACCTTTGGCTTATTATAGTGTGTCGCCCTGACATATATGCCTCTATTGATATCCACTGTGTGTTGCAAGGCATGAGTGGTGCATACTGAAGAGTGTCTGCACTAACATCTGCAACTGCCAGATATGTCTGGTCCACTGGTGTTTGCAGTCATGGACTTCATGTGTTTAAGTGTGTGAGCATGCCCAGTACGGCCATCGGTAGTGGATGTGTGGATTGTGTCCAGGTAGTTTGTGCTGCAGTGCTGACCTTTGTGTTGTACACCAACAGGCAGCATGCTGTGTTCTGCAGGGTATCCATCGATCAGTTGGCTTTGACTGTTACTACATTTCTGCATAGCAGGGGGGGGCACACCTGACTGTTTCTACATTTATACACAGGAGTGGGGGGTGCACCTGACTGTTATTACATCACTATGTAGGATGGGGGGGCACAACTGACTATTTCTACATTTCTACACAGGGTTGGGGGGCACACATGACTGTTATTACATTACTATGTAGAATGGGGGGGACAAGTGGCACTTGTACACATTTGCTATGACTGTACTGGTATGTCATGTACTTCATTTCATTCTGTATTGCTAACTATCATGCTGACTAGAGGCACACCAGTGTACTACAGATCGTGGCTTTGGTTGCCCTACATATTATTGTCTGACTTCCTACACTTCAGAACTAATATCCCACTGCCTGCCCTGCTGTGGTCTGTCTGTGCAGGCCTGGGGATGGGGTTAGCCATAGCCATCATTCTGGGGCCATGGCACAGGCCCTGTTTGGGTTTGTCTACACCTGTCCTGCTGGCTGCAACTATTGTTGGGTATGTGAACCATCCTGACTGGCATGTGTGGGTCATATGGACACACATGTCACTCAGCACATTTCCTACAGTAGATTTTGTCACCCTGTGTAGTACTGGCTACTATGGTGACTCCAGTATGTGTTACACATCAGGGTGCCACTGTGGCTGTCTACTGTCTGCTGCCATAACATTCAGCAACCCAATTCCCTTGCATGCTCACATCCATACCATAGCTACAGGTAACAACACATTCTATTCCATTTGGCAATTGGTAGGTTGTTTGACTTACCTTGTGGGTGTGCCAGACTTGCGGATGGTGCTGGAGGGCTGACTATGTTGGATGCACATAGTACACTCCCTATACATGGTTGAGCACAGGTGGCATCATGTTTGGCATCCCTTTTACTGTATGTGAAAGTCAGAGAGAGGTGTCATTCCCTGGGTCCCTACTGTGTCAGTGCATGTGATATGTGTTGCCTCTTTGCCAAGGCCAGGGCATACTGGGCATGCATCCTTCTACCTACTGGGGCAGGCTCAGGTTCTTCTTCCTCCAGGTCACTCTGTGCCTGCACAGGCCTTGGCATTGGTGGGGGGCTGTTTGGCCCTGCCCCATGCTGTTCCTGCTGCAGCTGTTTCCACAACATCATATTGTGTAACCTAGCACATACCATAACAATTTGGGTACATGTAGTTGGTGAATACTGCAAGGCTCCACTGGATGTGTCCAGACACTGGAACCATGACCTCAGCATCCCAAACACATGCTCTATTATATGTCTGGCCTGTGTGTGTGCCTCATTATGGTGTTCTTGTTCAGGTGTGTGTGCATTTCTGATGGGTGTCATCAGCCATGGCTCCAGTGTGTACCCAGCATCCCCAACTAGGTGACTGTAGGGGATGTCCCCATTGGCAAATCTCTGGTATAGCTGTGTCAGATGCCATATGTGGGAAATGTCATAGCTTCCAGGGCAGCCAGCACACACATTCATTATAATGCCCTGGGCATCACATATGACCTGGCAGCTGATGAAAGGAATGCCCCTGCGGTTGATGTAGGCCCTACCCTGCTCACTGGGTGGTGCTTTGATGCATATGTGTGTGCCGTCTATAGTACCCACTACCCCAGGGTATTCTGCTATTGGTGGAAAAGATGCATATTGCTAGTCAACACATCACAGGTGTTGAGGAAATATACATGGTCACTGGCATGTGCTGACATGGCATCCAGGAACTGGTGGAATACTCTGGATGCTGATGCCTGTGAGATCCCCATGGTATCCCCAGTTGTGCTTTGGGAGGTACCTGTGGCTAGTATACCTAGGCCAACACATACCTTGGTATCCACGGGGATGGGTTCCCCTCGGTCAGTTTGGTTGTCAGGTGTGGCCAGCACAGCTCAACTATTTGCTGTAGGAGGTCTCTGTCCACCCTATAGCACTCCACTATCTCCAGCTCATGTAGCCCTTGGTAGGTTACTCTGGGTCTGTACACTCTTCTCTGTCTCCTCACTGTGGGTTGTTCAGCAACATGCACATCCTCACCACCATCAGCCTCTTGCACATGTTGTTCTATGTTGCCTGCTTCAGCCCTTCTCATTTTGTAGGTTTGTTTGTTAAAATTTCCCTGCTTGCATACACCGGTGGTGAAGAGTGTTGGAAAAACCAGGGGGGAAGGTGTTTGTTTAGTTTATAGTAGTGTTCTGGGCTGGGTAGGGCTGCTGCCTGTGTAATTGGCTGATTCTGATACATTTCACCTGCCAGCTAAACTAGTTCTCCTTGATTACCTTCCTACTGCTGTTTTCCCTTCCCATTGCCTCCCTGTTTGAGCCTGTGTGCATGCCGCACAAATGGAGTGCTCAGATGTGCACGTTGCTGCTATTTCCTGGTTTAACTTCATTTTTCTTCCTGTAAAGCCCAGTGCATGGTGCACACACCCGCTTACACTTTGTAAAGAGTGCTAGGCAGGTTTAGACACACACCCCCAGCTTAGCTGTGCTAAGCTAGGAGCAAACCCGAACTACAGGGATCCAATCTGCTTACAGTATGCCTGACACACCCACCCATGATGTCACCTACCTCCTAGTCTTGCACTCAGCTATTCATACACTTACACTGTTGGGACCTGCCTCACACACTGGGGAAAACTGGGATCACTATCCTTCCCCTCATTTGCATAGGATTGCCTGCTAATGCATAGTTACATGAGTCACACTGAGCATCCCCCCTTAGCAACCACTATTCACTGGCCAGGTTGTCTTTTGCCTGCCATTGACTTGAATGGCAGAATACTGATTTTAGTTAGAATACTTGTTTTAGGTTTATTTTCTTATTTTCCCACCGATCCCATTTGTGCGCTGCTGCCCTATGCTTATACAGCTGTGATCAGCGAAAATAAAATAAAAGTTGATTTTCTTTACTTTTTGTATTGTTTGCAATGTCAGTGGCCTTATACTTGGCCATTGGCATGCTTCCTCAATGATATGCAGCCTTTATTTGGAGCTGACATGTCTCCATTTCTGCAGATTACGCTAGCCCTGCAGTGTCTGATTCCAGCTTCCTGGATAGCAGATTTACCTCATTTGCATGGTTTTCATCTGCAAATGAGATAATTTGCATACAGGGGCTGGGAATGTGCAGGACTAGTGCAAGAGCACTCGTGCATGTCAAATGAGCATGTACATGGATCCCTCGGCCACCATATTGCCAACATTACCTCTTACACTAATCATGCATGCCATGCAAGGCTTGCTGAATCTGGGGGATAGTCTGCTGCTGAAGAATTCAAGATACGGTTCACTTTTTGTCTTTTTCTTTGTTGCACTGAAGCATTGGATAGCCATCTCATCAAAATGTTCTGTACTATCCATGCAGTATTAACTTGTTTAACTTGTTTCATAGCTTTCTTATCATCTTACACACTGCCATTTTTTTGTTCAAAAAGGTCTCAAAGAAAGGGAGAAGAAAAAACAGATTGCTTTGTTTCTAGTTTTTGCACTTGATGCCATAAGAAAAGCTTAATTAATGAATTTAGGAAGCCTTCATCCCAAACAAAATTGAAAACGGATAGAAACCCAGTGGTTTTCTCAGCAAGCTAACTCCTTCATGTAATTACAAAGATATTTACTTATATCTGTAATAACAGTGAAAGAAAATGTGGCACAGCTTACACAGCTTAGTCCAGATTTACTGTTTAGCAGCACATTTTACTGCTAACAGAATATACTTTATTTAGCAGTCACCTTGGATAGGAGAAATTCCTTGACACATCTGACTTACAGAGATGAGAAGTCGAATGTTTCAGCTACTTCACATTCTTTCCTACTTACAGCAGATTAAGAGTCATGTGCCTGTGTGCTACTTTAGCTTGGATTTTATGAGCACTATTAGTAATCATGAGTTTCCATACTTAGCTGAGCTACAGATGAAAAAGAGAACAGCAGTGGTGTGCATTTAAATGGAAAACATGTAAAGTGTGGAATTCCCTGAAGACATTTACATGTTATAAACAAGACTCTTTCACTAATCCAGAACAAATGGCCTCTTACAGATCATGCTTTTCTAAAACTAAGTTGTTATAAAAATATGCTGCACTTACGTCCTTTCCCAGTACATATATATCTACCTATACTGATAGCTTTAAAATTTACTATTCAGATAATTAAAGGGGAATATGCAGCCTGTAATCCAGAATATCTTGAAATGAAGATGTGACAGAGAAAGGCACCCTTTCCCCTTCTAAATCCTTTAAGATCAGTAAACTTTTCTCTCACTGGAGACTAGTTAAACCATAGTAGCATCACCTGGGTAAATTATGCAGCATTGTTTACATTCATTTATATGTGTACAGCAACCAAATAGAAGATTTCATATGCATTGATATGGTGTGTGTGTGTGTGTGTGTGTGTGTGTGTGTGTGTGTGTGTGTGTGTGTGTGTGTGTGTGTGTGTGTGTGTGTATATATATATATATATATATATATATATATATATATATGTATATATATATATATATATATATATATATATATGGATTCCCTTCACAAATTCTAAGTTTCATAATTTCGAACTGCATGAAGTTTTGAAACTTTGAACATTCTGAATGGAGATCGCTATACAGTGCAGAATGGGAAATTTACTCCCCTGGATTCACTAATCTTCCACTAGTAAGCAGGTTTAAGCAACAATAGGCAGTAGTAAGCATATATAAGCACTAGTAAGCATGTTTAAGTGCATTTGCGTGGGGGTAATCATTGCCTACACAGATTAAGCAAAGTAGAAGCTAACTGAGTGCAAGAAACTGTAACAGGAAGTAAATACTGCTTAGCTCCACGCAAACCCACTGACAACTGCTTTAAAGTGCCTTAACCACTCTGTATCCAATGGCCCATGTTATGCCAGCAACAAAATAAACAGCCTCTGCAAGGCTCGAACCCTGGACCCTGTACACCATACACAAAGTGATTTACCACTAAGCCATGGCAGATATACATAAATCTAATGTTTTCAGAAACATATCATCCAGCCCAGTCATGCAACAGTACAGAGAATGTATACCAACATCTAGATGTATGTGTGTGTGTAAATATATTAATATCTAAACAGATGCAACATATCTATATATGTTGAGATATATATATGTATATTTAGAAATATTTACATATATATGCATATATATGAACATATATACATGCAAATGCCTACATCGACACATATATATCCACCTGTATGTCTACATATACACAGCAAGGTACATATATTTATGCAGATATATAGCTATGTAGGTATATATGGACATAGTCATACATATGTAAGCTGATATATATATATATATATATATATATATATATATATATATATATATATATATATGTGTGTGTGTGTGTGTGTGTGTGTGTGTGTGTGTGTGTGTATAGGTATATGTGGCCATACATCTGTAGATAGCAATGGTAGATTAACAAAAACAGATATGTCCACATGCACCTTTAATGGGGTTGAGAGGCCCCAAACAGTATACGTCTTGTACGAATAGGCATACCCCCCAGCCAAACATGTCTGGCCTGCAATACACTACCAAGTGTTGCAGATCCCATAACAAGGGCCTGATATGACATGGGCACAAGATGTTAGCAGTACTGCATCACACCTCTATGATGTCAGGCTGGTATTGGTAACATATCATGCAGTATAGTCTGGCTCCCATACGAATTGTAAAATGTGTCAGATATCAACATCCCTAGGATACAGATACACAGACACATATCTGCAGATACAGATTATACCTATATGTATGATTACATATATATAGATATACATGTGACTATACATACACATGCAGAGATATGTACAGTAAGATACATATGTAGAATATGCACAAAATATGGAACAGCCACTATGCCTACAGTTCACACCTGAACAAATGAACACTGTATGGGCCACCCATACAAATGACAATCATTGCCTGCAACATATACCCACAGAGAGGTCATAGGAAAAAACACCACACACACAGGTTTGCAGGAATGGAAAACCTTTATTTGTCTACTATTACAGTTCTATATACTATTAATACTGTAATTGGGATTGTCTTCACAGACATGGTGTGTGTGGGAGGTCACATCTGCTTTCCACACGTGTGATATTGGCTACTGACAGACATCCTAAGGACATCATAGTAAAGTACCACTGCTAGCACGTACTGCCCCTGTTGACTGCAGTGGAGATATTGGCCAATATGTGTGGACATTCTGGCATACTCTGTACAGTCCAGAGGTATACACAGAACCTCTTAGTGCAAAACATGTGTACCACGCCTAACAATATGGATGTTAACAGCCATGTAGATGGGTATAACACATAACAAGTGGTATACATATGCCACCATAGGTTATGCATTCACACACCCCTGTCTGGCCTGACACGTAATAACCGCTGGTACAGGGGTGCCATGGCCACATGCTACCCACTAGATATTGAGATACAGCTGTACAGCATCCCACTGCTCTGTCTGACATACATGCCTGTTAAGGGAGGCCTGGCAGCAGTACAGCTGGCAAGTATCTGCACATGACATCTCATTGGGTAAGTACACTAAGCTGCTAGGCATGTAACAATGCACTGTGCAGGCTACAGACAGACTGGCTAAACACTGGCCTACATCTCCTATGGGGGAATGTACATGTACCTGCATATATAGCAGGCTGTTCAGGGTAAGATACACCTGTGTGAAAGTGCATAACCACAACCAATGAGAACACAGCAAGCTAGCATAATATTACAGTATATGGTTATCTGCTCAACACCATCCTCATATGTGCCACTCACACAGTAATCCTACATATACTGGGCCACTACACAGTTTGGTATGATGGCTGACTGTGGTATGGGACATGTGTGTGTATGGCCCTACAAACATGTAAGCAAATACAGTAACATACAGTGGAACAGCATGTAACATCAGATAGGATGGGGCATAGGATGGTGACAACTACCACAGTCTGTACACAGGCCAAGGTACATATTAACAATACACACACTGTCGACATTCACCATAGGTACACAGACCTCAGTATTGTACAAACAACCTCAGTATGTCCAGGTTATGTCATCAAATATAACCCCTACTGTACATAACATGTGTAGCAGTCTATCATCCTGGCTTGTTATCAGATATGATGACACTAATTATAGTGTACAACACATATGCACCTCTTCCTGCACGACATATGTACAAAAGTTGGCAGAGTTGTGGCTGGAAGCACATACCCAGGGCCAATATTGACATGTTGCTATGATAACCTCATACATTTACTGTTGTAACAGGGTTTGTTGCAACATATTCCCCATGATGGATATGTAGTCAGTAACTGTCACGGCTTTCACGATCTATAGAATGCAATCCTCACACTACCTTCTGCAGTCCACAGATAGATGCTCCATGGGTAACACATGAAACCAAAGGCACAACACGCTGCCCAGTCTGCAGATGACCCTGCAGATGGGCATTCCTCATAAACAGAGAACTGACATGGCAGGTATTGAGACATGTAGGACAGCCATATCCACACACACACTGTTAAACCAACATTACTCCAAATGCAGTATAGCAGCACTTGCAGTCTGTAGTAAGGTCAGGCACATCCCCCTCCTTTGTGTTGCCCTGTTTCCACAGTGTATGTTGTTAGAGGCAAATCCCCAATCCATCTGAGATGCTGTTTGCCAAACAAGAGCTCTAGTTCCTGCTCACAGTGAATGAAAAGGGCCAACACCAACATGATGTTCCTAGATATTAGAGTGTGTTTCCATGCAATTGGCTATGGGAATGTTACCACAGCTGTTCCACATGCAATCAGCTAGGGGAGGCCTGCTATTCGTGCAGATGCTATCAGTTGATCATGAGAATCACTTAAAATACACATGCTGCTGCCTAAGCAAAGCAGGTGTAGATCTAGACATCCACCAGACAGAGAGTGGGAGAGGCAGACAGAGACAAAGACAAGTCAGGGAGGGGTGAGAGAGTAAAACCTAAGCATGTTTGTGTCACACACCTACCAGCACAGGGTATCAACCCCCTGACGACTATGTTGTGCTATCATAATTCTAATCCATTACTGGATGCGCCACATGGGTAATCTGTTTTGGAACCCTCAGAACATATATGTGATGGTGAGTGAAATCTGCAACAGGAATACAGTAGCTATATGGTAGGTGACGTACATGTGCCTGTACGCATGAACAGGTGCCAGTGTCAACACAGCCACACTCTCACAGGGATGCACACACATTGATACACTTGGCAGGTCCAGGAGTACAACTCATCAGTAGTGTAATTGCCACAACACATCACTGTGCAGGTATCACATGCACCACACGGGTCATACGGAGGTTGTATGGGCAAAGTGTATGAGGAGGTGTCTGACATCAGACAGCATTTTTCGGTATGCCAATGGGGGTTGTAGTGAGTGTGGATGTGAACATACGTACCATAAAGCACACACACAAACACACAGTGTGCCAGTACTGACATGCACGGGTGCATGTATGCATGGTGTGTGGTGGTCGACTGTGCCAGCCGGCTAATCTAAGCCAATTGATGGGTATACCTTGGCATCAGGCCACATGACAGTGGTCTGCATTGTGTCTCAGGGCTGTAGTTTCTGTATTTTCCCACACAGGTGGGGATTGTATCCCCCATCCAGTCACCTGGGTGACTATTGTGTGTGGCCAATGCTGTGCATCACTTGCCATGTATTTGTTCCTTCGTCCATGACATGGACAGTATCTGGGATGTGCACACCTCCCACATGCATGTACAGTGACATGTGGAACTGTACCAGGGGTGTCTGGCCCATGTTGTGAACACAGATTATCATCAGATGTGCCAGTCTTGCCCACCTGTGGTGTGAACTGGTAATGGGCAGCAGGTTTACCCTGCACTTACATTGATAGCATGCTAACGGCATTCCCTGGTGTCAGTGGCATCTGTCCATACAGGGCATGTTGTCAGGATGGTATGTCCTCTGTGGGTCACATGTGATGGCACCACAGGTGTTGCAGGTGTCCATTGGGGAACATGAGGGAGGTGCATTGTCTGCATGTACGTGCATATTGGACAGATGGACAGGGTGCCATGCCCTTTGTAGCCCACTATCACTCCATAGTTACTATCAGTGGCCAAATACTGGGGTTGCTAACTGTGATTGCCTGGCCTTGATGTCACATGTATGGGTATGGCTTTGCACCTCAGCTATTTCACATCTGTTATCCTTGTACAGTGGACATTGTGATATATCGTAGGGCCACCATATAAGAAATATGCAACAACCACTCAACATTAGCCACTCACAGCCATATCCACACAGGGTACGAGTTACAAACACACACACAAACACCTCATGTCTGAGAGAAGAACCCCTACCTAACTAGGTTATTACACTACAGCACTATGCAGTCATAGGATGCAACATTGAGATTACTGGAGTACTCCTTCTCCAAAGGTGTATTTCAAACTGAATGAAATCAGCAGGATTGCCAAAGTTGCCATTTGAAATGTACTGCATGTGACTAGCCTAAAATGCATTGCTTGCTACACAGACAGTGACACAAACACACAAAATATCCACAGTTGGCACGTGCAGGTATAGAACTCCTAAAAGAGATTTGTATTACACTACAGCATGGAACTGTTATAGGAAGCACCACAGGGATTACCGGGAAACTCTTCAAATGTGTCTTTCACAATGAATGACATCAGCAGGATTGCCAAAGTAGGCCATTTGAAATGTACTGCATCTGACTTCACAGACAGTGACACACACACAAAATATCCACAACTGACATGTGCGTGTATAGAACCCCTAACAGAGGTCTATATCACACTACACCATGGAGCTGTTACAGGACACACCATGAGGATTACTGGGAAACCCCTTCCCCAAAGCTGTATTTCACAATGAATAACATCAGCAGGCTTGCCAAAGTAGACCATTTGAAATGTACTGCCTGTGACTAGCCTAAAATACATTGCTCCCTACACAGACATTGTAACACACACAAAACATCTGCAGCAGCCATGGGTGAGGATGGAACCCTAACACAGTTCTAAATCACACTACAGTAGTATGCAGTTATGGCATGCACTACAGAGATTACTGGGCTGCAATCTTCCCAGAGATGTATTTCTAGGTGGATGATAGCAGCAGCCTTGCCAAAGTTGAGTATATGACTTTTAGGCAGAGTGAGTATCCTAAAAAGCATTGCTCTCTACACAGACACACAAACACAAACACACACACACACACACACACACACACACACACACACACACACACACACACACACACACACACACACACACTTGCCATGTCTGGGATTAAAACACCTACCTAACTACTTTATCACATGACAGCAGTACACAGTTACAGGATGTGATATAGAGATTACTGGGCTACAAACTTCCCAGAGGTGTATTTCTACGTGGATGACATCAGCAGCCTTGCCAAGGTTGAGCATTTGTTGGGAGTGTGACTACCCTAAAAAGCATTGCTCTCTACACAGTCAGACAGCCATGCACACACACAGTTGCCAAGTGAAGGATTCAAACTCCTACCTAACTAGTTTATCACACTACAGCAATACACAGTTATGGGATGCACCACAGAGATTACTGGATTACAGCTCTCCCAAAGGTGAATTTCACATTGGATGACCTCAGCAGGCTTGTCATAGTAGGGCTATGGGGAGGGCACTGTGTGTGCATGGGCCATAACACATTCATCTAGGAGTGGACACACCACATGCGGGCACACACAGGGTCATATTTCACAGGTACATGTATACAGCTGCTAGATGACTACTTCCTTGTATAGTCATGTTGCACAGCTGGCTCGTGCACCACATAGTCTGTAATACTGGTGGCTAGTATCTGCAGTGAGTGACATCTGCCCCTCATGCGTTTGGGGCCCTTTGGCTGTGTGCTGTGTGGAACAGGCCTGGATGGCTCCTTGTCAAAGTCACCCTCTTCCATACATCTATGTCCGTCAACCTTTGGCTTATTATAGTGTGTCGTCCTTACATATATGTCTGTATTCCTATCCATTGTATGTGCAAGGCATGAGTGGTGCATACTGACAAGTGTCTGCACTAACAACTGCAACTTTCAGATATGTCTTTTCCACTGGTGTTTGCAGACATGGCCTTCATGTAACAACTGCAACTGCCAGATATGTCTTTTCCACTGGTGTTTGCAGACATGGCCTTCATGTGTTTAAGTGTGTGAGCATGCCCAGTATGACCTCTCAGTATGTTGTTGACTGACATTGCCTTCATTTCTCTAAGTGTGTGAGCATGCACAGTATGGCCATCTGTACATTGTGTGGATCAAGTCCAGGTAGTTTGTACTGCAGTGCTGACCTTTGTGCTGTACACCGACAGGTAGCATACTGTCTCTGCAGGGTATCCATCGATCATTTGGCATTGACTGTTACTACATTTCTGCATAGCGGAGGGGAACACCTGACTGTTTCTACATTTCTACACAGGTTTGGGGGGGCACACTTGACTGTTACTATATTTCTATGTAGGATGGGGGAGGGCACACCTGACTATCTCTACATTTCTACACAGGATTGGGGGGACACACCTGACTGTTACTATATGTCTACATAGGATGGGAAGGCACACCTGACACTTGTACACATTTGCTAGGACTGTACTGGTATGTCGGGTACTCCATTTCAGTCTGCAGTCTTACCTATCGTGCTGGCTAGAGGCATACCAGTGTACTACAGATCTTAGCTTTTAACTACCTACATATTAGTTTCTGACTTCCTAGCCTTCACAACTGACATCCCACTGCTTGGCCTGCTGTAGTCTGTCTGTGTAGGCCTGGGGGGTTACCCATTGGCCTCATTCAGAGGCCATAGCACAGCATTTGTTTGTGCTTGTCTACACCTGTCCTGCTGGCTGTGACTGTTGTTTGGTACGTGACCCCCCCCCCGACTGGCATATGGTCACTTATTATGTGGGTGTCCCAGTATTGAGGGTGGTGCTGCAGGGCTACCTATGTCGGATGCACATAGTGCACTTCCTACACATGGTTAGGCACAGGCAGTGTAATGTTTGGCATCCCTTTTACTGTATGTGAGAGTCAGAGAGAGGTGTTATTCCCTGGGTCCCTCCCGTGTCAGTGTATGTGCTATGCATTGCCTCTTTGCCAAGGCCAGGGCATACTGGGCACACCTCTTTCTGCCTACTGGGGCATGCTCAGGTTGTTCCTCCTCCAAGTCACTCTGTGCCTGTGCAGGCCTTGGCGATAATGGGGGGCTGTGTGCCCCCTGCCCCATGCTGTTCCTGCTGCAGCTGTTTCCACACAGGATCATATTGTGTAACATGGCACATACAAAGACAATTTGGGTACATGTAGCTGGTGAGTACTGCAAGGCTCCACCGGATGTGTCCAGGCACAGGAACCATGACTTGGGTATCCCAAAACACACCCTCTACTATGATTATTGTTTGTGCGTTTGCCTCATTATGGAGTTCTTGTTCGGGTGTGTGTGTGCATTTCTGATGGGTGTTATCAGCCACAGCTCCAGTGCGTATCCAGCATCCCCCACTAGGTGACCATGTGGGATGTCCCCACTGGCAAATCTCTGGTACAGCTGCATCAGATGCCAGATGTGGGAACCATGATAGCTTCCAGGGCAGCCAGCACACATGTTCATTATTATGCCCTGGGCATCGCACATGATCTGGCAGTTGATGGAGGGGAAGCCCTTGCAGTTGATGTAGACCCTACCCCACTCACCGGGTGGTGCTTTGATTAGTATGTGCGTCCAGTCTATTGCACCCACTATCTCAGGTTATTCTACTATTTGGTGGAGGAGATACATATTACTGGCCAACGCCTCACGGGTGTTGGGGAAATATACGTGCTCACCAACATGTGCTGACATGGCATCCAGGAACTGGTGGCGTACCCTGGATGCTGATGCCTGTGAAATCCCCATCATATCCCCAGTTGGCCTTTGGAAGGTACCTGTAGCTAGTATTCTTAGGCCTACACATACCTTGGTATCCACTGGGATGGGTTCCCCTCTGTTAGTTCTGTGTGTCAGGCATGGCCGGCACAGCTCAACAATTTGCTGTAGGAGGTCCCTGTCCACCCTATAGCACTCCACTATCTCCAACTCATGTAGCCCTTGGTAGGTTACCCTATGTCTGTACACTCTTCTCCGTCTCCTTACTGTGATTAGCTTGGCAGCATTCACATCCTCACCACCCTCAGCCTCTTCCACAAGTTGTATGATAGCTATTGCAGCCCCTAACATTTTGCTGTTGTGAGTGTTAAAAGTTCCCTGCTTGTTTACACTGGTGGTGTAGAGTGTGGGAAAAAACAGAGGGGAAGGTGTTTGCATAGTTTATAGTAGTGTTCTGGGCTGGGCTGGTCTGCTACCTGTGTAATTGGCTGACACTCCTTGATTACCTTCCTACTGCTGTTTTCCCTTCCTGTTTAAGCCTTGGGGCGCGCTGCATAAACAGATTGCTCAAATGTAAGACTGATACACACCCCCATGATGTCACCTACCTCCTAGGCTTTTCCTACTCTTACACTGTTGGAACCTGACTCACATGCTCAGGTAAACTGGGATTCACTATCCTTCCCCTCATTTGCAGAGGATTGCCTGCTAATGCATAGTTACATGTCTTACACTGAGCCTCCCCCCTTAGCAACTGCTATTCATTGGCCAGGTTGTCTTCTGCCTGCCATTGACTTGCATGGCAGAATACTGATTTTAGTTAGAATGCTTAATTTATGTTCATTTTGTTATTTTCCCCCAAGCTTGTTTGCGCGCTGCTGCCCTGCGCTTAAACAGTCGAGATCGGCTAAATAAATAAAAGTTAATTTTTTTTATTTTTTGTATTGTTTGCAATGGCAATGGCCTTATACTTGGCCATTGGCATGCTTACTACATGATATGCAGCCTTTATTTGGAGCTGTCATAGCTCCGTTTTGGATTTTGCAGAAATGTACTCTGTTACTAACCAAGTACATTTCTACTGATTGCACTAGTCCTGCACGGACGGTTGCAGGCTTTCTGGATTGCAAAATCACCTCATTTGCATGAATTTCTCCTGCAAATGGGGTGATTTGCATACAAGGGCTTCATCCATGCAGGATTAGTGCAGGAGCTCTCATGCACACCCTGCAGGCTGTTCCTGGATCGCATGGCAGACATATTGCCAGCTTGAGCTCCTGCACCAATCTTGCACTCCGTGCAAGCTTTTGAGAATTCGGGGGACTGTTTTTCCTCATTGTAGTGCAGTCTTGGAGTTGGTATATTTATTTAGCAGGGGATGCAGTGGGGCTTCTTCCCCCCCTGCAAAAACATAAAAAAATATATTTTTTATTACAATTCTGAAGTTTCAAAACTTTGATCTTTTGGTCTCGACCATTTGCAGTTTGAAGTTTTGAAACTTTGAGCTTGTAAGGTAGATCCATATGTGTGTGTGTGTGTGTGTGTGTGTGTGTGTGTGTGTGTGTGTGTGTGTGTATATATATATATATATATATATATATATATATATATATATATATATATATAGGTTTGCTATCATTATGTCGACGTGCATTTGCACGGCTATGAAGTATTCGAACATCAGATGTTCGAATACTTCATATTACGGCAGGTGACATGAGCGAAGGTTTGCATTGCAAATGAACTGTGCATTCGCAATTCTAACTTTCAGTCATGGGAGGGGATCGCGGTACAGTGCGGTTAGGGAAATGCATCCCTTTCCTCACTGTAGTGCGATCTCGGAGTTGGAATATTAAGTTAGGGGGTGTGTGGGGGGCACAGCCCCCACAGTGCAGGGGAGCACAGCCCCCCTGCATAACTGTGTGTTCGGTTAGGTAGGTAGGTGATTATGGGAAGGGTGGGCGTGCTGTGTATTGCCGTAAATGTCGCAAGCGACATTTTCGACAATACACCCTTGTTTTCGAGTTTACTATTATTCGAAAATGTTCATTTTCGATGATAAATTCGAAAATAAAGACATTATTTATTTTTACTTTCGAATTTATGATAGTAAACCATATATATATATATATATATATATATATATATATCTATATATGTACCTCCGTGGTACTGGCTACCTTGCTGCTGTAGAGAGGTTTGCTATAATGTTATATTGCTACTAGGTGCCCGTCAGCTTGTGTGTGTATATGTCTGTGAGACTGACTGTCTTTCTGTGATACAGAGGCTTGTCGTAATGTGTGTGTGTGTGTGTGTGTGTGTGTGTGTGTGTGTGTGTGTGTGTGTGTGTGTGTGTGTGTGTGTGTGTGTGTGTGTGTGTGTGTGTGTGTGTGTGTGTGTGTGTGTGTGTGTGTGTGTGTGTGCGTGCTATATGTATTATCTATCTATATCTATATCTACGTATTATCTATATCCATCTATCTATCTATCTATCTATCTATCTATCTATCTATCTATCTATCTATATCTATCTATATGGGAAATATTAATGTAATCAACTGTATGTATAGCTGGCAGTTGTTTTTTGGCATACTTTTTTTTTTACATCAGCAATTTCATTTATGTGTTTTGAAATCTTTAAGTATGTTTATATATATGTAGAGAGTGAGAGAGAGAAAGAAAGAGAGAGAAATATAGGTATCTAGATAGATGGAGATACATAGTTTAATTTTGTGGCTGGTAGAACCATGTAGTCCTCTTTTGGGGGTAAAAATCCAAAATATTTCTACTGGTTCTAGAAACTTTGCCATGTGGGTGGGATTTCTGAAATTGTTTAAAAACATGGCAAATGATGAAAATGCAGCTTGCAGTGTACAGCCAATTGAATTCAGAGAAGGCAAACTATAGTGATGTAGATTGTTGTACTTTATGTAATATCGGACTTGATTTTGCTTACCCTCTTGTATGCATAATCTTATACTGTATATAATTCTCCATTTTTTTTGCTTAAAACTCATGATTTTTCTAATGATTGTACAATATATGGAGCTTTTCTCCCTGGGGCCTCCACTAAAAAGGGGTTCATGCTAAGCTCAGGCAGACCATCCCAGTAAACAAAGGCAATGTAAAATAAAATAAAATGCAACAGAGTGGTGCAGTGTCAACAGAGATGCCAGAAACTGTTGTTTCATAAGATTAAATTGAAAGGTTGAATGGGAACGGGATAGTGGCAGCTGAGATATTATTGGAAAATACAAGTGTACTACAAGCTGGTAAGAATGTACCTGCCAGTCAAGGTAATGATGAAAATTAGAATCCAGTGGTACTGTTTATGATGCCCAGTTGCTGAAAAGATTCAGCTGGTCAGCGAGTTTCAAGTGGAAGTTGAACAGTCCCCAGAACATGAAATGTCCTATACCAGGTGCTTGGATTAATGTTTCAGGATGGGTACTACACTGCGGCATTATGGACTTGCTGCACTTGTGCAGTGTCATCCTTAGAATAAGATGTAAAACTTAGGCTCCATCTGCCTCAGCTGAAGGTAACTTAACTGGATATTAAAACCCCACTGTACTTATCAAGAATACTAGACACTTTCCTAGGCTGTCCTGATTAAATTCCAGCCTACCTTTGTAAATACCACCTCAGGTCTCACATTAAACAGGCCACATAACTCGTGAGGTTAAGGAAGAAGGGTGAGGACCAGGCAGGGAAAACTGTGAAGGATGACTTTGTCACACCTGCCCGAATGAAGGAAAACATTGTTTGAGACAAAGGCCTTATGCAAATATGCATTGGACACTCATAGAGTCTGCTGTAAGGATGGATGCAACTTTTCTTTGATCTTGGAGAGGATAAAAGGCCCTGACAGGCAGGTAACAGTCTCAGAAAAGTGCTTTTTACGCCATTCCATTTCAAACTTACAGACATTTTTCATTTAATATATAGGAAGAGTGTCAGTATATCACATTAAAAAAAACAGTATATTTGCTTGAGTTATTTAAAATTGTCAGCTATCGTTACTAAATTTAATATTATACCATTGACAAAAAAGGTATTTGGTAGACTCATCATGGTTTTATTAAGGAAACGTGATTTTAAAGAGTACAGCATTATGAAACAATACACTGCTCATTCAAGAGCTTGACAAATTGGAAGCCATAAGGGAGTGTTTATGGACAGTGAATTAAGAAGCAAATAATGTTATTAATGTTATGCATCTAGGTACAGGTAGGAGGCATTGTTTTCTTTTTGCCATTGCTGCTTCCACAAATACTGTGATTGTCTGAGCACCTTAGATGTGAAGCTTTGAAATGTGATTTTTCTTTAGTTTGACCATACAGTGATCCCAATATAAAAGGGTTACTATATGTTTACAAATGAGTATAGTGTGCTCAATCAACAACCATTTCACAGAGGCCCATTTGGTCCCAGTCAGTTCTTTAAACTGGGTTTTGGACTTTAATATTTTCTGTGAAGGGTTTCATACTGTACACAGCCATGTAGTGGAAAACCCATATATACCTTAATTTAATTAAAACTATCTGTCTGGTCATGAAACCTCAGAGAAAGTTATAATTGTACATTCCAAATGCTCAGTTTGGTCGGTTGCTTCGATTTGAATGGCTTTGATGAAACAATTACTGATCAGATGATGAAATAGCTTATCAAGTAAATCATGGGCATAAGGAGTATTTGTGACTGCAGGCTGAAATGGAGAAGGTACAGGAGAATAAGGCAGCACTTATGAAGATGTGGGTCAGATGTAAGAAAGTAGGGAAAATGGGTGAGAAATAATAAAACTAAATAAAGTTCAGAAGTTGCAAGGAATAGCGAACAGAATGGGATGAGGCAGAAGAAACTGAAAATAAACCGGACAGTATAGAGGATAAGAATGTGAAGGCTGGCTCTCAGGATTAATGGAGCAATAAAAATAAGGAAAGAATTGCTACGTCTAAATGTGCTGCTTATGTAAAAGCAGTAAAACAAAGTTTAAACTATATAATACATTATCTGGCTTATTATTGGAGAAGTACAATTCTTAAATTTGAAAGAAAAAAAACAACAGCACAAAGATCAAAAAAAAAAGCATGCAAAGATGAGAGAACAGGAAAATCCGTAATTGGGGAATGCCACAAGACTGGTACTACTGAATATAAACTGCATGGTGGATCATCTGGGATTCTATGTTAATTTATTTATGTATTTTTGGGTAAATATCTATTGTGATAGGTAACCCATATAAGGCCACATCCTTGAACTGATGTAATTCAACCTCAGTACCTCAGATTATGCACATAATGAAGACTGGCATGTTGAATGCCTATTTCTGCATGCATGCATGCAAAATAAGAGGGATTTCTTAATCAAAGGTTATTTAGTTTGCAGGGCATTTTAGTGCACATGGAAGCAGAAGGGAGCAGTATGCAAAGTGCACTCAGTCAAATCCCACAGTGAATACTCTACCGGGATTTGGGATAGTTAAGTAAACAACATTTTCATCATCTATTATAACTGACATCCTGAAAACCCATCTGCAAAATCTAGAACAAATCTACAACAGAACTGCTAATTATGCAGCTGTCTCTAATAAAATCCACCAATGTAAAGCTTTACAAAAATGTAATGATTGCAAATAAATAGTTTGATGCTGTGTCAATTAAAGACTTTACATAATGCATAATTTAAACCACAGAAATGCCTAGCAATGTCTGCCATTGTTAAATAAGTTCCATCCTCTAACCTAAGATCACAAAAGCACATTTTAGAAATGATTAAACTATACAATTGTTATGGTAAGTTCCTGTAATCTGTACATGTGTCCAAGTGATAGAACTCTATCCCCCCACTCCTCAGAAGCAAAATCAAAATTAATATTTTCCAACACGAGTTTAAAGCCTATTTAGTCTCATAGTGGCATTGTTCATGTATTGTAATCCCCGTACTACATATTTTTGCAGTTAGTCATACCTTTTTCCAACTCTGCATACTTTTAATCTTTAATATCCCTAATTTCCACTACTTCACTGTCTATAATCCCCACTCTTATCCATCATTTCTACTGTCTCTTGGCTTTCAGTAACTACATCTCTATCTCCACTCCTCTAATCTTATCTTATCAATATTTTGCATCCTAAATGTAAATTGTGTATAATTCTGTTTCTAAATAATGTTGGTTTGTTACATCTGTTATGTAAACTGTGAAGTATTTCTCCATGAGCTACCAGTGTAAATGAGATGTAGCTCATTTCAACTGTCACAGTAAACAAACGGGATAAATAAAAAAAAAACATTGTTTATCATAGTTTCAGAGTTTCTTAATTGGCCATTGACCCTGAAAGATCTTTAGAAGCCTAGCCATGCATTCCCAACAAGCTTTGTTTAGCATATGTAATTTAGATATGAATAACCCAGAGCAAGCAGAACATATAAATATTACCCCCTTCCTTGACAGACAAGTGTGTTATTTCAGGGATGACTTTCCAGTTTCCTATCCATCAACAACAAAGTGAAAAAGCAAAACTTAGAACAGGTGCACAGTACCACAATACAGGTAACATGCTATATAAATCAATGTAGATAAATAATAAATTTGCATAGTGGGTCCTTCTACCCAGAAAATGTGAAAGTAGGTTAACTGCCTTACAAGGAATAAAGTACAGCAATATAGATGGCTCTTGATTTGGACTGTACATAAAAAAACTTCAATCACAGCTGCAGGACCATGGCTTCACTACTTTAAAGGAAAGTACTGCAAATGGGACACATTCTCAAACAAACCAAAATCAATCCTCATACAAGGACAAATTAAAAAAATAAATGTGCATTGGTCTATTGGGGTGAATAGGGCAGACCACCAGTGCACAGATGGGTGAGGTTAACAAACTTGTTGGACACAGCCTGCTTTCAACACATTCTACACAGTACTGCAACTGCCTCAAGGAATCCTTTTTTCCTCAAATATTTTTTATTTTCAATTAAAATAACATTTACATAATATTTTTAAATATCATTTTAAGCAACTATATTCAATATTTACAATAGCCTGACTTTCACTTATATACACTGTATGGTATTAAATATAGAATTAACAGATCAGTTATCAGAGATACAATATTGATTATTGCAGTGTCCAACAAAGATATAACTTTCTTCCAAGGATTATTTACCAGTGGCCTGGGATAGATTCGTAGTTCTTTGATTTTTATTTCCATCAATGCAGTTGTCTTCACTAAAGTGTAGAATTTTTCCAAGGTCAGGGGTGTATTTGAATTCCACCTTCTGGTTACGCATTTCCTAGATATAGCAAGAACTGTTCATAACAAATACATATTTGTCTTATTCAGGTAGGGACCTTCATTTACATTTAGTATAATCGATGCTTTAGTTAAGGTAAAGGATTCATTAAATAAAGCTTGTAAACTATGATTGATTTCATTCCAATATGATTTAATTTTATTACATTCATAAAAAATATGAATCCAGTCTGCTTTATTTGACTTTTCAAACCTCCAGCAAAAAACATTTGCAGTAGTACTGATCTTTTTAATTCTATCTGGTGTTAAAATGCTCTACGTAAGTATTTCCAGTTAAATATTTTCCAGTACTGTGTGTTAGAGGTGTAATTAACTCATAGTAAGATGTTAGCTTTAATTTCTTCTGTTAACTGTAATGACTGACCTTTTGTTAAGAACTGCCAGTATGATGGTTTGGGAATTGTTTCATATGTTATTCACTCTTTGTATAGATTTGAAATGGAATTTTTCTTTTCACAACTATTATATATAAATTCATACAGATAACTTATTAGATTTGGAATATCTTTAAATGAGGAATTATTAATTAATTTGCATAAATCTTGAGTGTACATTACAATGCTTTGTGAAGTTAACCAGTCCTATGTTGGAATATTGTAAGCAGTTTTTATCATATGTATATCTAAAACATTTAATTTATTTACAGATTGAAACCAGCATAAGAATCCATTTTGTTCCCAGGAGGTTATTGTTTCCCTATATATTTTGTGAGGAAAGTTCTTAGTGATGGTAAATGAGGTTAAAAGGTCAAACCAAAGTTTTAGATCTGTGTTTGCATTGATAAGTTTCCTAAAGGAATTGATGTAATGATTAATCAGTGTTGTTTTAGAAGGTTTTGTTCCCTCAAGGAATTCTGATATACTCCAGTTCTTAGAACCTTGTAAGGTCCACTCCACATGCCTTTTGTTGGCCACATGACCTACATATTTAACTTTAACTGCTACCCCAAATGAGACCCTGTGCTCTAGCATTGTACATAAAATGCTTCTGTAAATAGGGATAATTATTTTTTAGCCCTTAAGTAATTTAATCTGTACCTTTTCATTGTGCCTGCTTTTGAATTGGGCATGCCTACTTGTTTTGGTTATTATTTGTGCAAGAAAGCATAAATTGCTGTCTGTGTGTAAATGTTTAGATCTTTACCGATGAAACTTCCTTCTATAACACAACCATCCTTTAAATAAGATGAGTTCAGATTGCCCGTCCATTAGTTTAATTGTATCAGTTTAATGCCTTAGATGCAATAAAGACTAATTTATACTTTTTTATCAATTACGAATTCTATTCTGTTCCACCTGGAGCTGTTGTTCATCTATCAAACAGGTTACTAACTCCATTATTTTGATACCATCAGTGTATTTTATAGGGAAAATCTAACTAGTTATCATATCATGTGTAAATAAACAGATTAAAACCAAGGATGAAACTTGGTGGAACAACCCCCCCCCCTATATTTGTTGCCATTTACCTGTGACATCATAAAGCCAAACAGACCTAATTCTGTTTTTCTATCACTCAGCTAATCATTTAGTTAGGAAAGCCCTAGTTTACCAAATGCATTTATTTTTATATCTTAAACTACAATAGCAAAGTTTTTTTTTTTAATTTCTGCAGTTTATTTAACACTTGTTTTGATGACTATGGTATTTTTTCAAATGCAATCAGCTTTTATTAACCAACAAAAACAAGTTTACAAAGCAAACACCAACATAAAATAAAATATACAAATTATTCATGATGCAAATAGATTAACACTAAACTCTTGAATTGACAAAGATGAGCCATACATGCAGCTTCAAATACAGAAGACCCTCATACTCTGTGTATCAGTCAAGACTGAGAGAAGAGGGAGAGGAGACTATTAAACCCACTAAAACCCATTAAAAATTGTAGACCTCACTTGGGGGGGGGGGGTTCTTATGCTTTTCTTTGTTTGTTTAGTCTTTATGTATTTACTCTACCCAAGGAACACATCTTGCAATCACTTTTTGCCTTGCTTTATCCATTGTTGCTTTTACCTCAAACCCATAAAGACTATTCATAAGTTCTAACTCTGTACTAATTTCAGGGCAGCCCCTTGTTGCTTTCCATTTCTTTGTCACTGCTCTTTTGGCCAGAAGACACAGCAGCTGAATCAGAGCACACTTATGAGAGACCTCTGCATCAACACAATCTAAATTCAGTAAGAAGTATAGCTTTGGTGTCAGTCCCAGTGTTTCTCAACAGATCATCCTAATTAATGCTCAGAGTGCCTGCTTAAATTTATTCATTTTGCACTTTCCCAAAAAATGTGTGTCAACTCCCATAATTTGTCCTCCTCTTATCTCCAGCTCATAAGCATTCTCTGATTCAGCTGCTGATGTCAGCCCCTGAAATACACTAACCAGTCTAACGGGATTGCAAAAAAAAAAAAAAATTAAAAAGGCATTGTCAGCCAAAAAAATCTACAGTTTCTCGACATTGTCACCTGTCTTTTCAATCAGATAAACCCAAGCCACTGATCCTGTGTTACCCTGTAAGTGAGTTACTGCTCCTATCAAAATCCTATATGTTCCTGCTATTAAACCAGTGACCATTGTGTTTTGCCCCCTTTAAACCACCCTGCAAAAGAGGGGGTATATCTTTCTCCTTAATATGCATCAGTTTCACATTCACTGATATGTTGCTCCAAACACTATAACAATCTCCCATCATGGCTGTATTAGGATATGAGTCACAAAATTCCTCCTTGTTCGGTAGCTGTGAGTCTGTGTAGACCTCTTCCCAAAATGCAGGTACCTCTTTATTTACCAGCCATTGCTTTACATTTAGCTGATAAATACCAAAGTTAGGTTGCATCTGTATAGGTAGCACTCTTCTCATCCACTCAACAGCCTGTGTTACTTCTAAAGCCCACATAAACCACCACTCAGAAGTCTTTAGAAAACTTGAAGTAATCTCTCATGTACCAACCCTGGGTCTCTGCCAAAATCCTCCACAGTTCTCTAATTCCTCTGCGGCACTGCATATGCGTCTCCTTCCATCTAGCATTATACTTTGCGTTTGGCAGTTGGTAAAATGCTGCAAGTATATATGCCTGGCTATACAAATCAAGATTTGGGGCTCCCAAGTACCCTTTTTTCCACACTACAAGTTATGTGTGCCCACTGCAATCTAGCTTCTTATTCTCCCAAACAAAATCAGACACCAATCTTCACAACTTGGTTAATGTTTGTGTTGACACAATGTTGGGATGCCACTCTACATATCCATCACCAGTAGTAAAATGAACAATTTAACCGTTTCAATTCTCTGGGAAGTATCTAGAATAACTTTCTTCCACTGATTGATACAGTCTCTCATTTTATTTATACTAGTAGAATAGGCTCTATTAATGGCGTCTCCGGTGTTTTCCAAATTTTAAGCCTAAGTACATAATATTCTCCTCATTTTCTAAGTAAGAACATTTTTCCTTAAGTGCTTGGGATGAAACGCAATTTACTGCAAGACAGAAAGTCTTAGCAAAATTTAGTTTGTAACCGAAGAGTTTACTAAAATTTCCCGGCACCACTTGCATGGAATCTGGATCTTTCTCAAGGTTTCTAGAGAATAAATCAGAAGGCCATCTGTTTATTTCTCATCCCATTGGGATGATGCCTTCCTAATGGTTTGCACCAGTGACTCCATGTTAATGAGAACAGTAATGGTTATACTGGGCAAACCTGATGGGTCCCACCCCCCTGAAATGTTGAAGACAGGAGGCAATTCTGACCTTACTTTGACCACAGCCAAAAAGTAATTGTAGAGCTGCTCCATCAGCCTTATGAAAGGCTCTGGTAAGTGCAAACATTTCTGAACAGAAAACAGATAATTCCACCCAATCCTGCCAAAAGCTTTCTCTGTATCATAGCACAGTAGCAGAAGATGCTGATGCCTCCACCCAGCCACCATTATTATTCCCACTATCTTGAGTAAGTTGTTAGCTGTGCTTCTTCCCTTCACAAACCTGGTCTTGTACCTGTGTATTACCTCCAATAGTACATTCCGTACCCTGTTAGCTAAAATTAACATAAACAATTTATAGCCATGATTTAGCATTGACATGGGATTATAAGATTGCAGGA
Organism: Protopterus annectens; assembly: GCF_019279795.1. Taxonomy (NCBI): domain Eukaryota; kingdom Metazoa; phylum Chordata; order Ceratodontiformes; family Protopteridae; genus Protopterus; species Protopterus annectens. Next base: position 477,523,060 of record NC_056734.1, read on the forward strand.
GTGATAGGTCTTTCTCTTGCTTTGGTATTACCACCATTATTGCCTGTCTCTGAGAGTATGAGGCTGCCCCTGTTTCCAATATATCATTAAACAGTTTCATTAAAATTAGAAAAATCAAATCCTTCACTGAATTAAATATATTTGCAGGAAGGCCATCTGGCCATGATATTTTACCTGCTTTAGCTTCCTGAAAGGATTGATCCACCACCTCCTAAGAAATCTGATACAATAACCCATTCTGTGACTCTTCCAAAATCTGCCAAATTTCCAGCTTTCACAAATATTCCTCAGATTTAGATGGCTAACCATCCAGTATTGTTTCTTGCCTATACAGTGATGAATAAAAATCTTGAAAAAACATTAATATCTTGGATGAATATAAGTTAGAGATCCACTTGAGTTCTCCCTTATCTTTTCTACCATTCTTTCAATCTGTCTTGCCCTAGTTCTAATGACCAAATGTTTTAAACTAACTAGAGAAGACCCTAGGAGAGGGAATTTTAAGGCTGCATTAGGATACAAGGACGTTTGGTGGCAACTTTTTACAGATGCATCCACTTTGCCTGGGATTAATGATCACATTACAATCAAACCAGTTTTGATTCAAAAATGTAAATGAGTGATACTGGTTTATATGACAAGATTAGGAAACGTAGTATATAAGGTGAATGAAATAATAAGTATCACATAAACATGTTCATATTTATGCAGTTAAACATTAGTAGTTATTTATATATTTTTCTTTCATTAATATATATTTTTTATATTTATTTTTTGTATTTTTTGTGCACATTTATGCTTTTAGGGGGTTTATTAGGTCATTTATTAATGAACTGCATATTATATATATATATATATATATATATATATATATATATATATATATATATATTATTTAGAAAAAGGAACAAATTCTATATTGGTGTTACACTGCATATATTTGATGTTGATCTAGTTTAGTGAACATACACAAATATGTCACATTATTTAATATTATTTTTTCATTATTCATATATTTACATTTTGATGTTTTATAATATTCATATATTCAAATTTTTGGATTTATGTATAATAACAGAGTGATGCATTTAACCATTACACAGTTGAATTTGTATTTTTTATTCATTTTCCACTTAGATAAGTGCTATACATAATATTATTGAGAGTTTATGTGAATAACATGAAGCATATACTATATATTTTCACTTTAAGAGAAATTGACTTAATTGGTGTTTTTTGGCACCAAAATTAGTATTTTAAATGAATGTTAAATTTTGTATCAATGTTCTGATGAAGCCTATGTTTAGTGGGTGAAAGTGCTTAACCTTAATTGTTATTAAAGAAGATTTTTTATAGTACTGCTGGTGTGCCTGACCTTGTTGTGGTGCTATTCGTGACTTTTGTGCATTCGTGTATTGGGTGAGGAGTAACTAGAGAAGAATCACATTCAAAAAGATGTAGTAATGGTTTATCTCGATGTAATGAAAATATGACTAATTGACTATTGGCTATGTGCAGGCCTGATTAATTGACTATTGAGTATGTGTAGGTCTGTTTACTGACATTCAGCTATTAATGGGTTAATATTCAACTTGCTAGTTTGATAGAACATTCTGTTATTTACATATTTTAGAGTCATTTATATCTTTGCTAGTTTGATAGAGTACTCTATTGTTTACATATTTTAGAGTTGTTTATATATTTTAGGGAGTATGATCATGGGAACTTGGCAGGCTTACTGAAGCATCTGAGGGTGACTGGGCACCACCCCTGTTTGCTGTCATGTAGTCTGTACTTTCCTGTGAGAAGGGAACATTCTAGTTATAGGACATGTTTGACGTTTGAGTAAACAAGCAGCCTATATAAGCTGTGGTCTCACAGGAGCCTGGTTTGGAGTTCTCCATGGAATGGATGCATTGCCCGGGCCTGTTCCCGGTTGGAATCTCCAGCCAGATACCAGACTGTCCTGGACTCCCAGGTCAATGAGGCGGCTGCGATGTAGTGCCAACCAGTGATGTATTAACTTTTTTCCCTTTGTTGCATTACTTTGAAGAATTGTTGAATTGCATGGCTAAAGTGCTGGCTTGAACTATTAATTCTATTTATTTATTGTTTAATGCCACTAGTTTTGTTAGCTGAAATTTACTATTAAAGTAGACTTTCTGTTTAAAAGTGTAAAGTAGAAATAAAGTTTGTTAATAGATAATTTCTGTAGTGTGCAGTGAATTATTTCGAATGCTGCTCCTTAGGCAAGACATTATTTTGGCGTAGTTGGCAGGATACAAAATGTTTAAAAAAAAGACAAAAGAAGTCACAATAGTGGAAATCCCAGGTTGGGATAGCCCTCTTTATGAGGCTTTGGCCACTGAGTGGTCATTAAGTGCAGGTTTGAATGAGAATTGGGATGTTTGTTTAAAAACTGCAGATCCGGAGGCATGTGTTAGCATGTTTGCAGAAAGTGTCAGTGGAAAAAGGGAAGGATGTTAGTGCAACGTTAGGATAGCAAGGCTGGATTTTATTAATTGCCTATCGCAAACAACATCAACAAAAGGTAGAACAAATAGATGTAAATGTAGGATTGGAAAAGCAGGCGTGTGACTTACAGCAACAAATAATTATGTTACAGTGTCAAAATAAATTGTTGATGCACAAATCAGATACCTATCAGCATGTTGTTGAAAATGCTGCTGTTAGGGTGGCGCAGTATAAGTATCGGAAGAGGAGAAGGAAGATAGATAAGAAAAAGGTGCAAATGTTGATAGCTAAAGCAGGTGTTGATTGGGACCCTGATCAGTGGGACAGAGATATTTGGTGCTCTTCTGATCCATCCTCAGAGTCATAGGGTGATCGAGAGCTTTTACCAAATGATAAGGATTTGTTGGATAAATATACCGCGAGGCCAGCACTTAGGAGAAGATCCAACTGCCACCTGCAACAAATAGACAGCCTCAGCAGCTGGCTGTATGGGCAGATGTGTGGGAAGATTGTACTCAACAAGAAATTTCTGACCTACATGATCATTTTAGACAAAGGCCAGGGGGGAGCCTCTGGTCACTTGGATGGTAAGGATGTATGAGACAGGGGCTGCAGGAGTACAGGTAGATGGCGTAGACTGCAAAAAGTTTTGTTTGCTTAGTACAGATCTGACAGTCCAAGAATACTTTAGGACATTTAATCAACAGGTAGATACTAATTTGTTACAAGTAGCTGTGGACGGGTATAATCAGAAATATCCGACAGAAGCCAACTGGCCAAGTAATGATAAGCCTTGGTATATGTTGAGGGATGCAATTCAGCATCTTAAGGAAGAAGCAATGAAAACCACAATTTTTATAGACCAAGCTGATAATTTGATGGCATGTGCCATGACGCCATCCATGAGGAATAAGATTATTAAATTCTCACCACTGGCTTACAAACACATAATTATGACTACTAATCAACCAAATGGGTAACCAGTTATCTGAGGTAATGGAGGCTATACAACAGTTAGGAGAGTTAGGTGAATGGGGTCCAATTCCGAAACCAGGAATTAAACCAGGAATGGGAGAACATCTAAGTAGTAGAAATGGTGTAAAGGAAGGCAGTATAACATGAAAGGATATGTTTACTGCCATCCTAAGAGCCACTCTATACATCCCTCCTGGAGATAATGTCCCTGTCCTAGAAGACATTCTCTCCTGGCTCTCATATAATATCACAAAAGAAACTATAATCCTTGGGAATGTTAACATTAATTGGGATACTATACAATCCCCAACCAACTCCCTCATTATAAATCTTTATAACTTAACGCAACTTATTAACTCCCCAACCAGACCCTCTAAAGACCTCATCTCTGGTAACACCTTAGACTGGATACTAGTTTCCCAGCCACACTACTTCTCCAAGAGCGGCACCCTTCCAGATCCACTTGGAGACCATCTTCCCACTTTTGCCCTTCGCCTTCCCTCCTTCCTACAACTATCCCACTCCTACATCACCACTCATCTCATAAAAAACTTTAACCACAATGCTTTCTCTGACACTCTAAAATGAGCTAACTGGAACCCATTAAAAACTTTACCCCTGGATAATGCTGTTACATACTTCAACACAACCTTCTTAAGCTTGCTAGACTTCTTTGCTCCCTTAAGAACTAAACGTATAAAAAGTAAATCCATCCACTAGCTAACTAGGAACACCCTAACTACCATGTGAAACCGCAATAAAGCCTGGAAACACTATCATAAAACTAAAACTTCAATTTCCCTTAATGAATACAAAACACTTCACAACAAAGCAAAAAAAACTCATTAACACCGACCGTAAAGCCTATTTCTCCACTCTCCAAACCGAACACAACAACCCCAAGAAATTCTGGGATGGCATCTCTTCCCTTCTAAGCCCAGGTAAAAAAGAAATCCTTTGCCCTGACCCAAATGCCTCAGACTCAGATCTAGCAACCCAATTTAACTCGTTCTTTATTAACTCCATCTCTAAATTAACATCGTCCTTTACCAAGAAACTACCAGCCCCCCAACAACCTCCTCAGAACCCCTTCTCTCATAACTCCAATACCCCCCAACCTCCTCACTTAACCACAAACCCTATTCCCATCTCTACTATAAAAAAACTTCTTTAAAAATTAAAACCATGCTCTAATGCTCTTGATGAAATACCCTCCTACTTCCTAAAGACTGCTGCAGAAGCCATAGCCTACCCTATCAGCATCCTAATAAATCGATCTATTTATGAATGCCATGTTCCCCAGATCTGGAAAAAGGCCTGTATTATTCCACTCTACAAGGGCTGCAATAATAATGACATCTCCAACTTCTGTCCCATCACTATCCTAGCCCCCATCTCTAAAATGCTCAAAAAATGTTTCCACCTACAACTCCTACCCTATCTCATCAATAATAACCTTCTTACTTCCACTCAGCACAGATTCTGTCCTGGCCATAGTACCACCACAGCTCTCCTGTCCTTCATTGAAACTGTTAACAAGGCCCGTGACTCTGGTCTCATTGTTTCCACCCTCCTCTTAGACCTCTCTAAAGCTTTCGACACCATCTCTCATAACCTTCTTCTTACTAAGCTCTCTAAACTAAACTTATCCCACTCCTCTATTAACTGGTTCACCAGCTACTTATCAAATAGGCAACAAGCAGTTAAGTGGAAAAAAGCTATTTCCCCTTTCCAATTCACAGCCACTGGTGTACCCCAAGGCTCAATTCTAGGTCCCCTTCTCTTTAACATCTTCATCAATGACTTCTACCAGGCCATCCCTAACTCTAAATGTATTCAATACGCAGACGATTCGACAATCATCTGCTCTTCTTCCTGCACTTCTACCCTAATGAAACTTACCCAAGAAGCATACTCTGCTACAGAGCAATGGATGCTTCAGAACCATCTAGCACTAAATGCTAATAAGACTAAGCTAATGTTATTTTCCCTCTCCAAAGCATTACCCTAGATAAACACTCTTTCCTTATTACGAGCAAAAATAACACTTCTCTTGAAACTGTCTCCACTGCCAAACTCTTAGGTATCCTAATTGACGACCAACTAAAGTTTGATAACCATTTGCAGGCAAATATAAAAAAAAACACATAAAAAACTAGGCATGCTTTATCGTCATTACCAATTCATCTATCCCCCTACCAGGCTCAGTCTTGCTAACACTTACCTAATCCCATCCCTACTGTATGGGGCCTCTGTCCTTACCAATCTACAATCCTCCCTCAAATCTAAACTCTCCTCCTGTTACTATAAGATCTCAAAATTCGTAACTGGTCACAAATCCAACACCCATCACTGTACCTCCCTACACCAATTGAATTGGCTTGAACTCCCCAATTATCTTACCTATATGCAACTCATCCAAGCACATAGACTTATATTTAGCCCTTCTATCTGCCCCTCCCTTGTCTCAACCTTTAAAATGCATCTTCCTTGCAGATGCCTACGATCCAACCAACAAAATCTAATTGAACTGCATAAACCCTCCCACCCACCTGGCAAACATCTTCTTTCCTTCTGCCTCGCACGCCACTGGAACTCCCTCCCACTTCTCATCCATACCACCAGTAGCCTCTCTATCTTTAAATCTCTTTTCCACTCTCACCTAACATCACTATGGGAATGCTCTCGCTCTCATCCTACATAATATCCCTATCTATAATTCCTTCCTATTCAAAACACTTCTGCTAACACCTTCTTAGCAACTGTCACTCTTTAGTCCTCCTTAATTCATTTATATGGGGTCTTGTGCACTACTTTTACTAAATGGAACTAACTTGATTATTGTTAAAATTGTGATATTTTATCTACTCTGATATTTGATTTTCTAAATTCTCTTTAACCTCTGTATTGGTATCTTGTAAATTTACAGTTATTTCTTTTCTTAGTAGCCCTGTGTAACTTAGAATTATACAATTGTATTTTGTAATACTGTTATTATTAACTAGTTGTATCGATGGAGCTTTTCTTCCCAGGACTCCATTGAAAACAGGCTCCTCATGGCCCAATGGACCACCCTGGTAAACAAACTGCAAATACATAAATAAATAAATAAAATAAATAAAAGAGATGGTATTAGCAGAGATCAGATAGATGGAATTGATATGAGAACTATGTGGGAAATGTATAAGAAGTGAGGCTTAAGTAAGAAAAACAAGAATGTAGGAAAACAGGAAATGCAGAATGAGCGAGATAGTAAGGAAGGAAAATCTAGTACGGAGAGTCCGACACAGAAATCTAGTACTGAGGGTTTGATGCAGAAACCTAGTGCTGAGAATCTGACACAAGTTCCTTCCCTGTACCCAAATCTGAATGATTTGTATTCGTACTTGGTGTGAGGTTCAGACGTCAAAAAAGGACGATTAGGAGATTGGCCAAGCTCCGGTATGAGTCGATGTTGAAATATTTTGTAAAAATAAAAACCAGCAGAGAGTCTGCACCCTGGTTGACACCAGAGTGGAGGCCTCCTTGATTTATGGAAATCCAAATCGTTTTAAGGGGCAACGTGTTACTATTACTGGATTAGGAGGAAAACAAACTGAGGCTGTACAGATAAGGCTTGAAATGAAAATAGGGCAGCTACCTAAGAGACAATACTCTGTGTTGATTGTACCAATCCCAGAGTATATAATTGGAATAGATATACTGAAAGGACTGACCTTAAACTTATCTGATGGACAGTATCATTTTGGCTCGAAGCCTTATATTACGGCTAGGCCAGTGATTGTGGGTAAGGTCAAAATGCCACCCGTAGAACTTCACCCGGCTACCAAAACTATTAATATGAAGCAGTATCATATGAGGGACATAAAGAGATTGGGGAAACAATTCAAGATTTGGTAGAGATAGGTGTTTTCTGGCCCATAACCATTGCATGAAATAACCCAGTATGGCCAGTCAAGAAGTCTGATGGCTCTTGGAGGATGACAGGTGATTATATGGAGTTGAATAAATATACACCTCCTTTGACTGCAACAGTACCAGACACAGTAACCTTGATTGAAAATGTGCAGAAGCATAAAGGAACCTGGTACACTGTTATTGATTTAGCAAATGCATTCTTTACTATTCCGATTGCTGAGAAAAATAAGGAACAATTTGCCTTTACTTGGCAGGGCAGGCTGTATACTTTTGCCAGGCTGCCGCAGGGTTAGTTGCATAGCCCTACCATCTGTCATCGGGTAGTAGCTGAGCATCTTGATGAGATAAAATTACCATCAGAAATACAGATATCTCACCATATTGATGATATATTGATTCAGGGAACATCACAAGAAAATGTTCAAAAGCAATTAGATATTGTGATAGAACATGTGAAACAAAAAGGTTGGGAAATTAATCCATCTAAGATTCAAGGGCCGTTGCAGACAGTAAAATGTCTAGGAATGCAGTGGCATCAGGGACATAGAGAAGTATTGCCTAAGGCAAAACAAAAGATTTTAGAGTTTCCAACTCCTCAGAACAAACGAGAAGCACAACAATTTATCAGATAATTCAGATTATGGCGGCAGCATATTCGGCATTTGAGTCAAATACTTTCCCCACTGTACAAGGTAGCAAGGAAAAAATATGAATTTCATTGGGGGGATGAATAGCAGCAGGCCTTTGAATGTGCCAAACAAGCTATCTGGCATGCACTTGATTTATGGCCAATACAAGAGGGCAAGGTAGAATTGCATGTGTCGGTCAATGACCAGTATGCGAACTGGAACTTGTGGCAAAAACAAAATTCAAAATGAATACCAGGTATAGCTCTTTTGAAAAATGACTGTTAGCCTGTTATTGGGCCATAATTGATACAGAACAAATGACTGTAGGTCATCCTGTCGCTTTGAGACCTGAGATTCCTGTTATGCAATGGGTAATGAGTTCCCCAAAAATGCATAGAATAGTACATGCACAGGAAGCAAGTGTAATTAAATGGAAATGGTATATTCAGGATAGGGCAAAGGTTGGAGTTGGGGGAGTAGCAATGTTCCATGAGAAGGTAGCCCAGGTATCAATGGTTGATGAATTGTCTAAAGTACAGAATATTTCCCCTCGGGAAGAATGTCTAGTAAAGTGGGGACAGCCTTTTATGCAACTGCCTATATATCAGAGAAAACATGTTTAGTTTACTGATGGGTCTGCAAAATACATAGGGAACAAAAGGTGCTGGAAAGCTGTTTCTTATAATCCTGTCACCAAAAAGGTCCTCACTACAACGGAAGATGGTAAGAGCAGTCAGTATGCAGTTTTTCAGGCATTAAAGCAGGAGTTACCTGGAACATGTCACATTTATACAGACTCATGGTCTGTAGCAAATGGGCTAGCTACCTGGTTACCAACATGGCAGAAAAATAATTGGAAGGTCCTTTCAAAAGAAGTTTGGGAAAAAGAGTTATGGCAACACATCTGGGAAATGCTCTTTCAGAGTACAGTTACAGTTTATCATGTAGATGCACATTGTGCAACTGACTCTCTAGAATGTTGGTTTAATTCTGTTACAGATGAGCAAACCAAAACTGCAGACGCAGAGGTTGATATGAGCATTTCAGAACAAGCTGGGATAGTGAAATGGGTGATCAAAAATGTGGACATTTAGAAGAAAAGGCAACATACAGGTGGGTACATTCAAGAGGAATTATTGTTCCTATCGATGTAATTAAGACTGTAATTTTGCAGTGTCCGGATTGTCGGCATTCACAAAATAGACCAGTTCCGCACATGGTACAGGGGCATTTAGGGTGAGTAAATTTGCCAGGACAGATTTGGCAAATTGTTTACATAGGACCTTTACCAATGAGTAAGGGATGTCAATATGTATGCATGGCTCTGGGGATATTTGGTGGCTTATCCATGTAAAAATGCAACATAGGCGAATACAATAAAGACACTTAATTTGATTATGCCATATTATGGCATTCTGATACAGATTCAAAGTGATAATGGTTCTCATTTTAAAGGGAAACTAGTGAAGGAATATTGTAGACAAAATAACGTTGAGTGGATATTCCATATACCTTACTACCCGCAGACAGCTGGTCTGATTGAGAGAATGAGTGGTTTATTAAAAGAGCAATTATGGAAACAAGGGAACAGCTCCCTTCAGGGATGGAGAGATAATTTAAATGCCACTTTGCAGATTTTGAATAACAGACCAATTGCTGAAAGTGAGACCCCTTGATGAGAATATTAACACCTTTGTTACAAATAAAACCTTATGTAACAACAAATACTATCACATATTGGGAGATTCAACCAGGTGCATTAGCACCGTTCCGGGTGACTCTGCAAGCTGTAGGCCTGGATTTACATGCTTTATGTATGCATAGGCTGCAGCCGAGAGATATACAATTAATCGAAACTGGGATAGGTATTCAAGTACATCCCGAGCATTTTGGATTGATTGCTTCCTGGTCAAGTTTGGCCTTGAAGGGGATACAAGTAATGGGAGGTATAATAGATGCTGATTACCAAGGGGAGATTAAAGTAATTTTGATTAACAGTGGAACATCAGATTTGTTGATTCAGAAAGGAGACAGAATAGCCCAATTGAATATTGTACCAATGTACCAAGGTATGGTAAAGAAGGGAAATGCTCCAACTGTAGTGTCTGTAAGGAAAGACAAGGGATTTGGGTCAAATAGATGTTATTTATGAGAATAATCATACTACTTTTTCTCCTTCTTATTTTAGATTCATAGGTTTAGATTCATAGGTAGGTACTAGGCTATCTGCCCAAAGACATTTATAAGCCTAGCCAGAATGTGTTGGCTTTCACCACCCCCTTAGATTAGTTTCTTGTGCCTCTGTCTAGCAGAGCCTCTGAAGTGATCCCAGGGGTAAACTTTCTGTTTCCCATCCACTCATCAAGGTTTCTCTTGAAGAGTGTTAGTGAGTAGCTCTTCCTAATGTAGATTGGAATCTTTTTCCAAAGCATGGGAAGTCTCTGGGACAGGAATCTATCCCTCCAGCATATTTATTGTTGTGGTGAAGTTTAAATCTCTAGACCGTGTGGCTTGAGGGGATATGGTTTTCTTTAGGTGGAGCATGTCCATCATTTCTGGGTTGGATATGGCCTTGTATGTCAGGCAGAGATCCCCTCTGACATAGATTCAATCTATATCATGTTGATTGTTGGTATTCTCATCGTGTCATATGGAGTCCTTTTGGTGGAGTGCGTAACATTGGAAGTAAGGGCAACTAAAACTAATTCAACTGTGATCCAGTAGGGATGAGCTTCTAGTACACAGAATAGAACACAAGGCAACTTTACCTGCCCTGCAGAACAAGAATGTTCTACTGTTATATGACTGTTAAAGGAAATGTAACTATTTGGAGGGTGAGGAAAGGCCATTCTTACGTTCAATTACTGGATGACACAAAGGCCACAGTGGTGATTCAAAATTACAGACATAAAATGCTGCAATTGTAAGTATGGACAGACATATCAAGAAAATTATTATGTTTGCCGAGACGGAACTAACATTTATAATGAATTGATTGACATATGGCACATTACAGTATTATTTTGCAAGAATGCAACTCAAATTACAAATAGGAAGCCATGGGCCTAGCAAATAGCTATACTAAATAACAATCCCAAGGCCCATTTTAACCAAATGATTTAAGTGCCTTCTACGTGTAGATATGTGGGACAAGAATATCAAAAGACTATGTTACATTTTAATATTACTTTTCTAAAATTAAGTAGGTGCAGGCAGAAACGAGCATGGTACAGTACCGTGTTAGAAGGTATTGGTTAGGAACCTTGAATGCAATTGATGTTGAAGTTTTAGCTAATAATATTAAAGCTGTGGGTCAGGATATTTCACAAATTATACGTTTACAAGCGCAGTGGAATCCCGCAGTTTGGCACACGCAAAAACAGCTTGTCAGTTATGAGAAAGAATTTTTAGTTCAATTCAATGTTTCTGTGGTTTCTAATTTAAAACTTAATGCAAATGTTACTAAGTTTGTAAATTGGACAACATGTACCTTACAGTCTTTTTATGTTTCAATGCAGAAATCTTTGGTGCAAACCAAGTTAATGCTCAAAAAATGAGCATGTATGGAGACAGTTGTTTAATCAATGGATACCCAGTACTAATTGGATAAGGTTGTTTTCTGAAAAAAAACAAAGTGTACAGATAGTTTTGTGCAGGTTATATCATCCACTATAATGTCACAAATGCAAAAATAATGTGTCAGTTTGTAACCTTGCCACTAGTATTTGGACCTCCTTTGCGTCCATTCCATTATTGGTTACCCCATTTACAAGGAAACTACATTGACTCCTTAAACAGGACACACAGACTGGAACATTGCACTGAAACAATGGCTGGACTTATTTGTGGACAACATTCCCCTATATATGAACTGTGTTTTCTAAAGCATTCCATCAACATCTGTAAATGGACTATATAACCTTCTACTTTTGAGATGTTTGTGGAAACAGCACCACAATTCATATGTTTAGTGACAAATCAAACATTGTCATATGCCTTGAAAAATCCTTTTGTAGGTTGCCTAGGTAATATAACTCATTTGAACTGGCATAATGAACCGTATATCATTTCTCCTGAGACTTATATTAATGTATTTCATACCTGGTTACCAGAGAAGCTGGAATATCACAACTTGACATTTAACCTGAACTCTTTATATCAAGTATTGAATAATACACAACATCTTAAAGAATATTTGCAAATAGTAAACCATAGTATTGTTCACCATGAAATGAAATGTATCATTGTAGGAAAAAAGTTGGTTAGTTTGACTAAGAAAACAGAATCAGATACATCACATAATTGGAGGGATATTTTTACTGGATGGTCATCGTCAGGAACTAAGTTGCTAAATTGGCTTATTCACCCTGTACTAATTGTGATGATAATTGTCATTTTATTAACCTCTTGGAATTGCTGTTTGACTTATGTATAAAGAGCTGCTAAAGTAAGATATTTATCTTACACATAGGATCAATAGTCAAAGTGCCGACTGTAATGCAAATATGGCTATTTGACTATTGGCTAATTGACTATTGACTATGAGTAGGCCTGATTATTGACATTCAGCTATTAATGGGTTAATATTCAGCTTAACATTTTACTTTTCTGCACTTTTCTATGTGTTTAGGGAAGAGGTCAGAAGAAGCTTGGCAGGATGAGATGTTAGGCTGAGTCATCACAGCTTAGCAATAGAAGTTGTTGTGATGGCTCGGCTTGATATCTTGCCTTCACATCTTTGCTAGTTTGATAGAACATTCTGTTGTTTACATATTTTAGAGTTGTTTATATCTTTGCTAGTTTGATAGAATAGTCAGTTGTTTACATATTTTAGAGTTGTTTATATATTTTAGGGAGTATGATCACAGGAACTTGGAAGGCTTACTGAAGCATCTGTGGGTGACAGGCCATCACCCCTATTTGCTGTCACATAGTCTGTCATTTTCCAGTGAGAAGGGAACATTCGAGTTATAGGACATGTTTTCCTTTTGAGTAAACAAGCAGCCTATATAAGCTGGGGTCTCACAGGGGTCTGCTTTGGAATTCTTCGTGGAATGGATGCATTGCCCGGGCCTGTTCCCGGTTGGAATCTCCAGCCAGATACCAGATTGTCCTGGGCTCCCAGGTTGACGAGGCGGCTGCGATGTAGTGCCAACTGGTGATGTACCTTTTTTTCCCTTTATTGCATTGCTTTGAAGAATTGTTGAATTACATGTCTAAAGTGCTGTCTTGAACTATTAATTCTATTTAGTTATTGTTTAATGCCACTAGTTTTGTTAGCCGAAATACACTATTAAAGTAGACTTTCTGTTTAAAAGGAGAAAGTAGAAATAAAGTTTGTTAATAGATAATTTCTGTAGTTTGCAGTGAATTATTTTGAATCCTGCTCCTTAGGCAAGACACATGATCAGATTTATAATCAAACAACCCATTTAGCTTTTCCTTCATTGTCCAATACTCTGCTTCCTCTATCAAGGATCCCTACAGTTTCTCATATTTTATACTCAAAAGAGTTGTTGGATAACTATTGACCAGTCCTTAGCTAATGTCATATACTGTTTGGTCCTTAAACTTAAATACTGACAATAAACTGACCTTAACATCTTCCCATTTTACTTATACCTGACCTTAGTCTCTCTACAGTCTACACATCTCATCCCTCAACAAAAACTTACCAAACTCCTTGAAAACTGGGGTTCTTACACAACTGAAGGTTGGACTTCCAGTTTATTTCCCTTTACCTTGCTTCTCACTCTATTTTCAGAATGAATGGTGAATGATCTGTTAGTATCCTCGGGAAGTAAAGCAGGTCCTTGCATATATAAAAATGTTCCTTAGAAATCAAAACATTATCTAGCCTAGTTGCAATTCCATACTGTGGGTCATAAAGGGTGTAAAGCCAAGAGTCATATTGAGCATGCTTATGAATCCATTCCTCCTAGATGGAAATAATCAGCTACTAATTTATCATTTCACTATAAGTAATGTGCCCTTGGACCATCACTAGCTTCCTCTGTCAAAAAGCCCAGTTTCACACAGCACTATCCTGTCTTGCAGCAACATCCACCTCTTAAAAAAGTCCAAAGTTACACCTGTACAGGTTCCAATAGGGGTGCACACATTTACAATTGTACAAATCCACCTCTGTGTCCTACCTTTAATTAATAAATATCTGCTGTCCTTGTCTACCTCCACTAAGAGTGTCCCCCAGGGGTAATTCTTGTTAATTAGTGTTGCATATTCTCATTCTTCTACCTCTGGGGTAAGAAGAACAACCAAAAAGCTGGAAACTCCCTTTATCAGGAGTGTGGTACTCCAATGTGGACATGTGTGCTTCATGTAAAAAAATCAAGACTGGGTGCAACTTTCTTAATTGTACACCAACACATTTTTTTTCTTAATACGATTGTCTAACCCATTCATATGCCATGTAACTATTCTTGGGTCTACTTTGATATAATGAAAGCACTTGCCCTAAACTACACAAAACACACAGTACCATCTGAAACTCACACCCCCCTAACTATATATACCAACTCCGGGATCGCACTGTAGTGGGGAAAAGGGCATATTTCCCCACACTAGGAAAGTGCTTACTTGCCCTGGGAAAAAGTACACTGTTAGGAATTTTTGTTTCATTATTTTCATCTCGCAAAAATAACATTTGTCATTATCGGTTTTCCTTATATCAAAGTAGACCTTATTATTTTTTACAATATTTTTATTAAAGATAAAATAAGGAAATAAACATTGTCTAATACATTGATCATACTGAACAGACAATTTTTAACAACAATGAAACTAAATTAATGATTTACATTATTTACAGAGGCCTGAAAAATGTCTGAATATTACAAATATTTTAAGAAAAAACTTTCAGTGAAGCAAACAAATAATGATTAAACTGGGTTAAAAATCAGTACGGAAAGTCTCAATTAGGTTTGAAACCTTTGTCCATGGTTTGTTAGTAAAACATATGAAAACACAATTGTGAAAACACAATTGGCCAGCAGAAATCAAGGCCACTAATTGATTGATTAACTTGATTTCTGCTGGCCAATTGTGTTTTCATATGTTATCTTCCGGCCGTGCAGCACTCACGCGCACATCATTTGGTTTGGTTGTTAGTAAAACATCCTTTACTATTCTAAGTTCTTTAGTTTTGCGTTCCTTGTTTATGGTTTCTTCTAGTAAGGAGAGAAATTCACCAAAACTCGGAGAGGTGGAAGAAGTCCTTTTCCTTGTAATACATTTCCTGGCTACTGCTAATATTGCCATATACTCTGTTATACACGCACTGATCATAGATTTAAAACTCAAACCAGAATAGGTAAAGTCCTTATCTCCAATGATTTAAAATCAATGCTGTAACACTGCCAGCCCAGCTATCTAGAATTTTGTAAATAATTCTATGTCATTTGTGAATATTGATATGATTTATACAAACTGTATGTTATGTACTGAGCTTCAAGAATGTACCCACAGCATGCCCTGCTGGAGCATAGAACATTAACTTAAAAAACTTCAAGAAAAATAAGTTGAAATCAAGTGCTTTGTGATTGTGCTATTAGTTTCAATGCAGCAAGGAGACAGTATGTCTAGAGCTAGAACTGTTTTCTATTGTCTTGGAGAGAAGTAGTTACCAGGTTTAAAATGTAAAAAGTGTTTTATTGGTCTATGACTTGCTAGCAGCTGCACATCTGAGAGATACATATTTTTAACATAGAAATGTTAAAATTATGTTACATTTCTGTTTAGCCTGGGAACTGAAGTCAGGTGACAAAGAATGATGTCATCCAAGCTAAACCAGAAGTAATGTTTGATATTCATTTAAGAACTCTCTCAGAGAGAGACTGGGCATTTTGTATTTTGTCTTGGACCTAGCAAGAACATCCACTCATCATCAACATCTGCACTTGCCTGTCTGCAAGTAAGATTCATGGCATGGTATCTCTTTTAGATGTAGTTAGAAATATAGTAAAGGTTAGTTTAGATGTTTTCTGCATGCATTTGAGACTGTCCTGCAATGTTGTTTTCAAATATTTCCTGTGATTTTGAACTCTGAAGTAACTTTGTTTTGTGGCTGATATTTGTGAAACATATTTAAGCTCTTAGTGTACTTGCATACGTATTTGGTGACACTGTACAGGCCACTCCTAATATCCTGGTGCTTGGTCAGAACTACCATTTGGATTATTGGTAACATTACATAATAGAATTGGACATCCTTTGTAAGGACCTTACAGTAGTTGATAGGGGTTGGTGGCAGTGATAACTACCTTATAGTCTGGGCTGAAGGGGGCATAGCTAGTAAACTTGTGCCAGCCTTTCCCAGGTGTGTTTGTTTGTATATTCTGTAAATTAAACCTCAAAGTGTGTGTGTATCAGCTACTTGGGCAGGGATACAAAGCACTGGTTGGACAGAGAGGGTGTTGGAGGGCTTGGCTTGGTCCCTCAGCTGCAATCTTAACCCTATAGCTGTGCCAGTGGGGAGTCTTACTGTGGATCTGGAGAGAGAGGGAGAAAACAGGCCCAGACTGACTCTGATCTCTGTGTCCTCTTAAGGGAACTTGCACTTTACTATGTATGTGTACTTGTCATCCTCCCATTGTATGCATCCCTCACTGTTGCCAGTGGTAAGGATTGAGGCTCCTTGACTACTGGGCCAGTGCAGGGGCATCACAAAAGCTTACATCCTTTACTATTCTTCTTTGTCCTTTATCAGACCATGATTGTCTTATGTTAGATATCCAAACAGACTTCATGAAACTAAATACTATTACTAGAATTCATGCCTATATCACAAAACTAAAAGACTTCAAACCATAGTTGTCATCAGAATTAAAGTTCTTCTTAGAGGCAAATAATAACCCTGAAACAAACATTATTATGGTTTGGAATGCTCTAAAAGCTTATATTTATGGTAAAACTATAGTCTGTTATAAGAAAAAAATAAAGGAATAGGAATCGGAACTACAGAACCTACAATCTCAATTAACCTCTTGAGATCTAGATCATCACAATCAAACTCAAATAACAAAAAATAAATAGATGCATTAAACAAGAAATATCCAGATATTTTGGCACACAAAATAAACTTAGCATTAGAAAAAATGAAATTAAACTCTTATGCTCTTACTCCCAAAAACATCCACAATTTGTCATTAAGAGCAAAATTACATTCCAAGGCAAATCATATCTTAAAATTATTACATGAAGGTACTAACATGACAGTTTCTGATATCAGAGATATATTAGAAGTCTTTAGATATAACTTCACCAAACCTTATAACTTTGATAATATAAACAAAAACTTTACAGCCCAAGAATTAATCACTTTCAATTTGGAGGCCATCCCAGAAAATCTTAGTACATCTGTCAAGATGCAAATGACTCTAAATGAAATTAAAAATAAAATCAAAAACCTTAAACCTAACAAGGCTCCCAGCATAAATGGCATTATAGCAGAAATTTAGAAGCTTTTTCCAGATTCAATTATATCTTTACTTCATAACACCCTGGTTGAAGTACCAAGTAAAAACTTGATCCCTCCCTCTTGGAGATACTCCTTGATTACCCCTATATAAATATGACAAAGATCTGCAGCTATGTAAATCAGTTTACCTTCATATGTCTGTAAATGACATATGCCAACCCACTATTGTGTGACTCAAAAACATGAAAAACGTAATGTCAAACATCACCAAAGTTCGAAAATCAATACCTGGAAAACCAGATTCAATGATTTTTAACTACAAAGTTGAATACACATTGTAATGCAGAGGGGAAAGCCCCCCCCTGCACCCCCACACCCCCCTACTTTAATATACTAACTCCGAGATCGCACTACAAAGGGGAAAGGGACCATTTCCCGATCTCTCCTATAGTGAAATCTGCACCCAAAATGTTGAATCTGCAATGAGCAAATGCCAATGTGCATTTGCTCATTGCACATCCGGACAATTTTTTTTTGAGTTTGTGAAACTTTGGGAACCTCCTTTCAACCTTCTTGTAATCGCCCATGTGCATCATGCACATATGAAGGTAAACTATGTAAATCATATAGTCCAATTTCCTTATGAAATAATGACTACAACATCTTTATGTCTATATTAGTGGACAAAATAAAGATTCCTCTTTCACAATTAATTCACAATGACCAAACTGGGTTTATTCATAGAAGCCACACTCATGCTAATATCAAAAGAATATTAACATTAATAGAATTCTTAAACAAAGAAAATGAAGAAGCTTTGTTTGTGAGTCCAGACATAAAAAAAGCATTTGACTCGGTAAACTGGGATTTTTTGTCTGAAACACTAAAAGCATTCTCATTTCTAATATCTTTCATCTCCATGATAAAGGCTATTTATAAAGATAATTTGGCATACATCAAATTAGGCCCCTTCACTTCAAAGTACATCCTCATAACCAAAGGCACGAAACAAAGTTGCCCTTTATCCCCAATATTATTTGCCCTTGTCATAGAAATATTAGTGTCATCAGTAATAAATAATCAAGAAATCAAAGACTTTAATATTTATAATTATTACAATTGTAAAATAGCACTATTTGTGGATGATATTCTGTTTACCTTACCTAAGTCAAATAAAGAATTACTAGAACTAGACACAATCATAAATAACTTTCACAACTTTTCAGGCCTCCAATTTAATAAGCAAATCTAAACGTATTATTCTTAATGACAAAGGGAAATTTTGGGTCTATATTAGAACACTGAACTTTCAAAATTTCGAGTGTTCTAATGTCAGACCCTATTAATTGAAAATTTAAAACATCAAACATACAGAACAGCAAATTTTTTTCCTAGGGAAAAAATTTGCTGTTCCAAAACACATACACACAACACAAGCACACCAAACAAACAGCAGTTCATACACATACACCTAAACTCTTACACCTAACCCGACACTAAACTATACATACACCACTAACTATCCACTTACCTTAACCCAAACCCTAACCCTAAGGTCCATCACTATCGCACAGTAACCTTATCTGCACCCTAACCCTAACTCACCTACCCCGCCCTAACCCTCATGTCCACACAATCGCACACTTACCTGACCCACGCCCTAACCATAACTCACCTAACCCACCCTAACCCTCATGTCCACACAATTGCACAGTTACCTGAACCCAACCCATAACTTTCTACCACAGCACTGAAAATACCGAAGCAACAGAAATGGACAACCAAATTCTTTCCCTAAAAAAAAATTTGGTTTTCTGTTTCTTCGATATTTTCAGCTGAAAACAGGTCGATATTAGAACACTCGAAATTTTGAACATTCGGTGTTCTAATATAGACCCGAAATTTCAGCTAGTTAACCAAAGCATCATTGGAGAATAAGTTACTACACTAAACTACCTAGGGATAACCTTATGCAAAAACGTAGAAAAAACAAGAGAAACAAATTATAAAAACATAATATCTCAGGTAAATACATACATTAGCAGCTGGAACAATATGTTTTTTTTTATTCGGGGACAGACTGCAATTGTAAAAAATGACTCTCCTTCCAAAAATTTTATATATTGTTCTGGCTCTAGACACTCCTTCCAAAAATGTTATATATTGTTTTGGCTCTAGACACCCATTCTGGGAATAATTATATTAAACTCATAAATAAAACTCTATTAAACTTCCTATGGTACCCAAACAAAAATAGGATTGCGTATACGCACCATATTAGATCTTGGGATGGTAGTGGTTTAAGATTCCCTGACTTGAAAACCTATATCAAAGCATCATTACTTAAAAGTACATTAAATTTGATTGACCCAAATTACAATTCAAATTGGACAGATCTCCATATATCTGTAATACAGATTGAAAGCTTACTGTCATGTAAAATTCCTTCCAAGCATCCCTCCAATAAGTTTTGGTTTCTTCTTAGTCACACTGTTCAATATAATGTGACAAAACCCACAATGACTAAAGGCCTACCACATAGTCTGTCCCAAACAGGAAAACTTAAAATTCTATCTTCAGTAAATCTTACTTCCTGGGGCCAATATTGCACTGTATTTACTTAGAAGTTTTTACACAGAACATTTTTAACTCCTGACAAAATTGCTAAATTCAAAAAAATCAAATAACATCATTTGCTGGAGATGTCTAATATCATGTAATGCAGCTTGGTTGTAGGAAAGAACATATAAATGAATATGCCTGGCCTTCACTACATGATTATGTAGCTTGTAATGCAGCTTTACACAAGCCCCTGCAAACTTTACCATATTTTCTAGATGAGAAATCCCTTGTGGTTTTACTTTAACCCCTCCTCATTTGTGTTAGCTAACTGCAAGCATACACATTGCCCATGCTGTCATAAAATTCCTCCTTGTTCAGTAGTAGTGTGTCTGTGCAGACCTCCTCCCAAAACCTACTGTTCTTGTCTGCCTCTACTGCTAAATAGCACAAATGAACATCAATAAACTCAAAAGCTTGGAATCAAACAAAAGTATGTGCAGACTACTGTTCCTCTCAAGGAGAAGGCATAATGCCTTTACTAGGGAAGACTAAATCCACTTAAACTGCTAAGGGTGCATACCAGCTAAGGAGATTTTAGTATCTGCTAATCTACTTAGGGTGCCCTTGCTCATGTTAACCAACATAAGCACCCTCTCCTCCCTACATAAACCCTTTATACAAATCATTTTCCTGAGATCACAACATACAGAAGACAATAATAGTCCAACACTTTGTATAAGCTCAAAAACTACAAACCTCAGCACCAACAAAGCTTTAAATTTGTCCATTATTAGTCCCAGTACATTGTTCAGAAGATCTTTCTCATATTTTCTAAACATGGGGTATGCATTCACTCACAAATGAACAGCTGACATATTCTGCAGCTGTTTATCTCTTATATCTTCTTCAATACTCTTCCCAACTTCATCTTCTGGAAGTACAACAAATTTTAATTTCATGTCAGCTTCTTCTTAAATGAAGCAGGTCCTCTGGCAAAAAATATACATCACTGCACTGGGTGCACCCAATGTGTCCTCAAGTTTAACTCTGTGCAATATTTAATCATGTTGGCAAAAGCTTTCCTTCTAATCTCAACTCAAAAGTCCTGACCACATTGTATCCTGCTATTTTACTTCTCCACATTTCCAGGATAACACAGGAGAAATATCTTTTCCTTATGGACACGACTCAAATCGAACTAAATTAGGTTTGGGGTGCATTGACCTGTGCTGCTGAGGCACGAAAGTCCTTTGCACCCATACAATTTTAATTTCATCCCGTGAAATGTCTGTCCAGACTGCAAACATATGTTGCAAGACTCTTTGGCAGTCAGCCCCTTCCATGTTCTCTAGAATTCCCAGGAAGCTTAACTTCTTTCTCCTGGTATGATGCTCTGCATCCAGCTGTCTTACCTTCATTAAAATCTAACATTGACTTGCCTGTAGCTACCCCTTGAGTAAGATCAAACAGTGAAGTATTTGCCTCCATTAGCTTCACACAATCAGAAACCATAGTATTTATTTTTTGTAACTCTTTAATTAACAACTGAAATTGGGAGGAATGACTTATTTCAGTCATTTGCAGACCATCCTAGAAAGACTCCAATCTATTCAAAGGCTCCACACTCTCACCCATGTGACTCCCATCCATCTCCATTGCATAAGTAGTTTTCTTGGGAGCCTACTTCCTCTATGACATGCAGAGACCTTGTAACTATAATTCTGCGGTTCTGGGCAGTTTTATGCAGTACCTTTCACCAAAATGTCAGGCCGATAGGTACAAAAAAACCCCCTCAAGGTACAAATATGGAGGGAGGGAGCCTCAGGTTTTCACTTGTGCATCACGGTCTTCCCCAACTGAAAGCCCAGCAAAGGCTTATTTGAAAGCCTAAATGAACCATGTGTAACTTAAAACTTATAACCTTTACATTCAGTGTGCTTTTTCAGAAGTACTGGCTGTAGCTCATGGCTGCTCATCCTTTCTTGAAAATGTTGTGTAATTCAAAAATATATATAATGATGAAAGCTCATTGTTAAGGAACTTCCTAAATTACTCTTTTTTGATTAGATAAGAGGCCCATGTATACCATTTCAGTAATGAAGTGGGCCAAAAGGCCACAAGTAAATGTGGTACCAAAATGGGGGAGATAGAAGGCAAATGGAATTCCTAGAGGAAACCCATGAAAATAGAGGAAAACAAGAAAACTCCATACAGTAGCAAGAAATCTGGACTGATGACCTTGAAGATGGGAGAAGGAAATTTTAATTGGTATGCCTCTGTGAGTTTAACAACATTTGGTACCAGTCTGATGAGCCTATATCTGGAAGATGACAGAAGCTGGGACTTACTGCATATACATCTGTATACATTTCTGAGATTTTCATCTCTTCATCTATGACCTTCCTTAGGCTGCATCCTTTTCTGACGTAATGATGAAGATATGCACCCAACCCTGCTCCTAAAACTAATAACAAGAACTAAGTTATCTCTTCACAAGATAACTATTCCAAGGTATGAGTAATGGGAAAACAGTTCTACAAATGAGCATTAAAGCCTCAAAAATAAAATTACTGACCATCAGGCCTGGAAATGCAGATATAAACTTGATATGTTATTAATCTCAGAAATGTGGCTGAACCCTTACACTGGAGATGTTAAGATACAACTCCCTGACTCTACCATTTATAAAGGCCAGATCTTCTCTGAACAATAAAAGCAAACTAAAAGGAACTAGCAGTATGTCTTTCTATGTATCCAACAGTCAGAAATATTCTTTTAGTGTCACATAACCTCCATCTTGCACAGGCTGTCAATACATGCATGTCATTACCCTCGAAGCTGGATAAACAAAGTAAACTGTAAATGCAGCTAACCTGTCCTTTCTTGGAATGTGTATAACAACACCTTAGTGTGGTATGTATATAGCTGTACTACAATAAACAATGACGTTACAGTCAAGACTAGAGTAGTATGCACATAACCATACCAGTGAAATAGTACTGCATGATGACCTCATATGCTAGTATGACAGTACTATACAGTGGTATGCATATAACTGTACCACTGAAACAATAATATGCAATGACCTCGTGCTGTAGAGCTACAATATCCATATGACAAAACAATAGAATGGCAAGTGCATATCTGTACCAGTAAAACAATAACACTTGATGAGCGGACATTACACAATGTGGTATACACAGGATATGGCAGACCAGGTTTACAGGAAATAGAGCAGAAATGCAGTGTGCATATTCCTCAGTGAAAGGTTCCAACAATGCTCATTGCAAGCACAGCACAAAACACTTTCCTAATATCTGCAACTATGACTTTGAACTGATTCATTAATGTGGGTAATAAGTTGAAGGTCTGACCAGGGTGGGGTGGCTGTCATTCATTAGGACATTTAAGGGTCTCTTGCCAAAGCAGCATCTTGTAACAGAGACCAAGGGTTTGTCCTGGGATAGTGAACAGCATTAATTTCATAGCTGTCAGAGGCCTGAAGAGAGCATACCAAAACATTAAACAGTAGCTCAGGATAATGGATACCTGTCAGGATCTGTTAACTGATTTGGGGCTTGTGTCGTCAGACTGCTGCCATCTTCTGCGTCATGCTCCCTAATTTTCTTGACTTACCTTTGCTTTAGCAATACATTTTCCAACATAGACATGATATATTCTTGTTTACTTTCATTTTAAAGTCTGCTGGCATCTCTTCCTTAAAATTTGGATAGCAAACTTAAACCAGCACCTCCACTAGCATTTTTAGTAATTACTACCCTTACAACATTATGTGATACATTACACTGTACATGAATCATTTTGTTGCTTGTATATTCTGTTCTGTCTCTTATGCATATTCTTATGGGATTATATTAGGTGAGTGAATCCGGTTTTGTTGAATCACAAAACAATGGCATTTTGCTGAATCAGTAAATAAAGTGCTTCAAATCAAAATAGTTGAGTATTTCTTTATCAAAAGGAAGACTGATTCCTTATATTTCTTATTTGGCAAACTGTACCCACACATCCTTCTGCTTATATATTGCACCTCTGAGGTCACTTAACCTCAAATTAGAGGAATGACCTGACAGAAGCATAATTTCACTCCTTTCCCCAGGTTCAGTGACTTCCAAACTGTAATAGTTGTTCAGGTTCAACACATGAGGACTGCAGGGGAGTTCTCACCCCCCCCCCCCGCAGTAGTAATATCTGATGATGTCATTCTATAAATTATTTTCTGCTATCTGTATTTCATCAAATAATGATTCAGCAGTGTGCCCTGAACCCTGTTAACACTCATCTGCACATACTGTCAAAGAAGTGCAATACTGCATTGCAGAGGAGAGCCTGACTGCTCCTATGTGTCAGCATTAAAGCAGTGTAATTCACTTAACTGTGTAACTCACAAGCATTCTTTCTGAATTCCAGCAAGCCAAGTGTTCATATGCATTATACCTTGCTTTTATTAGTTGAGTGCATGAAAAATTAGAAAACAAAGCTTTCTTGGAAATTAGCATTATTTTATGGCTTTGTTACTGGCAAGGACTACAGTTATTGATCTGTGAGAGAAGCAGTGGTGATACATAAGATTTAAAAGGCCTAGCAGAGGCACATATCCTGTTTCACTGTAACAAAGCATCTGACACAGCACTACATTAAAAATGGAATAATGCTGGTTATGAAAAAAGAAACTACAGGAATGTAAAGACTTGGCAAGGAAGGCTGAAAATAATGGAATGTACGTAGATAGCTATATTAATAGTAATTTATAGCAGAATACTTCACAGTGCTTTAACAGACAGCTCAACAGTTCTGACATAAAACCAGCACCCTTGTGTATCAAGATTTCCTAGAGAAACTCCACCATATCAGAAACCTCCTACTAAGCATTTGTTACCTTTCTGACACAGACGAGGACAGAACCACTGCATCAGGATACATAGCTGCACAGTGTAACACTACTAAAATAAACTTTAGCCTGTGGCATCAGTGGTGATGAACAGCCTTGCAACATCTATAAATACATTCTGACATGGCTCATCAGTGACAGACAAAGATACCACAGAAATCTTGGCACTGTCTCCTGTATAACCAATCAATTGTCACTTCTCAGATATTTTGTTGTAACTCTGATACCTCTCTTCCAGTGCACAGAGACTGACAATTGTACATATGCTGCTTCATTCTGTATTTCATGTCCAGATAGCCTGAAACTCAGGTATGTGTGCCAAGGTCAGAAGGGCATTGTAATACACTGTTAAGAGGACCAACTGTTGAAAATTGTCTCTTTCTAGCCCTTCTCAAATGTCCACTCCTGGCACAATGACCTTACTTCTAAGCACGTGGACTAATTTTCCCTTGAAAATCAGAAACCTTGTTGGATAACTCTCTCAAAAACTATGATGCAGCATGTGAGAGATGTGCTTGTCTCAGCTCTTCCCTATTCAACCTTCTTATGTCTCTTTCTAAAAGAAGCCCACTATAGTGTGTTACCTGGGGCTGGGGTTCAGGATCACCACTGCTTCACAATTCTGTCCCTGAAATAGCCATACTTTCAGCTTCCATTACAGATGTGATCACAGAATAGGAAACCTTCTTGTTCCCCACCCCATTTGACTTTTCCACATAATGACAGGCACTAGATTCCAAGACTGCATAGTTATCATACACTTGGTCTGTTAACTAATTATGCAGGCCTGATAGAAATACATGGCGATACCTGGAGAAACTGTACCTGTATAAACTGACCGTGCATGTGACCACCTGTTTCTTCTTTGGTTCCATCTGAGTACTTATACAGACAATGCTCCATTTCAACCTGCACATCAATACAATATCATCTACTTCATTTTTAGTTTCCCCTCCACATTCCTTTTTAAGTTTCAGGGACAGATGTTTAAGTAATTTACAGTCATCTTCATTAATTTGCCAACAGCATGCAGTTGTTTGTCTATAAGTAGAGGAGTTCACAGTTTAGCCTACCACCCTTGGTGTTCCTAGAACTGACTGCCCAATCATTTAGGTACATGAGTGTAGCTAAGATAATCTTCTCCCTCCCTCCTTCCCTTCCCCTTTTGAAGATGTAATTTAATACTGACAGAGTTGCATTCTGGATTCAATTACCACTCCTGCTGCTCACATGCTTTTGTCAAAGAACAAAGAGAAGTAGTACACCAGGATCCACCAAAAGTGTTATTGAGTGCTTTCGTTTTTTAAATAAAAAACTTCATCAGAATAACAAACACATCCAGTAACCACATACATATATATATATTGACCCAACTTAAAATACTCGCCTAAATTCATTAATGTTAACTGACAATTACCTAAAAGGTATACACCACTAAAAACATAACAATGCAAATTCATGATAATACATATGCATCCCATTCCAGGCAAAAACAAATAAACATTCAAAACTTTTAAAACACATATAAAAGGAAACCATAAAAAAACATACATCATAGTATTGTAAAACAAATATATACATATATAAACTATCTGAAACCATTACTGTTGCAAAAATCAGATAGTTTTATATACATATATATATATATATATATATATATATATATATATATGGGACAACCACGGCTTATATACAATGTCTCACAAAGAATATAGCAGCAAATAGATATATAAATAAACTGCTATAAAAAAGTAAAATGGCAAATGTCCGAACTTTTATTTAAAACAAAGAAAGCGCTTTCACCAATTAGGCTTCATCAGACTTACAAAATTCACGAAAATCAACATTTAAATACTCATGATTAATTGAATTACATGACATAATTTCCTACTGAAGTTAAAGGAGAATCACATAAAACACACCTAATATAATATAATGCGTAATATACTTGATTTCAAAAATACAACAATGATTTAATAGATTAAAATTTTCACTTTTAAAATATATTATGATGTTTGTTAAGAAATCCATTCTATAAATGTTAGTTCATTTATCCAACCATGAGAATTATAAAAATGCAAAAATAAAAAAAAATATATATATATATATATACATATATATATATATATATATATATATATGTGCTTAGTTAATAATATATCAACACATCACATTTGTAAATGAAGACAACTAATATGTATATATATGTATGATATACACAGAATAATATATATATATATATATATATATATATATATATATATATATATATATATATATATATATATACAAAACAAAAGGTTAGGCTAAGGCAAAACTTCATTTATTATTATTATTGTTATTATATGCCTTCAATCTCCTATTACCTAAAATAGGTTTAAGTGCAACTTTATCATTTAAGCCAGGATTTCTATCTGCTCTTAGCTTAATAATCCATTTAATTTCACAACGTTCGGTGTAATTCTTAATATCACCTCCACGAGCATTAGGGTATATAACTTGTAATACTGAAAACATAAATTGATGTGTATGATCAGTATCCATTACATGTTTTGCAAGTGCATAATGACTATTTTCTAGCATAATGTTATAATTATGTTCACAAATTCTTTCTTTTAATCTTCTATTTGTTTTACCTATATAGAATGCGCTGCATTTTATGCATCTAGCTAAATAAACCACGTTCTGTGTTTGACAGTTGGCTGTGGCATTAAGAGTATATACTGCATGTGTAATTGGATGCACAAATACTCTTGCGTCATCTATATAAGTACATTGATTACACTTGAAACAAGGTTTTGTTCCTAGCTGTTTTTCTACACTAGTAAACCCAAACATTCGATTAGAACAACAAAGTGTCTGTTTAAGGTTTTGTTCTTGAATATGAACCTCGGTTCTTCTCCTACTATATTTTTGATGTTGTCATCAAGTAATAATATGTCCCAATGCTTCTTAAAAATCCCTATTATTGAATAAATATCAGAAGTATAATGAACTGAAACTTTCACTGTGGATGAAGTCTCCACAGTGTTAGCCATATTATTAAATGAACTCTCAGAAAAATAGGGACAAGCTGTGGTGGTTCTAAGAAGTTCTACACCACTAATTGCTTCTTCAACCTCTTTGGTACTGTACCCCCTCACTAAAAGTCTACATTTTAAATCTTCTAATTCCTGAATGTATCCTAGTTCTGAAGGGTTTAAACTGGATGCTCTTATTGCCTGGCCTTTGAACACACTTCTAAAAATGTACCTCGGATGCATGCTTGTCCTATGAAGTAACGTGTTGTGAAAGCATGCTTTTCTATGTACTCCTGTGTTCACTAAACCATTATCAAATCTTTTTATACTAACATCAAGAAAAGAAATGTCTCTAGTGGAATAATTCATGGTAAATTTCAAAAAGTTAGATAAAGTATTAATTTCTTCATAAAACTTAAGTAATGAACTTTCATCATTATTCCAAATTAAAAATAAATCATCTACAAATCTACGATAGAAACATACTGATCTCTTGAAACTATCAATATTAAATAATTCTTTTTCTTCCCAGTGGGCCATAACAATGTTTGCGTAACTATTCGCACATGGTGTCCCCATTGCTACGCCATCACGCTGGGAATAAATATTATCACAAATATTCAATAAATATTGATAAAGGTTCAGTGACCCAATTTCTGCCTGATACGATAGGTCTCATGGGCGGATACTTCAAATCTTTGTGGATTTTACGTAGCCCATTTATTATAGGGATCAAGGGATGGTTAATTTTTAAAAAATTAAGCATTTCAAATGTAATATATCCACTCAATAATAAGTCATCTAACATCTCAAAAACCTTAAGAACTTTCCTTTCTACCTTAGACACATCAATGATAGAGTAAAACTTCCTATCTTGAAGCAAGGTATACATACTTTCTTTATAATCAATCATATCCAAAATCACTAATGGGCCACGTTTATCTGCTGGTCTCAAGATTATAGAAGTATCTTTTTTCAAATTATCTAGTGCTTGTCTTTGTTTAAAGTTCAAATTACTTCTTCTACAGTCTCTAGTTCTTGTATTGTCAGAAGAATATAACTTGTGTAAATCTTCTTCAACAAGTTTATTAAAAATATCCAAATGGGGATTTAATATCAGTACATAGGTACTGGGTGCTTTAAAAACTGTATATGGCATGTTCTTGATTAGTGGATTTTGAAAGTCGACTTTCAGTTGAACATTGCGAGTAAACATTTTAGTATCAATAATAGTCTCTGAGATTTCACTAGTACAAGAGGGATGAAAGATAACCCTTTTTCTAATACCTGTGTCTCACATTCAGTTAATACTTTGTTCGATAAATTATGTATTAATGATTCTCCACCCTTTCCCACATTCTTTTTAATGTAGGGCCCGTGTGTTCTCCCCCAGAGCCTTTCCTCTTCTGTCTGCCATGACTGAAAGATCTCTGTCGTTTGGCTACATGAGGTGATGCTATGGGGAAAGGGGTACGTTCATTGTTAATACCAGTACGAATACTGCGTATACTACGGTCTTTCGGTCTAACAACTGAATCACCAACTACATCTTTATTAGATATACTATTATAAATACCATCTTTAGGAGACACACATAAAGGCAAATTATTGCCACCATTCTCAGTATTGTGAATTATTACAGAACCAATCACTGATGAACTGTTAGTTCCATTCTGAACAATATGTAAACCATTAGAGTCCATATTTCTGAGTTCTGTATGTTCTACATTTTCAGATACAGTCCCATTTGATACATTGTTAACTGTTCCTGTAGTTGTTAAAGATGTTCTATTGTCATGGCTCTTAAGTACTTTATTCAAGGGTTGGTTGATAACTGTTCTAGGCCAAGTAAATACGTGGCCTGCCATGAAATCCTTGGTATCCCTTGAAATTTTACTTTTATTTTGCTCTAGAAGTCTTTTTTCAAAAATTTGCAAATTATCAAGTACCCGTTCCATACCAGAATGTATATGAGACTGTGGGTACTTAGTAATAATATCTTTTTGCTGCTCAATTACTGTATTCATCAAAGCGTCCTCTTCTGGCCGAAAAAAGTAAATCAATAATTTCATATAATTGAAACTTAGATCTAAATATAACTGTTGCCATTTATACAATAAATCGGGGTAGGTGTTACCTGTTGTAGGCATTTTCAAGATGCACAGTCCGCGTGGTACAATCTTTCTCGCCAAACACACTTTGAAATGATAGCGCTGCAATTGCATCCTTTTTAATTTAGTTAAATGCAGTTCCAAATTGTCCAATGCCTCCGTAAACCCCACAAGTTGTTCAGCATCACTGAAAACAGTCTTGTCGCCTTCCGATACTTCATAGTAAGTCAAGGGATTCACGGAACTGGAAATGGCTTTGTAAAAACGGTCTTGTGGTTGTGTAACATTCCGGTTGGATTCTGGATTATATGGCAACTCAATAGATGATGTTTGAATCTCTGCCATGTTTCTTAGGAGCCACCAAAGTAGTAAAATAAGCAAAAATTAATATATAAACTTGTAGCTCTCAGAGAATAAACGTCCCGTTGAGGCCGTTGCAATTATAAATATAATAGTCAAAGCTATAAAATGCATCCACGGGACAGGGTGGAGAATCATTAATACATAATTTATCGAACAAAGTATTAACTGAATATGAGACACAGGTATTAGAAAAAGGGTTATCTTTCATTCCCTCTTGTACTAGTGAAATCTCAGAGACTATTATTGATACTAAAATGTTTACTCGCAATGTTCAACTGAAAGTCGACTTTCAAAATCCACTTATCAAGAACATGCCATATACAATTTTTAAAGCACCCAGTACCTATGTACCGATATTAAATCCCCATTTGGATATTTTTAATAAACTTGTTGAAGAAGATTTACACAAGTTATATTCTTCTGACAATACAAGAACTAGAGACTGTAGAAGAAGTAATTTGAAATTTAAACAAAGACAAGCGCTAGATAATTTGAAAAAAGATACTTCTATAATCTTGAGACCAGCAGATAAAGGTGGCCCATTAGTGATTTTGGATATGATTGATTATAAAGAAAGTATGTATACCTTGCTTCAAGATAGGAAGTTTTACTCTACCATTGATGTGCCTAAGGTAGAAAGGAAAGTTCTTAAGGTTTTTGAGATGTTAGATGACTTATTATTGAGTGGATATATTACATTTGAAATGTTTAATTTTTTAAAAATTAACCATCCCTTGATCCCTATAATAAATGGGCTACCTAAAATCCACAAAGATTTGAAGATTGAGCCCATGAGACCTATCGTATCAGGCAGAAATTGGGTCACTGAACCTTTATCAATATTTATTGAATATTTCTTAAGACCAGTAGTTGACAGCAAGAAACAAATCTTAAGAGACACTAAACAATTTTTAATTGATCTCTATGAATATTTGAAACCTTTAGCACAAGATACTCCGTTTTATTTTGTAACATTGGATGTCACAAGTTTATTTACGGTTATACCAAATGAAATCGGTGTGAATACTGTTAATGAATATTTGGATATCCACTCTAATATGGATTCTAAACAGATAGATTTGATATGCCTATTTTTAGAAACAGTTTTAGAGAACAATGTTTTTATATTTTGTGATAATATTTATTCCCAGTGTGATGGCGTAGCAATGGGGACACCATGTGCGAATAGTTATGCAAACATTGTTATGGCCCACTGGGAAGAAAAATAATTATTTAATATTGATAGTTTTAAGAGATCAGTATGTTTCTATCATAGATTTGTAGATGATTTATTTTTAATTTGGAATAATGATGAAAGTTCATTACTTAAGTTTTATGAAGAAATTAATACTTTATCTAACTTTTTGAAATTTACCATGAATTATTTCTCTAGAGACATTTCTTTTCTTGATGTTAGTATAAAAAGATTTGATAATGGTTTAGTGAACACAGGAGTACTTAGAAAAGCATGCTTTCACAACACGTTACTTCATAGGACAAGCATGCATCCGAGGTACGTTTTTAGAAGTGTGGTCAAAGGCCAGGCAATAAGAGCATCCAGATTAAACCCTTCAGAACTAGGATACATTCAGGAATTAGAAGATTTAAAATGTAGACTTTTAGTGAGGGGGTACAGTACCAAAGAGGTTGAAGAAGCAATTAGTGGTGTAGAACTTCTTAGAACCACCACAGCTTGTCCCTATTTTTCTGAGAGTTCATTTAATAATATGGCTAACACTGTGCAGACTTCATCCACAGTGAAAGTTTCAGTTCATTATACTTCTGATATTTATTCAATAATAGGGATTTTTAAGAAGCATTGGGACATATTATTACTTGATGACAACATCAAAAATATAGTAGGAGAAGAACCGAGGTTCATATTCAAGAACAAGAGTAACCCTAAACAGACACTTTGTTGTTCTAATCGAATGTTTGGGTTTACTAGTGTAGAAAAACAGCTAGGAACAAAACCTTGTTTCAAGTGTAATCAATGTACTTATATAGATGACGCAAGAGTATTTGTGCATCCAATTACACATGCAGTATATACTCTTAATGCCACAGCCAACTGTCAAACACGGAACGTGGTTTATTTAGCTAGATGCATAAAATGCAGCGCATTCTATATAGGTAAAACAAATAGAAGATTAAAAGAAAGAATTTGTGAACATAATTATAACATCATGCTAGAAAATAGTCATTATGCACTTGCAAAACATGTAATGGATACTGATCATACACATCAATTTATGTTTTCAGTATTACAAGTTATATACCCTAATGCTCGTGGAGGTGATATTAAGAATTACACCGAACGTTGTGAAATTAAATGGATTATTAAGCTAAGAGCAGATAGAAATCCTGGCTTAAATGATAAAGTTGCACTTTAACCTATTTTAGGTAATAGGAGATTGAAGGCATATAATAACAATAATAATAATAAATGATGTTTTGCCTTAACCTAACCTTTTGTTTTGTATATATATATATATATATATATATATATATATATATATATATATATATATATTTTTTTTTATTATTCTGTGTATATCATACATATATATACATATTAGTTGTCTTCATTTACAAATGTGATGTGTTGATATATTTTTAACTAAGCACATATATATATATATATATGTATATATATATTTTTTTTTATTTTTGCATTTTTATAATTCTCATAGACGGATAAATGAACTAACATTTATAGAATGGATTTCTTAACAAACATCATAATATATTTTAAAAGTGAAAATTTTAATCTATTAAATCGTTGTATTTTTGAAATCAAGTATATTACGCATTATATTATATTAGGTGTGTTTTATGTAATTCTCCTTTAACTTCAGTAGGAAATGATGTCATGTAATTCAATTAATCATGAGTATTTAAATGTTGATTTTCGTGAATTTTGTAAGTCTGATGAAGCCTAATTGGTGAAAGCGCTTTCTTTGTTTTAAATAAAAGTTCGGACATTTTCCATTTTACTTTTTTATAGCAGTTTATTTATATATCTATTTGCTGCTTTATTTGCTGCTATATTCTTTGTGAGACATTGTATATAAGCCGTGGTTGTCCCGTGGATGCATTTTATAGCTTTGACTATTATATTTATAATTGCAACGGCCTCAACGGGACGTTTATTCTCTGAGAGCTACAAGTTTATATATTCATTTTTGCATATATATATATATATATATATATAAATATATATATATATATATATATATATCCCTCTGCCCTAAGCCTAAGAATAGGGCTTATGGAGATATTACTATTAAGCCCTGGTTGTTAAGTGGCATTAGTTCTGAACTGCATACACAATAGGCAGGGATGAAATAAATTACTTAGATATTACCATCATTAAAGACATAGAGAAGAGAAGTTTTAGAACAACCATTTTCAGAAAACCAACCTATTCCAATACCTTATTACATTTTAATAGTTTTCACCCACTCCATCAGAAAAAAATCCCTGGTTAAGGAACAGGGTTTCCATTTGGCCAGGATAATTTCTGAGTGGGATGAATTTTTACATCAGATTCAGGTATTGAGAGGGATGCTTGTACAAAGGGGTTACCCTGATTTATTTCTAGATGTGATTTTACAGGAAGTGATTGCAAAAAGAGAAAGGGGCCATTTTTCTCCTTTGCTTGGAAAAGGTAATACCCCACAAATGGGGTTACCTAATGTAGAGACTGAAGGATTTAAGAAGTCGGCTATTTTTAGTTATAACAAGCAATTTGATGGCATTAAACAGATTATCTGTCATAACTGGAATTTATTTCATACCAGTCAGGACCTTATAGAAACTGTAGGAATGACACCAAAAATAATTTACCAGAAAGACATTACTTTTAAAAATATGTTAGAGAGGAACTGTAAGGCCAGTACTAGGATAGGAGGTATGTATAAGTACAGATTTTGCTTGCAATCTAAGCATATTATGGAAAGTACTATGGTAAAAATACCCAATTATGGAAGGCATATACATAAAAAGAAGTACTCTTGTAGTACTAAGTCAGTAGTTTACCTTGCCCTATGTAATTCACGTCCAAGCTTTTACATTGGGAAGACTATTAATGCCCTTAGGACTAGGGTATATCAAAAGTTTTATGATATCAAAATCCCAAAAATGCTTTGGCTGTACATGTCCTTAACAATGAAGGGCATAGTTTTTTATTTACTATCTTAGAGCATGTAGTAATGGGTGATAGGGGAGGTCCTTTAAATGATTTTTTAGAATTGTAAGAATTGAGATGGCAGTTCAGAACTAATGCCAGTATGCCACTGAACAGCCAGGGTTTAATAGTAATATCTCCATAAGCCCTATTCTTAGGCTTAGGGCAGAGGGATATATATAGAACTATCTGATTTTACAACAGTAACGGTTTCAGATAGTTTATATATATATATATATATATATATATATATATATATATATATATATATATAAACTATATATATATATATATATATATATTATTTTACAATACCATGATGTATGTTTTTTTTATGGTTTCCTTTTATATGTGTTTTAAAAGTTTTGAATGTTTATTTGTTTTTGCCTGCAAGGGGATGCATATGTATTATCATGAATTTGCATTGTTATGTTTTTAGTGGTGTATACCTTTTAGGTAATTGTCAATTAACATTTAATGAATTTAGGCGGGTATTTTAAGCTGGGTCAAAAAATATATATAGATATATATATATATATATATATATATATATATATATATATATATATATATATGGTTATTGGATGTGTCTGTTATTCTGATGAAGTTTTTTATTTAAAAAACAAAAGTGCTCAATAAACACTTTTGGTGGATCCTGTTGACTACTTCTCTTTGTTTTTCGAGGTTTGGAATACCTGCGGCTTTTGTCAAAGAATGAGGACATCATTCTCATATTGCTGCTTTTTCCCCATATCTCCCTGTTTGCACCAGGTCCAGCCATAATTCCCTCACTTTTGGTGTGGCTTTTGCCTCCCTTTCTTTACTTTTTCTTTCCTTGTCAAGTAGTCTCATTCCACCTTTCTTTCATCTCAAGAAGCTTCAGCTCTTTAAATGTGTCAAGACAATTCATCTTCAGGCCATCTTTATTAGTCCTAGCTGTAGAGTGGCTGTATTTAGGCTGTCCCATTTCCTCCTGCCCTGTACATACAGCCACTGTTAGACTGTCTTTTATTTCAGCAGGATATCTTTGGGCTCATTTTTGTTTAAGCTGTCACCAGGAATCTTCTTTCATTGTACTATTTGGTCAAGTATGCCACTGATATATTTATTCTGACCACCACAGTACGTGGTATAGCAATTAGTGTTGCTGCACATAGATCTTGGTTCTCCAATTTGGTTCTCAGCTCAATTGTTTTCTGTGAGGAGTCCAGTGGCTTCCCTGTGTCAGTGTGGGTTTCTCTCTGTACTCCACTTTTCCTGAGACATTGCAAATTCCCACACGATGCAAACATGTGTGCTGTAAGTCAATGGACAATCCTCTAAATTCCCTATAGGTATGTGTGTGTGCATGCATGCATGCAAATGTGAATAAGTGCATGTGTGTGTGCTGATGTGTGTTTGTTTATTCATCACACAATGGACTTGTGCCTTATCCAATATTCTTTTTTTCTATATTGCATCCAGTAAATGCTGGAATAAGATCTAGGGTGCATATTCTCTTGCAGAAACAGAAGCAAACTATTTTTTAACGGCTGAACATCTTCAAGTTATAAACCCACATTAGTGTGTTAATAACATGTAGTAGGACAGCAGTTGTAATATCATCACTACCCACCACAGATTTCAAAATCATTAAAATCCATGATGAACAGCACTTCCTCACACACCACTTCTTACTAAAAGTAGCCCAGATTCCCTGTACATTGAATGGAGAGTTTGAATCTCACAACAGCCCTACCAGTATGTGCCGAATCTCACTGACTGTTTACAGAGACCAAACATTATCTTGAAGTTCCAGCCTTGCCCATGTCTACTTACTGCACTAAGGCTGCTAAGCAAACCTAGACTGCTGGTTCCAGCTGTAACAGCTCCTTCTGTCATCAAAGCAAGAGTGCTGTCTCATCTATAATGTTTTCTGATATGTATAAACAGCTGCCCTTCTCCAGTAAGACAGCAGCAGGCAGCCATTTGTTAATTTCTTTATTTCTTTATATTCAGAATTATTTGGCTTGTCTGTCATTATTACATCTCTGACCAAAAAGAATCAAATCAGTCTCTCTCTCTCTCTCTCTCTCTCTGTTTCCCTTTCTTTATTTCTCTTACAAATCCACTATATCTCTACTGTGTATTACGTATACTACTACCTCAAGCATTGCTTGTTTCATTGGCTATAAGACTCATAACATTTTCCATCTTTCTCTCAAGAATTTGATATTTAACATCTTTGTAAGAGTAGACCTATACCTATGTAGTATATATTTTCAAGTTCTGTCCTTTTCTTGACCTTGTTATGCAACTGAAGCAGAGAATGGGCGTGTCATGCTTTTCCCAGTTAATTCAGAGTAGACGGCATAAAGCTGAAAGCCATTTATCTCAGTTACATTTTTAATAAGGGCATTAAATATACTATAATAGGCCTTCAGAAGACAGTGGCATCCCCAAGTTACTATATCTTGATCAGTAATAAACGAATACCACACATACCTTTCTATAAACATCTGACTACAGGCTGAGTGACTCTACACAGCTGCAGCATTTGTAGTCTAAAAATAGTATACATCAACAATCAGCAACAGAAGTACAAATATATTGTTTCAGTGGCATGGAAGCAGACTTTACAAATGAGATTAGCTTTTCTGCTCCTGCTTCATAGAAATCCTCAGTAGTGTGCTCACATTCCCCTCAGCAAAAGTTTTATTGTGTGTCCTAGCCGACCTCCAATAAACCAAAGGCTGTCCGGTTGCCCTGCACTGTGCCACCCTGCATCGGTGGGACACTAAAGTGCTTTCAGCTAAACTAGTGTATGTTAGAGTTGTATTTAATCTGTCCTCTAAACTGAACACTTTTTGCTATAGCCTTTTACTGTAAGGGTGGACACTACTGGTCCCCCCCCCCCCATTTTTCTCATCCTATTGTACTCCTAGGTCAATTACTTAAAACTACTTTCTTTCTCTTGGAAAAGGTTTACCTATGTACCTGCAGCCCATACTTGTAATGTTTTCCCTATAGAAGTGCTGGTCCTTGTCACCACACTGTACTACATTAGTAGTACAAGATTTCTAGTTATTAGGAAAATACTGCAATACACTGACCTGGAATTGACTGAGCTTGGTTTTCCTGATTGTTCTTTTTTTTTTTTGGAAGCTGGCCTGTTCTGTTTTTTTTTTCTGGCTCACAGCCTTGTACTACTTTGTGTCTATCCCCCTCCCCCATCTTGAACTTGCACTCTTCCCCTCCCATTCCTGCTCCATTACAGAGGAATCAAAAAGCCTGACGTAGAAAGGCGCCATCTTTGACTTCGCTTTTTTGCCCTTGCTTCATAGGAATCCCCATAGTGGGCTTGCATATAAGTACTACCTCATACTGTTTTTGCTTGTGATTCTTATTGCTATTTTCGTGAAGTTTCACACATGGTCTGTTTTTTTTCATTCCTATCTTTGTTGGTAACAGCTCTATATGGTCGTTTATTTTCTGGACCTATATTTCAAATGTGTTTTTTTTTGCTTTACTCTACTTGCCCTGCATATGAGCGTTTTTGTTATGCCAGTATAGAATTATACTCATGGCATATTGTGACTTTAAATAACTGGAACAATGCTGCTGTATTTACTAATGTGAATATTGTCGCCTGATATCTGTACTTTTAGATCAGTAACCTGTTTGGCAATTAGAATAGAATGAGGGTTACAAGCAACTCTGTGTTTCTGTATAATACCACTGTTGTTATTCCTGACATTTACTGGAAAATGCTAAATTGTGTGTAGCATCTTAGTAGTTACTGTGTTTCTGTATAATACCACTGTTTTTATTCATGACTGTTAGTGGAGAATGCTAAATTGTGTGTAGCATCTTAGTAGTTACTGTGTTTCTGTATAATACCACTGTTTTTATTCATGACTTTTAGTGGAGAATGCTAAATTGTGTGTAGTATCTTAGTAGATACTATTTTTCTTCATAATCTTTATAACAATTCATAATAATGCAGTGCATGTTATAATAGCTTGGTATCAACTGCAGTTACCTTTTGTTTTTTTTTTTTCTGCTTTCCTAGCATTTTGTGTTGCTCAAAGAATTGTGCTGTTTCTTACAAGGTATGCTGCTCCTCCCCTGTATCCTCTTCAGACCTAATATTTACCTACTTTTCCTTTTTATTTCCAGTCCCCTCAGCAAAGTTTTATTCTGTGTCCTGGCCAACCTCTAATAAACCAAAGGCTATCTGGTCGCCCTGCACTATGAGACCCTGTGTTGGTGGAATGCTAAAGTGCTTTCAGCTAAACTAGTGTATGTTAAAGTTGTATATAATCTGTCCTCTAAACTGACGACTTTGTGATATAGCCTTTTACTGTAAGCGTGCACACTATTGCCCCCTCCCATTTTTCTCTTCCTATTGTACTCCTAGGTCAATTACTTCAAACTACTTTCTTTCTCTTGGAAAAGGTTTACCTATGTACCTGCAGCCCATACTTGTATTGTTTTTCCCTTTATAAGTGGTGGCCCTTTACACCACACTGTACTAGATTAGTAGCACAAGATTTCTAGTTATTAGGAAGATACTGCGATACACTGACCTGGAATTGACTGAGCTTGGTTTTCCTGAGTGTTTTTTTTTTAGAAGCTGGACTGGTCCAGCTTTTCTAGCTCATCCCACTCCTTTCGCCCTTGCTGCGCTCGGGCTCACTCCGCTCCCCTACCATACCCCCATTCCCACCACCCCAACATCATTCCTTTATCACTAAACCTGCTTTGCCACACATCCACACCAGCCAATAGACTCCCCCTCTCCTCTACTAATACCCCACATCACTATTAACTGTAACGCCCACTCTCCACCCCTCCTGAGCATTACCTGTTTTTAACTCTTTCAGTCACTCACTTTATAAAGTTCCTTCAATCAATCTTGATTTCTTCTACTAACCTTAAATAAATTGTTACCCTTTAATTCTTTCAAACCTGAAACTAAATCATGGCTATACCTTTCAAAACTCTATTTCTCTCTCTCCTACTACTAATTCTTTTCGCAGCTCTAACCACTTACCATACTCCTTACCTAATTACCACACCATCTCCCACACTTTCTTATCACACTACTCACCATACAAATAACTACTCCACCCATATTGCCCCCTCTCTCTTTAACCATACCACTATGTCATTTCACAAGTTAAAAGTATTGTACATACAGAATGCCCAACCTCTCATCAAAACAAAACATTGGTTTCTTTGCAAATATTTCTTCCTACAAATACTTCAAAGCACGCTACTAATCTTATCTGGTGATATTCATCCCATCCCAGGACCTTGCCAACAGCACTCTAACCATACTTATACAACACTCACCTTTCCAACTGCCTCACAAATAACTCATTACAAGCACAGGCCTCCAAAAATCCATCTTTTTTGTCAATGAATATAGAAAGCATTGTCAATAAAAGCACCCTCCTTCACGCCTGAATTTGTCAATATAACCCAGACATACTTGCTTTATCTGAGACATGGCTAAAACCTCATATTACAAAAAGTGAAATTCTCCTCTCTGGTTATAGTATTGTTCGACTTGATAGAAGTAAAACAAAAAGGTGGAGAAGTAGCTATACTCTACTTTGACCAGCTCCCCCACCTCAATAGCTATCCCTGACTTCTCCCCTGCTGAAATACTTATAGCAACCTGTAACCTAAATCAGCACAAAACAAGCTTGTCATTGCAGCAATCTACATACCCCCAGGTAAAAACATTCCCATACTTGAGCAGTTTCTTTCTTGGATTTCTATATCTATTACCCTATGAAACCATCTTCCTGAGGGATATGAATATTGATTGGAACCTTGTTAATACTGCATCCCCTAGCTACTCTGTAAACTTTTATTGCTTTACCCAGCAGATCACCTCGCCCACCCACCAACAAAAAAAATTCCCAGAATAGCGTGGTTATTGGCTGGATATTAGTATCCAATCCCCAGTGCTATCATAACCCTTCCACCCTACCTAGCTCCTTTAGTGACCACCTCCCTACCTCAGTAGTAAGACACTCTCCCATTCTTAACAAGAGCCACCAATACAAAGAGTCTCATAACCTTAAAAACTACAACCCTGTCACCCTAAACAAATTACTGTCCACTGTAAACTGGTCATTCCTACACACATTACCCTTTAATGAGGCTGTCCAAAGCTTCAGCAATGTAGTCCTACAAACCCTTAATACCCTGGCTCCCAGTAGAAAAATTAGGTTAAAATGTAATTATGCACCATGGCTACACCAGGCAATTCCATCACTTATGAACAAGAGAGATAGTGCCTGGAGAGCATGAAAAAAAATAGCAATTCAGCTTTCCACGTGAACTTATATAAACAGCTTCGCAACCAAACAAAAAGCAGGTCCTTCTAGACAAACTTTTTTTATCAAAAGTCTCTGAGCAACCCTCATTCCAACCCTAAGAAATTCTGGCACTCAATAAACCAATTACTATCTCCAGGAACCCCTCTTCCTCAAACCCCTTCCCTAGCAAACCTTCTAATGAAACTGCAACTTGACTTAACTTATTCATCAAAACAATAGAAAAGCTTACCAAACCAGAAAGTCTTGATATTAAGATGCCACCTTCCATCTCATCTCTTCCCTCATTCTCCCTAGCACTCATAGCAACTTCCTTCATCAGATCACTTCTTAACAAACTCAAACCCTGTTCCCCATCAGCCAACAAACTCCCTCCATTATTTCTCAAACATGTAGCAGAATCCATAGCATTCCCTGTATCTATACTTATCAATAGATCCATCCAAAAAAATGCAGTACCAGATATTTGGAAAAAAGTCTTCATCATACCCCTCCTCAAGGGAGGAAATTCTACAGAACCGTCAAATTACAGGCTTATTGCCATATTATCCCCCTTATCCAAGATATAGGAAAAATGTATTCGTAGGCAAAAACTAAACTACCTCTTGCATGCAAACCTAATTACACCCA
Source organism: Protopterus annectens (assembly GCF_019279795.1). Lineage (NCBI taxonomy): Eukaryota > Metazoa > Chordata > Ceratodontiformes > Protopteridae > Protopterus > Protopterus annectens. Next base: position 477,564,612 of record NC_056734.1, read on the forward strand.
CACAGCACAGTTTCCGTCCCTTGCACAGTACTATCATTGCCCTCATATCTTTCACACACAACGTTGCCCAAGCCAGAGATGATAATAAACTCATATCAGCTCTATTCCTTGACCTATCCAAAGCATTTGGTACTGTTTCCCTTCCCGTCCTTCTAACATACTTTCCAGCCTACAACTCTCTACCTCCACTACGTCTTGGTTTAACAGCTACCTCTCAAACAGATATCAGTCCACCAGATGGCAAACATCCTTCTCCCCTTTCCATCTTGTTAAGACTGGAGTTCCCCAGGGTTCTATCCTGGGCCCCCTACTTTTTAATATATTTACAAATAACCTCCATGTCTTCTGCCCCCACTCTACCTTAATACAGTATGCAGATGATTCCACAATTATTAACACCTCCGACAATATAATAAAGGTCCACACTATCACTCAACAATCTCTGCACCTAGTAGAACAATGGCTAACTGAAAACAACCTGCTTCTCAACCCCAAAAGACCAAGCGTCTCCTTTTCCTTCCAAAAATCCTCATTCCAGCTAAAGACAACTTCCCCATCTCATCCTTAGATAATACAATTATCACTGCCAACTCAAATACCAAATTGCTTGGTGTTACTATAGACGACCAATTAAAATTTGACCTACATATCTTAAACTGTATCAAAAAGTCCAATCAAAAACTAGGTCTTCTATACCATAACAACAAATATATACCTAACAAATCTAGACCTATACTGGCTCAAACATTTATTCTACCATCCCTGCTGAGTGCTGCTCCCCTACTTACTAACCTTCAAAATAATCTCTTAACCAAACTAGAAATCACTTATAACAAGATAGCCAAATTTGCAGCTAGTAATAGCTTCAAATCCCATCATTGTATAGCCCTGAAAAGCTTACGATGGCCTGAACTCCCCCACATGCTTCAAATATCACAACTACAAATTGCACACAGCATCCTAACTAGCCCTAACTCCTGCCCTACCCTTACATCCATAATTACACCCTACACACCCAAACGTGACCTTAAAAGCACACAACAAAACCTTCTGCAGGTGACCAAGTCAAACAAAAATATTGGAAAAATACTTTACAGTCATTAAATTGCATTCTCATGGAACAAACTTCCATTGTCCTGTCGTTTCAGTTCCAAAACTGGCAAATTCAAAAAGCAACAAAAAATTAATTTGCAACATGCATGGATCTGTACTTGTCAGGAAATTACCTAATGATTTTTACTTCTCTTAATTAACATATCTGCCCGGTATCTACCTAATCTGTCTACATATATTACTCTCTCTGCAGTTGGGTCTATATTAGATAATCGAACTTTCAAATGTTCGACTATCATATGGTCGACACCATATGATCGAAGTTTTAAAAGTTCAAAAATCTAATAAAAAAAAAACAAACTACACAAATAACCTGCCTGAACATTTTAAGCAGGGGAGCATGCCCCCCCCTGCACCCCCCCCCGCTCTTTAAATATACCAACTCCAAGATCACACTAAAGTGCAGAAAAAGGAAATCTTCCCATTCCACGCTGTACGAAGATCTCCGTTAAAATGTTCGAACTTTCAAAAATTCTATCATATGGTGTCGACCATATGACAGTTGAACTTTTGAAAGTTTGATCATCCAGTATAGACCCTCCATAGTTAGTACCTATGCTATTAAATGCATCTTTGCTGTAGTATGTCATGATGTTACTCTAATTTTGTTTTATTTTAGGCGTTGCTACATTTCTTGTAAATAACTTAATGCTAACCAAATTTCTCAAACATACTGCTACTGCATTCTCAAAATATTGTACTTTTGCCTTGTATATATTCGCGTTGTGTATATCTCTCTCTGTTTTTGTACTGTTAAGTATCTTACAACTAGAATTGATAGGTTTTTCTTATTTTTTAATTACTTTCCTGGAACTTTTCTCCTTGGGTCTCTGCTGAAAAAGAGCTCTCTGGGCATAGTCAGACTAACCCGGTTAACAAATATAAAAATAAATTAAAAAAAATAAATAACATTTATTTTACATTACTATAAACAACACTGTACAACACATACCTCTCAACTGTACAGATTTTCATAGAATGTCCAGATTTTTGCATTTTATTTTGGTCTGTTTCTCATAAAATTGTGGTTTTTTGGGAAATTACTGGCAACTTTTTGAGGAATGAAGTCATAAAATAATGACAGACATTTGAGATTCAAATGTTCTTCCTTTCAGAAAATCCATGCTAATGCAAAACCCAAGTTTCTAAGTTTTTTATAATCACATATTAAATTAGATTAAATATGACTATTTGTACCATATTTCAGAATAAACCGAGACTTATAAGTTAATCATGCTTCTTCAATACACCCCCAAACAGCTACAACTAAGACATCACATTTCTTAAAAAAAAAAAAAAAAAAAAAAAAAAATATATATATATATATATATATATATATATATATATATATATCAGAATTTCTGAGGCACTACTCACCTCATGTATGTGTTCCTGTAATCTTATCTTAAGAATTCTTAGAGGCATCACTCTATACCAAAATATAGGCACACAAATGCAGAAAATATCATACACATCATTGTTGATATTAAATCACATTTAATTCTTAATGATGTGCATGTCTATTTATGGACTATGAACATATATTTCCCATAAGCCACAAACATTACAACATCCACATTTAAACATACCTTGTCATTTCTGACTATAGTCACAGCAGGCATGTTATGTAAACTGTTAGTTTTCTTGTGGAAAAAAACATTTAGTTAACACAGGTTCATAGGAAGTTACTAGGTTAATGGCCCTAGAGCCCTTACAAGTCTAACCATATTTATCCTGAGTTTCCCAAACTGATGGTGGTTAGGTGAGTGAAGTTCTCAGAGGTATGGGTCTGTGGTAGTTACTAACTTCCTCTGTGCAACAGGGACATGGGCACCTCCCCAGGAGTGAAACTGCAGTCATCCATCAATTGATCTAGGTTGCGTTTGAAGAAGGTCAGGGAGGAGCTCTGTTTCACATGAATTGAAAGCTTGTTCCAGAGAAGTGGAAGTCTCTGAGAAATGTATCTATCTCTCCAGCATGATCTGTGCATGTCAGAGGCTAGGTTAAGATCCCTGGAGTGAGTGAACCTCCTGCAGTTTCATTTATGAATTTGTAGCATTTCCATCAGGGCCAGGTCAGGGACTGCCCTGTAAGCCAAGCATAAGACACCACTTAGCAACATGCAGGAGACAGAATACAGTGACAGAGCTTTCAGTCTTGATGCATAAGACTTGTTTTGTGTACCTGTAATTTCTTGGTGAAAAACCTGCGTGGTGTCTCCAATTATTGCAGGTGTCTGGTGAGGTACATGCAAAAGGGAGCATTGTACTCAATTACTGATGTGATGAGGGCTGAGAATAATGGAATTATAACATCCTTAGTTCTAGGTGCAATGTCTTTACTTATAAGATGTGCCAAATAGAAGGATTTCCTTACTACTGTGGATACACGGTGGTCAAAGTTCAGACTAAAATCAACCTGAGTACCCAGATCACATACCACTGCATCTACACAAGGTGGGTGCTGTCTATAATGTAATTAGCAGGGATGTCAGCTTTCCCAAAGGGAATAATAATGCATTTTTTTTGCATTTAGCTTTAATCCATAGCTTTGGCACCAATTATTTGTCTGTGTTAACCCTGTCTGCAGTATCATGATAGACAGTTTTATGTCTCTGCAGAATATGTCAGTTCTTAAAAATCAAAGTCTTAAAAATGTTGTCAGTACTAACCACATTCACATTCTCTGAGGTTTCTGTATTATAATGTTTGTTGATATTTTGCTGCAGGCTTCTGAAAAGTATAGTTTAACTGAATAACCCCTTTGTGCCAACTTCTGAAACTGTTGATTTTTTAACTTATTGCGATCCTGTAACCAAGTAGAATTTCTTTTGGTGTAAAGATAATCACCATAGAAGATGGCCTGAAAGAAATGGAGAGTGCATTCTATTTGTTGTAAAAATCATTCTTAAATTTCTCATACAAAGACACATCTAAACTATTATAGAATGATTGTTCATGTGTATAGTAAAAAATATAGCCTATAACTAGATGACTCCTGCATGAGCATATACCACAATTTTTATTTAGTAATTCCTTAATGGAGTATGTGAAATTATTTATGCAAAATGTTTTCAGTTATGACAGCAAGAACAAAGGCAAGAGCAAATATACTATAACTGGACAGTTAAAGTGACCCATAAACTAGCATATTTTTTGGAAGTGGTAAAAATGATTTTCCATGATAAAACCCGCATGGCTAGATGAACAAATACACTCTACAGATATTGTCATCAGATGTTAGATTAAAATCTTAGACCTGGGAGATATGGGACAGCTACACTGCCTGAATCACTACTGTGCTTCCCTAATGGCACATTGCAAAGTGACTTCTGCTCATGTCATTATCAACTGCTTTGAGGAGACTATGCAGTGCAATTGGTAATATTGAATCTTAACAAGGAGCTCTACTACAAATTGCTGACTTCCACAAAGATGAAGATCCACAATACTCAAAAATAATGCTCAAAACACATCCGGATGAAAAATGCAACTTTAAGCATGTTTTTTAGGAAGGCTTGCATCTGTATATACCAATAAGTGATAGGACCCTGAACCTATATATTCCAACTCCACTGTCACATCTATTCAAGGAAGGGAGGAGTCTCCCAAAAGAAGTGAATCATTGCTGGCACACATTGGCAATGATTTCCAATGGAAAACAGTGATTGATGTTCTGACTCTTGATTTTTTTTTCCTGTGGGCAAATGAAGCTCTGGGAATTTCACCTTGACCAACTGTAAGGAAGCCCTCAGCAAATATTTCATAGGTTCATAGATTAGTACTAAGCTAACTGCCTTTGTGAGCCATTTTAAGCCTAGCCAATTATCCCTCGTGAGACTCAAACCCTGCACCTTATGTTTGTAAGACAAACACCTTAACCATTAGGCCACCCTCCCAACCCTTTGTTATGCATGAAAGGCTGTTTGCTTGGAGATGGACATATCTCTCTTTTCCCTATCACTGCACAGACTGTTTGGAAGCAAAAGTATAAGTGATCTTGCTGTATTTGTAAACTATGCGCGTCAGTCTATGAATACAGTAGTGTACTTACTTTGCTTTAAAACTTTGTAGCACTTATGGATGTCTCACAGCATACAAAATATTTGCTTCCATAACTCAGACCAACGTGTTGTACCATATTTTTGCACAATGTTATTATACAAATAGTTTATATTTGTACATTAGAGGTTGTCATGGCTCTGTACCTTTTTCCTCCTTACTTTCCTACCACTCTGTAGCAGGTTCTCTCGATAAAGCTGTTAAATACTATTGTGCAAAGTGTCAGTACAGAATGGTGCTGGGTCCTGATACTGTTGTAGAGCTGTGATTCCCAGGACTGACTAAAGCTCTGCAAAGCAGTCTGAAGATTAGTAACATATGTGTAAACTACTGAGTTTGTATAGCTATCACAATGCCCAGAGCTTCATACAGCACAAAGACATTCATGATGCTGTACTACTCTGTGTGTAACCTGTACGACTGCCTTGCCTCTAAATGCCTTATGCTTTTATTCATACATTTTTACATATAGTGAAGGCTGAGACTTATCTAGCCTGCAAATGGTCACAGTGAGAAAGCAGAGACTGATGGACTCAAACACAGGATTATAGGATGATGTTAATTAGCAATTAATTGCTTTCAAGCTCTTTGCTATACAGAAGTAAAAGCTCAAGTAGCATGGCTAACATACTTTATAGTTCAGATCAGTTTACCCAGTCCTTCATCTTTCCTTCATTTTCTTCTGAATTACACTATCCTGCAACAGTATAAGCTGTTTCTCTTAAAAAAGTCACTCATACTTTGTGTGACTTTAAATCTTATTTCTTTGCTGGGAAGTTAAGTGTTCTATGGTGTCCATGTAACAGGATTCCATAGATTATGCAAAATGTTCTATTCTGTACTATGAGGAGAAATTAATGTAAATGAATCACTACAGTATGCCATTTTCCCACCTGTAGTGCATCTCAAAGCAGAGTTTATATCTGCATGTCTTATAACAGTAGCTCCTTTTATAGTGCTGGCAAACATTCCACTAGTCAGTGGTATCAGTGTTTTCTCCTCAAAAGTCCCCTGTTTTGCATATTAATTCAGCTTCACTTCAAAACACAGAAAGCCACTTCATGCATGATCCAGTTTAAATAATTCATGAATGAAAGTGTAGCAGCAACATTCCCCTTCAAAAATAAGTTATTGCTGGGTCATTAGGCTTAAAAACAGGCACTGAACTGACAAAATCAAACTTACGACTAAGGCATACTAAAATATATAAAAAAAATAGCTGCTTAGCTCCCTACTCACTCCAAGCAGGGAGGAAGATGAAGAATGAGCTAAATGCATGCATGTGTGTGCACACACGTGCACATACACGCATGCATGTGCACACTTATACACACATGTGCACATATATACACATGCACACACACATACATGCACATACACACACTTGTTCGCATGCGCACACACACACACACACACACACACACACACACACACACACACGCACACACACACACAAATGTGTATACTCACACACACAAACACAATAATTACTTTCCTGAAGGTGCAGCTCTAATTATACTGTCTCCTCTTCAATAGAATTTCTGATGGTTTCCCCTGTAAAATGCTGCCTTGCATGGTTTGTGTAAACTTGCTTATCTGTTACACCGAGCTAATTATTTCCTCCCTTAAGAAAAGGAATTGCTGCCTTAGTCCTCACATTGACTCTGACCTAGGCAAATAATTTCAGCATAGATAGATGTTGATCTATTTTCCATTACATTCACAGATACACAAAAGCTGTCAGGAAACAAAAACAGAATGATGATAACTTTCAAAGCATGAAAAAGCTGTCATTTGAAAAATAGGTGTGAGAAGAAAAAGCATTAGGAAAAAGACTGTGTAAGAAAATGTGGGAAATGCAATATACTCAACAAGGGGCAGGCTTAATTCAGAACTGTGAGGTGTTGTTGCTGTTACACAGATTGCATCATGAGGAGAAGGTAAACACGTGCACCACACCACACTCATCACATAGTCTCACTAAATCTACACCACCAAAATCCACACATAAAAACACAAAAACAATCGCGGATGCTCTCAGTAATAATCTGCTCAAGCAACAGAGACCTCCAAAGCAGAAATACAAGCAACCTCCACCCTCCAACACAACCCAAATGACACATAGCCCGCAGACTCAGTGTGCCACTCAACCACAGCCAATAAGGCAAAACAACGTACCCAACACACTAGTCATAGGTGACTCTATAGTCAGGCACACTGATGTCCCTCTCACCAGGCTAAACAAGGAGAAGGTTACTGTCAGCTGCTTGTTGGGTGCCAGGATCTGCCACATAACCCATGCACTCAGGTCACTCCACAACAAGTAGAAATATGACTCTGTCATTGTCCACGTTGGTGTGAACGACCTAAGTTGTACCTCCCTGGACTACATGAAAAGAGACATGGAGGAGCTCACTGATCTTGTAGCCCAGGCAGGTATGACCCTAGCCCTGAGTAGCATTCTACTGTCACCCAGAATGATGCCGCAGTACAAGGACAAAATGATTGACTTCAACAATTGGCTAAGCTTTTGGTGTCATTCTAAAGCTTCCAGTATCTGTCTGCCTGGGATGACATGGTCGACAGACCACGATGCTTTGCCAGAGATGGCTTGTACCTGTCACCCCTGGGATTCCGGACACTGGCTAAGGTTCTTGCCGCCCCTATAGTGCCTTTTTTAGGCAAGGTTCAAATGACAAATTCACCACTGTAACAGGAACAGGCAAGCAAAAACTGAGGGTGATGCTACTCAATGCTATAAGTCTAAATCTCAAAATGCACTCACTTGAGGCACTCCTTAAAATGGAGAACATCGATATCTGTGCAGTGACTGAGACCTGGTTCAAGGCTCCAGAGAGCACCCCTGCACTACCAGGCTATAACTCATACCACACTTTTTGGCCATGTAACCTGGACCGGAACACCAAAGGCGGAGGTGTGTCCATATTCATTAAGGATATCCACATCTCCAGGCTAGTTGCTCAGCATAATGCAGCCGAGGTTATCCAAGTGCAACTAACTCTGGGCAAAACTGCAATCCAAATTGTAGCTTGCTACAGATCACCCACCATGCAGCAGGATTCCCACTCCTCTTTTCTTGATGTACTGGAAAATATTAAGGTTCATCCAAACACCCTAATAATGGGTGATTTCAACTACCCCACCATTAACTGGGAAAACTACTCATGTACCAACTTCTTCGTTCAACGCTTTCTGGAATTCATAAACTCCAATGCCCTGGATCAACTTATCCACGCCCCCACCAGGGGCAACAATATCCTAGACCTAGTCATTACCAACATGAGTGACCGTGGCCTCATTGATCCGATCCGACCATAAGCTAATTACCCTAGATATCCACATCCTGCCCCCACCCCCCACCCCATTAAGGAAACCATGGTAAAAAATTTCTCCAAAGCCAACTTCATACTTCTTAAGACAGAAGTGGTGAACTTCATGACACCTATACAGATGGACAATACAGTTACGACTACTGAATCCTACACAATTGCACTTTATAAGCACTTACATGAGTGCATGGATCGTGCTATCCCAAACAGCAAGATGCTATCCTCCAAAAAAAGGAAGCCAATCTGGTGGTCCCCTGCCATAAACAAATTGTACAACAGAAGGAAGAAACTGTTGCAAAAGAGAGTAAAATCCCATGAGTGGAGGAGCTCCCTGGTCAGCCTCAGTAAGAAGCTGCGATCCCTGGTTAAATCCTTTAAAGCTAGTTATGAAAACAAAATTGCCACTGATTCTAAAGACAACCACAAAGCATTCTATAGCTATGTCAAGAATCTCAATTGCAACACTCAGATCTGCTCTGAGTTACAGCACAATGGCACTAAATGTACAGACCCAACTGATATTGCCAACATCCTGGCAGATAGGTTCAGTGCTAACTTTACCCCCCCTCTCACCCCCTAAAGAGCCCATCTCTATGCATATGAAGAATGCAAAGTTCCTGTAATCATGGCTGCACAGGTAAAAACCACAGTCTCCAAAGCCAAGAACACAACATCCATGGGACCAGACAACATCCCAGGCTGCGTTCTACATGAACTACAGAATGAACTGGCACCCCACCTAAGTACCATGTTCAATCATAGCCTCACCTCAGGCTTTGTGCCTGCTGAATGCACACAGCAACAGTTATCCCACTCCACAAGGGGGGAGCCACCACGGACCCCGGGAACTACTGCCCCATTAGCCTGCCGAGCCTGGTCTGCAAGACCATGGATCATATCATCATGGAACCTATAGACAAAGACATTGGTAATCTCCAAAATCTGGACCCCACCCAGTTCGGGTTTGTAAAAGGCAGATCATGTCTCCTAAACCTGATAGACTTCTTTGAAGCAGTCACCAAAGCTGTAGACAAGGGTAAGGTGGTTCACACAGCCTACCTAGATCTTGCCAAGGCTTTCAACACCATCCCCCACTCTGGAATTATAGATAAACTCACTAAACATGGTATAAATCCCTATGTCACAAGATGGGTTGCCAACTGGCTCACTGACAGAACCCACACTGTAAAAGTAGCAAACTCCAAATCCGACTTCAGACCAGTGACAAGTGGAGTACCACAGGGTTCAGTCCTGGGTCCTCTCCTGTTTGGTATCTACTTCTCTGAAGTACAGGCTAACACAGAAGGTCTTTGGCTAACGAAGTTCACAGATGACTGCAAACTAGGAGCCATAATCGAAACTCCTAACGATGTGGACATCCTATAAAAGGGCCTCACTGAGACAGATGCCCGGTGTCAAAGCCATGGCCTCAAGCTCAATGCCAAAAAGTGCATTGTCATCCCCTTTGGTAAAAACTCTGTACACGTGAACTACAACATAGGCAGTAGTATACTTAACACCAAAAGTGTGATAAGAGACCTTGGGACACAGGTGGACAGTAGCCTCTCCTTTGATAATCACATCTCCACAGTAGTCAGAAAATCCTTCTACGTGGCACACCTCATCACAAAAGGTTTCTCATCCAGAAAAAAAGAGGTCATTGTTCCCCTCTACTCATCACTCATTAGACCCATTATAGAGTGCAACGCCCCTTTTGGTATGTACCTCACAAGACATCTACAACAACTGGAAACGCCACAGAAATACCTCACAAAGAGGACTAATGGCCTCAAACAGATGCCCTATGCAGACCGTCTCAAAAAACTCCAGCTTTACTCCATCGCATATCGCCTACTCAGAGGTGATCTCTGCCTAGCATACAAAGCTATGTCAAACCCAGAGCTGTTGGACATGCTCCACTTAAAGAAATCCCAATCCCTCCGAGCTACACGCTCTAGGGACCTAAACCTTGTCACCACAATAAACAGAACATGCCAGAGGGGTATATTCCTGTCCCAGAGACTTCCCATACACTGGAACAAACTACCTATCTACATCAAACAAAGCTCCTCATTAGCACTCTTTAAGAAAAATCTTGATGATTGGATGGGAGATAGGAAATTCACCCCGGGGATCACCTCTGTGGCTCTGCTCAACAGGGGCACAGGAAAATAATTTTCTTGGGTGGCAAAAGCCAGGGTACCTTTTTGGCTGGGCTTATATAGGCCTCAGGGCCGATAGCCTAGTACCTACCTATGAACCTGTCCTGTGGGTTTACACATATAGTAAAGGAATAAAAATAATAAAAAAAGAAATTCTCACAATAAAAGTAAAATTCTAGCAGTGTTTCTTATGCTGACAGATTGGGTCTCATTTAATTTTTTCTTCCATAAAACAAAACTTTCAGTCTGGTCACCAAATATTCTAGACCCTAGCCTAAAGCACATTTGTCAAGTGCCCTTACTTCAATAAATAAATAAAAAATTAAAGTAATTTCACATTGTATGGAAAATACTATAAATTGGTTTGTCTATTTATAGTGCTGCAAAACTGGGTTTATGTTCTTTCAGCTATAAAAGAAAACTTTCTATCAGGTCACATGGATCCACACTGGAACCAGTACTGTTTAATATATTCGTAAATGATCTACACCCAGCAGCTGAATGTAACTCTGATTCAATATGCTGATGATTCTGCATTAATCTGCTCTGTTCCTGCTCTGCACATATTATAAGAAATGACCCAATAATCTTTCACAGCCGGTAAAACCTGACTAGACAACTCACAATTGCTACTGAACTCCCCAAAAGCTAGCCTATTTCTATTCACTCCTTAATCACTCACAAAAAATAAAAAGAAGATTGGACATCACTTCATCATAAAACACTAACATATAAACTATACCACAAGCTAAACCCCTTGGAGTCACAATAGACGATAATATGAAATACGATCCCCATACCCAAATAACACTCAAAAAGACATACCAAAAGTTTGGCCTTCTGTACAGAGATATATTTTCCCCTCACAAATAAAGCCAGGGAAATAATCGCAAAAACCTACCTGCTTCCCATTCTACTGTATGCCTCTCAGATCTTCACAAACCTACCACCACTCCACCAAACAAAACTCAAACAATGTTATAACAAAACTGCAAAACTTGAAACAAATTTATTTTACTGTACCCACCACTTCTAAGCCTTCAGACTATTAAACTAGAACAAACTACTCCACATTCTTCATGAATCTCAGCTTCTAGTAATCCACAGTTTAATAGACAACCCAGACAAATGCCCAACCCTTAAATCCATGATCCTCCAGCATTATAATCCAAGTTGAAATCTATACTCGCAAATAAATCAGCAGGAACTCTCTCCCTCCCCCAAGCAAACTAAACATCTGCAAACTTTAAAAGCAGATCTTGAGTAGCACCTAAAACAGTCCTGGATCTACCAATGTTTGTCCCGAGGATAAGTGTGCACCTTCTCCCAAACAAATGATTGTATGTAACATGAAAAGCTACAACGTAAACACATACACTTTTCTGTTGTGTTTGCTTGTGTAATGATGTGAATTTTATATGTAAAGATTTGCATGTTACATTTTGTTCGTGTATATTGCTGTATATTCTTACTATGTATTACTGTTGCTATTTGCTATGTAAAGCATTCAGAGTATATTGTTATTGTTATATAGCAATTTTCATGTGGAGTATTTCTCCCTAGCCTCCTCTGAAATGGCGGTTCTCATGCCCAGTCGGATAATCCTGATTAACAATGTAAAATAAAAGAAATAAAATAAATTTGTCACATATTCCAAACTTTAAACTAAACCTAATCCTTAGCTTACTGGCATCTCACCCCCACTCATTATTGGCCCTCATTGTCTAAAGTGCTTTATTATTGATTATTTCACAGCAAAAAAAGAAGGCACTGAGCCTGCATTCAGATTGGTATTATACTCATTCTGCTGAGCTGTTTTATGAGTGTCACACTCCATCAATGTCAGTTAGTCCTATTGCTGGTACATTGAGGGTTGTATCATTGACTACAGTTTTTTGCACACGTGCACAAATGTGATTTAAAAGTGAAGCTCAAAACTGCCTTGTCACCACCTGTGCACATTATGCAAATCAGAAACAATCTTCCAGAATATAATGGAGTCAGTGATGTAGGTAAGCATGCTTAACAACCCAAAACATTACAGTGCACCAATAACTGGATCTGAAATCGTAATATCAAATGCAAAATGCTGGCAAATCAACAATATGACACTGAATGCATGGGGTTGCTTCAGAGATAAAACCTATGATGTATACAGTTCTCACAATATCAGCGCTACAGTACTTTCACTGATAAAATTGCACAATAAAAACTATGGAAAGCAAACATGCATCTTGTTGCAGAATAGTAATAGATTCCGTGTGTGAGTTTCATACCTCTCACCTGTCCAGATTTTCACAGAATGACCAGATTTGTAGCTCATATTTTAGGTCTGTTCCTCATAAAATCTGCATTTTGGGGCAAATGGCTGAGATTATCCGAGAACTGAAGTCATTAAATAATGAGATACATTTGAGTTTCACACTTCAAATACTTCAGAAAATGTATTCTAAAATAAACTCTATTACTCTAGTATTTATTTATTTGTATTTGCTTACCGGGAGGTCTACTGGGCCAGGGTGAAATCAAACAGCAATGATACAGAACACATTACAGAATAGGTAATACAATAAAATAGATACAATTTAACATCTGTATAACTAGTATTAAGTATGCAAGCCAAACAAGAATACAGATGATGACATGGGATAACAGCAAATGTGTGAACAATACAGTGTTGCAGTAGACAGGGAAAGATGGAGAGCAGCAGATAAACGATTCTGAGAGTAAGTTATAGCCATAGAGCTACTGATATACAGGCATCACGACTGAATAGAAGATATGGTAGGAAGCTAATATATAGGCATCAAAACTGAATAGAAGATATGGTAGGTAGCTGATATATAGGCATCAAGACTGAATAGAAGATATGGTAGGTAACTGATACATAGGCATCAAGACTGAATAGAAGATATTGTAGGTAGCTGATACATAGGCATCAAGACTGAATAGAAGATATGGTAGGTAGCTGATATATAGGCATCACAACTGAATAGAAGATATGGTAGGTAGCTGATATATAGGCATCAAGATTGAATAGAAGATATGGTAGGTAGCTGATATATAGGCATCAAGACTGAATAGAAGATATGGTAGGTAACTGATACATAGGCATCAAGACTGAATAGAAGATATGGTAGGTAGCTGATATATAGGCATCAAGACTGAATAGAAGATATGGTAGGTAGCTGATATATAGGCATCAAGACTGAATAGAAGATATGGTAGGTAACTGATATATAGGCCTCAAGACTGAATAGAAGATATGGTAGGTAGCTGATATATAGGCATCAAGACTGAATAGAAGATATGGGAGGTAGCTAATATATAGGCATCAAGACTGAATAGAAGATAAAGTAGGTAACTGCTATATAGGTATCAAGACTGAATGGAAGATATGGTAGGTAGCTGATATATAGGCATCAAGACTGAATAGAAGTAGGTAGCTGATATATAGACATCAAGACTGAATGGAAGATATGGTAGGTAGCTGATATATAGGCATCAAGACTGAATAGAAGATATGGTAGGTAGCTGATATATAGGCATCAAGACTGAATAGAAGATGTGGTAGGTAACTGATATATAGGCATCAAGACTGAATAGAAGATATGGTAGGTAGCTGATATATAGGCATCAAGACTGAATAGAAGGAGTGGTAGGTAACTGATATATAAGCATCAAGACTGAAGAGAAGATAACGTCGGTAGTCTGCTATATAGGCACCAAGACTGAATAGAAGATATGGTAGGTAGCCTGCTATATAGGCATCAAGACTGAATAGAAGGTATGATAGGTGGCCTGATATATAGGCATCAAGACTGAATAGAAGATATGGTAGGTAACTGATATATAGGCATCAAGAATGAATAGAAGATATGGTAAGTAACTGCTATATAGGCATCAAGACTGAATAGAAGATATGGTAGGTAGCCTGATATATAGGCATCAAGACTGAATAGACGATATGGTAGGTAACGGATATATAGGCATCAAGACTGAATAAAAGATATGGTAGGTAGCTGATATATAGGCATCAAGACTGAATAGAAGATATGGTAGGTAGCTGATATATAGGCATCAAGACTGAATAGAAGGAGTGGTAGGTAACTGACATATAAGCATCAAGACGGAAGAGAAGATAACGTCGGTAGTCTGCTATATAGGCATCAAGACTGAATAGAAGATATGGTAGGTAGCCTGCTATATAGGCATCAAGACTGAATAGAAGGTATGATAGGTAGCCTGATATATAGGCATCAAGACTGAATAGAAGGTATGGTAGGTAACTGATATATAGGCATCAAGAATGAATAGAAGATATGGTCGGTAGCTGATATATAGGCATCAAGACTGAATAGAAGATATGGTAGGTAACTGCTATATAGGCATCAAGACTGAATAGAAGATATGGTAGGTAGCCTGATATATAGGCATCAAGACTGAATAGACGATATGGTAGGTAACTGATATATAGGCATCAAGACTGAATAAAAGATATGGTAGGTAGCTGATATATAGGCATCAAGACTGAATAGAAGATATGGTAGGTAGCTGATATATAGGCATCAAGACTGAATACAAGATATGGTAGGTAGCTGATATATAGGCATTAAGACTGAAGAGAAGATATGGTAGGTAGCTGATATATAGGCATCACGACTAAATAGAAGGTGTGGTAGGTAGCTGATATATAGGCATCAAGACTGAATAGAAGATATGGTAGGTAGCTGATAGATAGGCATCAAGACTGAATAGAATATATGGTAGGTAGCTGATATATAGGCATCAGGACTAAATGGGATATATGATAGGTAGCTGATATATAGGCATCAGGACTGACTAGAAGATATGGTAGGTAGCTAATATATAGGCATCAAGACTGAATACAAGATATGGTAGGTAGCTGATATAAAGGCATCAAGACTGAATAGAAGGTGTGGTAGGTAACTGATATATAGGCATCAAGACTGAATAGAAGATATGGTAGGAAACTGATATATAGGCATCAAAACTGAATAGAAGGTATGGTAGGTAGCTGATATATAGGCATCAAGACTGAATAGAAGATATGGTAGATAGCTGATATATAGGTATCAAGGCTGAATAGAATATATGGTAGGTAGCTGATATAGAGGCATCAAGACTGAATAGAAGATATGGTAGGTAGCCTGCTATATAGGCATCAAGACTGAATAGAAGGTATGGTAGGTAACGGATATATAGGCATCAAGAGTGAATAGAAGATATGGTAAGTAACTGATATATAGGCATCAAGACTGAATAGAAGATATGGTAGGTAACTGCTATATAGGCATCAAGACTGAATAGAAGATATGGTAGGTAACTGATATATAGGCATCAAGAGTGAATAGGAGATATGGGAGGTAGCTGATATATAGGCATCAAGAGTGAATAGAAGGTATGGCAGGTAACTGGTATATAGGCATCAAGACTGAATAGAAGATATGGTAGGTAACTGATATATAGGTATCAAGACTGAATAGAAGATATGGTAGGTAGCTGATATATAGTCATCAAGACTGAATAGAAGATATGGTAGGTAGCTAATATATAGGCATCAAGACTGAATAGAAGATATGGCAGGTAACTGATATATAGGCATCAAGACTGAATAGAAGATATTGTAGGTAGCCTGCTATACAGGCATCAAGGCTGAATAGAAGATATGGTAGGTAGCTGATATATAGGCATCAAGACTGAATAGAACATATGGTAGGTGGCTGATATATAGGCATCAAGACTGAATAGAATATATGGTAGGTAGCTGATATATAGGCATCAAGACTGAATAAAAGATATGGTTGGTAGCTGATATACGGGCATCAAGACTGAATAGAAGATATGGTAGGTAGCTGATATATAGGCATCAAGACTGAATAGAAGATATGGTAGGTAGCTGCTATATAGACCTCAAGACTGAATAGAAGATATGGTAGGTAGCTTATATAGGCATAAAGACTGAATAGAAGATATGGTAGGTAGCTGATATATAGGCATCAAGACTGAATAGAAGATATGGTAGGTAGCTGATATATAGGCATCAAGCCTGAATAGAAGATATGGTAGATAGCTGATATATATGCATCAAGACTGAATAGAAGATTTGTTAGGTAACTGCTATATAGGTATCAAGACTGAATAGAAGATATGGTAGGTAGCTTATATATAGGCATCAAGACTGAATAGAAGATATGGTATGTAGCTGATATATAGGCATCAAGGCTGAATAGAAGATATGGTAGGTAGCTTATATATAGGCATCAAGACTGAATAAAAGATATGGTAGGTAACTGATATATAGGTATCAAGACTGAATAGAAGATATGGTAGGTAGCTGATATATAGGCATCAAGACTGAATAGAAGATATGGTAGGTAACCTCCTATATAGGCATCAAGACTGAATAGAAGGAATGGTAGGTCACTGATATATAGGCATCAATACTGAATAGAAGATGTGGTAGGTATCTGATATATAGGCATCAAGACTGAATAGAAGATATGGTAGGTAACTGCTATATAGGCATCAAGACTGAATAGAAGATATGGTAGGTAACTGATATATAGGCATCAAGACTGAATAGAAGATATGGGAGGTAGCTGATATATAGGCATCAAGAGTGAATAGAAGGTATGGTAGGTAGCTGATATATAGGCATCAAGACTGAATAGAAGGAGTGGTAGGTAACTGATATATAAGCATCAAGACTGAAGAGAAGATAACGTCGGTAGTCTGCTATATAGGCATCAAGACTGAATAGAAGATATGGTAGGTAGCCTGCTATATAGGCATCAAGACTGAATAGAAGGTATGAAAGGTAGCCTGATATATAGGCATCAAGACTGAATAGAAGGTATGGTAGGTAACTGATATATAGGCATCAAGAATGAATAGAAGATATGGTAGGTAGCTGATATATAGGCATCAAGACTGAATAGAATATATGGTAGGCAACTGCTATATAGGCATCAAGACTGAATAGAAGATATGGTAGGTAGCCTGATATATAGGCATCAAGACTGAATAGACGATATGGTAGGTAACTGATATATAGGCATCAAGACTGAATAAAAGATATGGTAGGTAGCTGATATATAGGCATCAAGACTGAATAGAAGATATGGTAGGTAGCTGATATATAGGCATCAAGACTGAATACAAGATATGGTAGGTAGCTGATATAAAGGCATCAAGACTGAATAGAAGGTGTGGTAGGTAACTGATATATAGGCATCAAGACTGAATAGAAGATATGGTAGGAAACTGATATATAGGCATCAAAACTGAATAGAAGGTATGGTAGGTAGCTGATATATAGGCATCAAGACTGAATAGAAGATATGGTAGATAGCTGATATATAGGTATCAAGGCTGAATAGAATATATGGTAGGTAGCTGATATAGAGGCATCAAGACTGAATAGAAGATATGGTAGGTAGCCTGCTATATAGGCATCAAGACTGAATAGAAGGTATGGTAGGTAACTGATATATAGGCATCAAGAGTGAATAGAAGATATGGTAGGTAACTGATATATAGGCATCAAGACTGAATAGAAGATATGGTAGGTAACTGCTATATAGGCATCAAGACTGAATAGAAGATATGATAGGTAACTGATATATAGGCATCAAGACTGAATAGGAGATATGGGAGGTAGCTGATATATAGGCATCAAGAGTGAATAGAAGGTATGGCAGGTAACTGGTATATAGGCATCAAGACTGAATAGAAGATATGGTAGGTAACTGAAATATAGGTATCAAGACTGAATAGAAGATATGGTAGGTAGCTGATATATAGTCATCAAGACTGAATAGAAGATATGGTAGGTAGCTAATATATAGGCATCAAGACTGAATAGAAGATATGGCAGGTAACTGATATATAGGCATCAAGACTGAATAGAAGATATTGTAGGTAGCCTGCTATACAGGCATCAAGGCTGAATAGAGGATATGGTAGGTAGCTGATATATAGGCATCAAGACTGAAGAGAACATATGGTAGGTGGCTGATATGTAGGCATCAAGACTGAATAGAATATATGGTAGGTAGCTGATATATAGGCATCAAGACTGAATAAAAGATATGGTTGGTAGCTGATATACGGGCATCAAGACTGAATAGAAGATATGGTAGGTAGATGATATGTAGGCATCAAGACTGAATAGAAGATATGGTAGGTAGCTGCTATATAGACCTCAAGACTGAATAGAAGATATGGTAGGTAGCTGATATATAGGCATCAAGACTGAATAGAAGATATGGTAGGTAGCTTATATAGGCATAAAGACTGAATAGAAGATATGGTAGGTAGCTGATATATAGGCATCAAGACTGAATAGAAGATATGGTAGGTAGCTGATATATAGGCATCAAGCCTGAATAGAAGATATGGTAGATAGCTGATATATAGGCATCAAGACTGAATAGAAGATTTGTTAGGTAACTGCTATATAGATATCAAGACTGAATAGAAGATATGGTAGGTAGCTTATATATAGGCATCAAGACTGAATAAAAGATATGGTAGGCAGCTGATATATAGGCATCAAGACTGAATAGAAGATATGGTATGTAGCTGATATATAGGCATCAAGGCTGACTAGAAGATATGGTAGGTAGCTGATATATAGGCATCAAGACTGAATAAAAGATATGGTAGGTAACTGATATATAGGTATCAAGACTGAATAGAAGATATGGTAGGTAGCTGATATATAGGCATCAAGACTGAATAGAAGATATGGTAGGTAACCTCCTATATAGGCATCAAGACTGAATAGAAGGAATGGTAGGTCACTGATATATAGGCATCAAGACTGAATAGAAGATGTGGTAGGTATCTGATATATAGGCATCAAGACTGAATAGAAGATATGGTAGGTAACTGATATATAGGCATCAAGACTGAATAGAAGATATGGGAGGTAGCTGATATATAGGCATCAAGAGTGAATAGAAGGTATGGTAGGTAACTGATATATAGGCATCAAGACTGAATAGATTATATGGTTGGTAACTGATATATAGGCATCAAGACTGAATAGAAGATATGGTAGGTAGCTGATATATAGGCATCAAGACTGAATAGAAGATATGGTAGGTAGCTGATATATAGGCATCAAAACTGAATAGAAGTTGTGGTAGGTAACTGATATATAGGCATCAAGACTGAATAGAAGATATGGTAGGTAGCTGATATATAGGCATCAAGACTGAATAGAAGACATGGTAGGTAGCTGATATATAGGCATCAGGACTGGGTAGAAGATATGGTAGGTAGCTGATATATAGACATCAAGACTGAATAGAAGATATGGTAGGTAGCTGATATATAGGCATCAAGACTGAATAGAAGATATGGTAGGTATCCTGCTGTACAGGCATCAAGACTGAATAGAAGATATGGTAGGTAGCTGACATATAGGCATCAAGACTGAATAGAAGATATGGTAGGTAGCTGATATATAGGCATCAAGACTGAATAAAAGATATGGTAGGTAACTGAAAAATAGACATCAAGACTGAATAGAAGATATGGTAGGTAACTGATATATAGACATCAAGACTGAATAGAAGATATGGTAGGTAGCTGATATATAGGCATCAAGACTGAATAGAAGATATGGTAGGTAGCTGATATATAGGCATCAAGACTGAATAGAAGATATGGTAGGTAGCTGATATATAGGCAACAAGACTGAATAAAAGATATGGTAGGTAGCTGATATATAGCCATCAAGACTGAATAGAAGATATGGTAGGTAGTTGCTATATAGGCATGAAGACTGAATAGAAAATATGGTAGGTAGCTGATATATAGGCATCAAGACTGAATGGAAGATATGGTAGGTGGCTGATATATAGGCATCAAGACTGTATAGAAGATATGGTAGGTAGCTGATATATAGGCATCAAGACTGAATAGAAGGTGTGGTAGGTAACTGATATATAGGCATCAAGACTGAATAGAAGATATGGGAGGTAGCTGATATATAGGCATCAAGAGTGAATACATGGTATGGTAGGTAACTGATATATAGGCATCAAGACTGAATAGAAGATATGGTTGGTAACTGATATATAGGCATCAAGACTGAATAGAAGATATGGTAGGTAGCTGATATATAGGCATCAAGACTGAATAGAAGATATGGTAGGTAGCTGATATATAGGCATCAAGCTTGAATAGAAGATATGGTAGATAGCTGATATATAGGCATCAAGACTGAATAGAAGATTTGTTAGGTAACTGCTATATATAGGTATCAAGACTGAATAGAAGATATGGTAGGTAGCTTATATATAGGCATCAAGACTGAATAAAAAATATGGTAGGTAGCTGATATATAGGCATCAAGACTGAATAGAAGATATGGTACGTAGCTGATATATAGGCATCAAGGCTGAATAGAAGATATGGTAGGTAGCTGATATATAGGCATCAAGACTGAATAAAAGATATGGTAGGTAACTGATATATAGGCATCAAGACTGAATAAAAGATATGGTAGGTAGCTGATATATAGGCATCAAGACTGAATAGAAGATATGGTAGGTAACCTCCTATATAGGCATCAAGACTGAATAGAAGGTATTGTAGGTCACTGATATATAGGCATCAAGACTGAACAGAAGATGTGGTAGGTATCTGATATATAGGCATCAAGACTGAATAGAAGATATGGTAGGTAACTGCTATATAGGCATCAAGACTGAATAGAAGATATGGTAGGTAACTGATATATAGGCATCAAGACTGAATAGAAGATATGGGAGGTAGCTGATATAAAGGCATCAAGAGTGAATAGAAGGTATGGTAGGTAACTGATATATAGGCATCAAGACTGAATAGAAGATATGGTTGGTAACTGATATATAGGCATCAAGACTGAATAGAAGATATGGTAGGTAGCTGATATATAGGCATCAAGACTGAATAGAAGATATGGTAGGTAGCTGATATATAGGCATCAAGACTGAATAGAAGATATGGTAGGTAACCTCCTATATAGGCATCAAGACTGAATAGATGATATGGTAGGTAGCTGATATATAGGCATCAAGGCTGAATAGAAGATATGGTAGGGAGATGATATATAGGCATCAAGACTGAATAGAAGATATGGTAGGTAGCTGATATATAGACATCAAGACTGAATAAAAGATATTGTAGGTAGCTGATATATAGGCATCAAGACTGAATAGAAGATATGGTAGGTATCCTGCTTTACAGGCATCAAGACTGAATAGAAGATATGGTAGGTAGCTGACATATAGGCATCAAGACTGAATAGAAGATATGGTAGGTAGCTGATATATAGACATCAAGACTGAATAAAAGATATGGTAGGTAACTGAAAAATAGACATCACGACTGAATAGAAGATATGGTAGGTAACTGATATATTGGCATCAAGACTGAATAGAAGATATGGTAGGTAGCTGATATATAGGCATCAAGACTGAATAGAAGATATGGTAGGTAGCTGATATATAGGCATCAAGACTGAATAGAAGATATGGTAGGTAGCTGATATATAGGCAACAAGACTGAATAGAAGATATGGTAGGTAGCTGATATATAGCCATCAAGACTGAATAAAAAATATGGTAGGTAGCTGATATATAGGCATCAAGACTGAATAAAAGATATGGTAGGTAGCTGATATATAGGCATCGAGACTGAATAAAAGATATGGTAGGTAACTGATATATAGGCATCAAGACTGAATAGAAGGTGTGGTAGGTAACTGATATATAGGCATCAAGACTGAATAGAAGGTATAGTAGGTAGCCTGCTTTATAGGCATCAAGACTGAATAAAAGATATGGTAGGTAGCTGATATATAGGCATCGAGACTGAATAAAAGATATGGTAGGTAACTGATATATAGGCATCAAGACTGAATAGAAGGTGTGGTAGGTAACTGATATATAGGCATCGAGACTGAATAAAAGATATGGTAGGTAGCTGATATATAGGCATCGAGACTGAATAAAAGATATGGTAGGTAACTGATATATAGGCATCAAGACTGAATAGAAGGTGTGGTAGGTAGCCTGCTATATAGCCATCTAGACTGAATAGAAGGTATGGTAGGTAACTGATATATAGGCATCAAGACTGAATTGAAGATATGGTAGGTAACTGATATATAGGCATCAAAACTGAATAGAAGATATGGTAGGTAACTGCTATATAGGCATCAACACTGAATAGAAGATATGGTAGGTAACTGATATATAGGCATCAAGACTGAATTGAAGATATGGTAGGTAACTGATATATAGGCATCAAGACTGAATAGAAGATATGGTAGGTAACTGCTATATAGGCATCAACACTGAATAGAAGATATGGTAGGTAACTGATATATAGGCATCAACACTGAATAGAAGATATGGTAGGTAGCTGATATATAGGCATCAAGACTGAATAGAAGATATGGTAGGTAGCTGATATATAGGCATCAAGACTGAATAGAAGATATGGTAGGTAACTGATATAGCAGATTATGTGTGGCTGGGATGCACATGTTGGGCTTAGTAAGGTGAAAGCACCGAATGTATATATGAGGAGTCTGAGCCGTAAGTGAGATGGGGAGGAAAAATAGGAAGGCTGGGAATGTTGTTTTTTTTTTATAGTCAGTGCTGGTACATGTAGATAGCCAATGGGAGAACAGATGTTGATTCAGCGATGTCTTAAAGCATTCAGGGTTGCTAGTAGACCTAACTGATGGCAGGAGAGTATTCCATCGTTTTGCTATATGGGTAACTCATTTGATCGGCGGAAAGATTAGGTTTTGCTACATTAAGTGGTATCTGATTAATTGATCGCAAAGGTCTATTTGGGTGATACATGGTGAACAGAGAGAGGAGGGCATGACAGCTAGAAGGCTTATAGATTAGCTTATGAGCTGTGGTTAGTTGCAGGTATGTTAGATGTCAGGGAAGTTCTAGCCAGTTTAGATGCTGGATTGATATGTAGTGATGGGAGGAGTGTTTGGTACTGGTTACAAATTTTGTGATTTTATTGTAGCATGAGTCCAGTTTGGATTTAAGCCAGGATTGTATATTAGTAAGGAGAGGTGCACCATAGAGCATGGATGGAAGTAGAAAGAAAGAGGCAAGGGATAGTCTTGCTGCATAGGTGAGGAAGTTTACTCTAACAACTTTCTAAGTTTAGAAAAGCAATATTTAAAATATGTTCCTATTTTTGGGCCTTTGTTCCCCCATTTTGTTGGGCTTTGTCCAGATTTCTTGCACTAAGAAGTTGAGAGGTATGGTGAGTTTCTCTAATACAGACAACAAAAAATGTAGTGAGTGAATGTGTACTAATTGTCAAAACTATTACTGTGCAGTGTATGTGTGTGTGTGTGTGTGTGTGTGTGTGTGTGTGTGTGTGTGTGTGTGTGTGTGTGTGTGTGTGTGTGTGCCTGCTTGCGTGCGTTTGTGTGTGCATGCATGTCTGTGTGGGTGTGTGTGTATGTGTGTGTGTGTGTGTGTGTGTGTGTGTGTGTGTGTGTGTGTGTGTGTGTGTGTGTGTGTGTGTGTGTGTGCGTGTGTGTGTGTATAATTTCTAGAAAAGGGTAATCCAATGAGCTAAAATAAGAATAAGACACAAGGGGAAAGTGTGCAGCTCCACAATGACCACAGTGATAACAGGCATCACAAATGGCTTGCATTAATCCTATATCATTTGCAGAAGATCTGAGAGGATTTTAGGAGCAGAGGAGTGATTATTCTTCTGCAAGACATTTACAATGCTCTTATAATGTTCTTTAAACAGCAGAAGCAGAACAACACCTTTGGACATCTAATCTGATGGTGTATGCCACATTTTGTTCATACCTTAAAAATTTACCTTGTGTCCTGCTGACACATGTAGTCACCATAAAATGGCCTTCAGGTAGTTGTACCAGCACTCTGTGTTTTTTTATGTAAGAGTTATTCTGACACATGCCCATGACTCAAACAATAAAATGTGAAGGGATATGCTAGCTTGCAATGTATGTCTGATCCTTTCTTAAGCAGGAATTGTTGTTTCTTCCAGAACATATAATTGTCCAAGAACCACCATGCTACCATATGTTTGAGTATGGTATTCCATGGGGCAGCACATCCATGACCATATGCATATCAGTGGTAACAGAAATGCCAGTACTGAATGTTTATGTTGTAGGTTACAAACAGAAGTGTCAATCATAATGCCATGGCATACATGTCTGTGCCAGGCCATCTCTTTGAATTTATTTCCATATATCTTATTCAGTCTGGAAACAGCATCATTGTATAATAACTGTTGAGAATTCCAGTCTGATGGCATTTAGTGAAGCTGTCTTGAAAATATGAATGATATATTTTGGAGTGTGGGTTGTTGTTGTTGTGTCTTTTGGCTTTTCCCGGTTAGGGGTCGCCACAGCGGAACTCCGGTCCGCTAATGATTGGCAGTAGATTTTTACATGCCGAGTTGCCGACCCTGATGCACAACCTTCAACAAAGGTACGCCCATTCATGCATGTCTCCACACAGAAGACGCTCTAGCTGAGAATCGAACATGACGTCTTACTGTGAGGCGACAACACTACCACAGCACCACCACCACAGTAGTATTTTGGAGTGTGGGTAATGTCCATAATATAAACAGTTTCAAAGATAAAGCTGTACACTTTTCGATGTGCCACTTCAGATTTGTGGGACATAAAAACAAAAAAAATGGCTTCATTCTATTACTGTCCCTGCGTCTAGAAGTTGCATATAGTGTAAACAGCTACAAATGATTGGATGCAACAGTCTGTTATGCACCATAGGTTCATAGGTAAGTACTAGGCTATCTGCCCGAGGGCATCTGTAAGCATAGCCAGAATATGTTGGCTTTTGCCGCCCCCCTTTGATTAGTTCCTTGTGCCTCTGTCCAGCAGAGCCATTAGTTCCCTGTGCCTCTGTCCAGCAGTGCCACTGCAGTGATCCCCGGGGTAAATTTTCTGTTTCCCATCCACTCGTCAAGGTTTCTATTGAAGAGTGTTATTGAGGGGCTCTGCCTAATGTAGATTGGAATCCTGTTCCAAAGCATGGGGAGTCTCTGGGACAGGAATCTGTCCCACCAGCATGTCCTATTTATTGTTGTGGTGAGGTTTAGATCCCTACAGCATGTGGCTCTCAGGAATTTGTTTTTTTTTAGGCGGAGCATGTCCATCAATTCTGGGTTGGACATGGCCTTGCATGTCAGGCAGAGATCACCTCTGAGTAAGCGGTATACAACCAAGTACAGCTGGAGTTTCTTCAGTCAGGCTGATTAGGGCATCTGTTTGAGGCCAGTAATCCTCTTGTTGAGGTACCTCTGTGGTCTTTCCAGCTGTTGCAGGTGTCTTGTAAGATATATCCCAAATGGGGCGTTGTACTCGATGATGGGTCTAATGAGTGATGAGTAGAGGGGCACAATAACCTCTTTTGTTCTAGATGTGAACCCTTTTGTGATTAGGTGGGCCACATAGAAGGATTTTCTAACCACCTTGGCAATATGATTATCAAAGGAGAAATTACTATCTACTTGGATACCCAGATCCCTTATTACATTTTCTGTATTTAGGGGACTACCACATATGTGGTAGATCACGGGTACTTTGTTTTTTCCAAAGGGGATGACTATGCACTTTTTGGCATTTAGCTTGAGGCCATGATTTTGACACCAGGTATCCGTCTCAGTTAGACCCTTCTGGATGATGTCTGTATCAGCCAGAGAGTCAGTTATGGCCCCCAGTTTGCAGTAGTCTGCAAACTTGGTCAGCCATAGTCCTCCTGTGCTTGCCTGTACCTCTGAGAAGTATATACCGAACTGGAGGGGTCCCAGGACTGAGACCTGGGGGGTGCCACTTGTAACCAGTTTAGAGTCGGACCTAGAGCCTGCAACTTTCACCATGTGGGTTCTATCCATGAGCCAACTGGCAGCCCATCTCATGATGTAGGGATTTATGTTTAGGCTGGTGAGCTTGTCTATAATACCAGAATGGGGAATGGTGTTGAAAGCCTTTGCGAGGTCTAGGTAGGCTGTGTGGACCTCCTTTCTCTCGTCTAAAGCCTTGGTAACTGTCTCAAAGAAGTCCACCAGGTTTAGGAGGCATGATCTGCCCTTAACAAAGCCAAACTGAGTAGGGTCCAGTGTTTGGAGGTTCCCAATGTTTCTGTTAATGAGTTCCATGATGATACATTCCATAGCCATGCAGACCAGGCTAGTCAGGCTTATAGGGCAATAGTTCCCAGGGTCCGTTGTGGCTCCACCTTTGTAGAGCAGGATAACTGTTGCTGTGCACCACTCTATGGGTACATAGCCTGTAGAGAGGCTGAGTTTGAACAGTGTGTTTAGGTGAGGGGTTAGTTCATTTTGGAGTTCGTGTAAGACACAGCCTGGGACACTGTCCAATCCCATTGAAGCTGTGTTTTTAGCTTTGGATAGCGATGTTTTAACCTGTGTGTCAGTGATTTCAGGGGCTCTACATTCTTCCGGTATGATTATGGGCCCTTTAGGGGGTGAGAGGGGGGTGAAGTTTGCACTAAACCTGTCTGCCACAATGTTAACCAATATCAGTTTGTTCAGTGTATTTTGTGCCATTCTGCACTAACTCAGAGCAGATCTGAGAGTTTCCACTTAGGTTTTTGACATAGCTAAAGAAAGCTTTGTGGTTATCTTTGGAGTCCTTGGCAATTTTTCTTTCGAAGCTAGCCTTGGATGATTTTATGAGGGATCATAGTTTCTTGCTGATACTGATCAGGGATGTCTTTACTTCTTGGGATTTTACTCTTTTCTGTACTAGTTTCCTCCTTCTATTGTATAGCTTGTTTATGGCAAGGGTCCACTAGACTGGTTTCCTTTTCTTGGAGGAGTGAGTCTTGGTTTTGCTTGGGATAGCATGATCCATGCATTCTTGCAGGTGCTCATAGAGTGCCTTTGTAAGGGATTCAGCAGCTTGGACAGTGTTGTCCTTTAGCATGGGGGCTGGGAACCTTTCCACCTCGGTCTTAAGTAACGTGAAGTTTGCTTTTGAAAAGTTTTTCATGATGGTTTCCTTGATTAGGGGTGGGGGCGGAATGTGGATATCCAGAGTGATTAGTATATGGTCTGATCTAACCAGTGAGGGGTTGACCTCCAGTGTAGAACACCAGTCGCCCATGTTAGTGATGACCAGGTCCAATATGTTGTCACCTCTGGTAGGGGTGTTGAACAGCTGATCCAGGGCATTTCAGTTTATAAATTCTAGGAAGCGTTGGGCAAGGGAGTTAGTACTTGATTAATTCTCCCAGTTAATGTTTGGCTAATTGAAATCTCCCAATATTAGGGCATTTGGTAGGACCTTCATATTTTCCAGTGTCTCCAGAAATGGGGAATGGGGGTTCTGGGTCATGGTGGGTGATCTGTAGCAAGCTACAATTTGAATTGCAGGTTTGCCCATTGTTAGTTGCACATGGATGATCTCTGAGGCATTGTGCTGCACCACTAACCTGGAGGTGTGGGTATCCTTGATGAATATGGATACACCCCCGCATTTTGTGTTTTGGTCTGGGTTCTGTGGCTGAAAAGTATGGTATGAGTTATAGCCTGGTAG
Source organism: Protopterus annectens (assembly GCF_019279795.1). Lineage (NCBI taxonomy): Eukaryota > Metazoa > Chordata > Ceratodontiformes > Protopteridae > Protopterus > Protopterus annectens. The sequence continues at coordinate 477,592,930 of NC_056734.1, forward strand.
TGCTGGGGTGCTCTCTGGAGCCTTAAACCAGGTTTCTGTTACTGCACAGATATTGATGTTCTCCATACTGAGGAGTGCCTCGAATGCATGCATTTTGATGTTTAGACTTTTGGCATTGAGTAGCATTACCCTTAGTTTTTGGTTACTTGTGCTATTTACGGTGGTGGGTTTGTCTTTTGAGCCTTGCCTAAAAAAGGCACTATGGGGGTGGCAAAAGCCTTGGCCAGTATTCGAAAGCCTAAGGGTGACAGGTGCAAGCCATCTCTTGCGAAGCAGTGTAGCTTGTCGAGCATGTCATCCCAGGTGGACAGATACTGGATCCCCTTTGAATGACACCAGAAACTAAGCCAATTGTTGAAATTGATCATATCTGGAAGTTTCCAACCTGGGTAACTTTGATCATTAGTCAATCTCATTATTATAACAGCTTCAAGAACATGCATGATTAATGTGCCAATTTGCAGAGGAAATTCCTCCAGCTTCACAGCCAAGCCCTTAGCAATGTATTCTGTCTTCTTACTGCCTCTATTTCACCTGATTACCCATCAAACTACTTTTGGCCAGGGTAAATTATTAGCCTTTGGGCTACAATGCTACAGTTTGCTCAAGAATGACACCTGTTTCTGTTATTTTGGATGTGGCAGCTTTACCCCTCATTTGGCCACCAGTGCAGCAGTGGGATCTGGAGGATGGTCACGGTGTGTGCACCTATGGTGTTGTTAGGAAGATTATAACACTTCCCTTACAGCAAATTGTTCTTTTCATTTCACAACACCGGCACCATTTACTGTTGGCCTTTTTCCTCTGATAATACAGCTAGCCATGCAGATGTGTTTCTGTCTTTCTTTGTGATGTTGGTACTGTTTGACATGACTTTATATTCATGCCTGAGCTGATTGTAGACACACACACATAAGCACACATAACCACACACACACACACACACACACACACACACACACACACACACACACACACACACACACACACGCACACACACACACACACACACACACACACACACACACACACACACACACACACACACACACACACACACACACACACACACCTTATCTGTATGGCAACACTATTGCCTATTTGATGTTGCACTGTATGCTGATGCTTATCTTTTCCTGTTCAGACCTTTCAGTTGATGTTGCAGCAATCAGCTGATTACATAGCTGAAGCACATGCATTTACTTTCCAGAACATACAGCTCCATATAAGTGTGCATTTCCACATCTTAATTCATGTTATTAATATATTCAGCAGTATTTCTGCACATATATTCATATACCACAGATGCCAGTCAGTTCAGTAATTGCAAATCAGCATTGCAAAGCCATTAACTCATACTTTTTCCCAAAAGTACAACTCATTTATGCACACCACTTCTTTCACATCTCTCTTCTTCTTTATTGTGAGATCCTGTTGAGCACACATCCTATCATACAAAATGCTGTCATGTGATGCATACATTACAACCAGATATATGACAAATCTGGCATACCAAAATGAAGTGCATAAGCTTCACCTAATAATAAATTTGGAAGACATGTCATAATTGCAGCGGTGGCAATTGATATATAATAATGCCCTTTTAATAACAATAGCTGTTACTTAACAACTAAAGAATGTAATGTTTCATTTATTGCCATCAGCAAATAAACATTTACTCTATAAGTCATTTTGTTGGCTCCATCTGATGACCAGGCCTATTAACTCCAGATGTTTATCATTAGACCATTGCTGCAATAGCCATAAGTAATATGGGGCATATCCTACCAAGGGTCATATCTTCCGGATAGATTTGAGAGGTTTAGGGTACCTTCCATGCACTCTAGCCACTGGCTCTACATGAGGAAAGAAAGAAAAACTCAGTGACTAGGGCTTCAAAACTTCAGAACTTTTTTGCTGCCGAAGGGTGTGCTTCTCTATAGGTTTCGATAGATCAGCTTTCAGCTAGTGCTACTACAAGGAGTGACAGTTAAATTCCCAGCTGGGGATTGCTTTCCACAATATTAATATTGCTAAGTGAATTGGATTTATTTGAATAAAAACGTACTTTTGTATTTCTTCTGAGATACTGTAATAACTGTCACTAAAGTTTTTCCTCAGAAACATATATGCTAACTTTGGTAACCTGCGGGGAATCCCTTGTAAATAGTTGTACCGTCTCAGGGAACTAACAACTTTCTACTTTTGATTGTGCACAGCTTGGTCTTTTAGAATTTTGCCTTGTCATTTAACACTGAGCCCACTGCTGTTCTTACTGATGATGTCAGTATAAACAGCTGCATGAAACAACATTAGCAAACAGGCTGGAGGAGACAGGTCAACAAAGTTGGTGTATGCAGACGATGTGGCATTATAGGTAGACTCTGAGCAAGAACCTCAGCAAAGGATAGGGGACTGGAATGCAAAACTGAAGGCACATGGGATGAACCTAAGCACATATAAGACAGTGGTAATGGCAGCAAACTGGGGAAATCAGAAGCTGAGAATTAAGACAGAAGGGGCAGCAACCTGGGGAAATCAGAAGAAGCTGAGAATAGAAGAAGAGATAGTGACACAGATAAACAGCTTCAAGTATCTGGGAGGGGTGGTTGAGGAGAAGGGAAGTCTGAATGAAGAAGTCAAAGCTAGAATCAGAGGGGCTGCAGCCAACTGGCATGGAGTATCAGGTGTAGTCTATGACAGAAGAATGCTAAAGAAGATCAAATGTAAGGTGTACAAAACAGTGCTGTGACCAATATTACTGCGGGGTATAGAAATATGGGCAGTAAAGGCAGAGCCGGTGAAAAAGCTAGAGGTGATGGAAATGAAGTACCTGAGAAGGGTGATAGGATGCACTATGTGGGACAGACAAAGAAATGAGGACGTAAAAGCAGAAGCCAAAGTAACTCCAATTGCAGAAAAGATCAAAGAGAACAGGTTACAGTAGTTTGGACACATGCAGAAAAGCAGAAGACAATCTGGTGAAGAAGATTTGGGACAGACAGGAAGAAGGTAAGAGGAAGCGAGGATGTCCAGCAAAGAGGCAGATGGATTGTGTAAAAGAAGATCAGCGACAGTTAGGCATGAATGTCAAAGAAGGCAGGAGTGTGGCATTAAATCGAGAGAGATAGTGATATTTAACATGATTCCCCAACCCTACGTAGAAAATGGGAAAAAGGGGGCTGATGATGATGATTTAAAACTGACTAGACTCAGTTAGTCACTTGCCAGGCATCTTTTTCATCTGGTAGTTGGTCTTTGGTCCTGGTGGGGATTTCCTTGTATATATGAATTTTTTTCAGAGAAAAAAGTGTACTGCTTGTGCAAAATAGTGTTGTGAGGGACTGGGGCTTATATATTTCGTGCTTGCCTTTAAACTGAATTACCTTAAACACTAATTTTTTTACCCAGAAGACATCACCATCCCTTCTTAACGTCCACTATCTGAGTATCAGATACCAGTGTCAGCTGACACACATTTCTGTGTCTAAGTGGGGATATTCCTGCTAAAATTACATTTTTATGAGGAAATAAAAGTATATATTTTTTATTAAACTTTGTTGTTTAATGATTGTCACAAACTGCTACACTTAAAAATTTCTGTCGGGAGGTAAAACCGACTCTTTCACACATTATCTGATTTTCAGACATCTTTTGTGGTTACACGTGAAAGAAAACAAAAGCTGGATAAACGCCTGGTATACACCTCAAGCGAAAAAAATGAAAAGACCAATGGTTAGACCACAGCTGAAGATAAAAATGGAATAATCCACGTCAGGAAATAAATCACTTGCAGCTTCACAGTAGTGCCCTTTATAAAACCAAAAGTTGTAATTGAGATGTAGTAGTCAAGGTAGGAAACGGTTCACTTGCAGATTCACACCACTTTATTAAACAAGAGTAAGCGCTTTCGCGATCTAAGTCAGCTGATCGCTTCAGACTCATAAAAACAGTTAAAACATTGGTATTTAAAATATGGTTCAACCAATGAAAACACATATAGCACTATGACATAGACTAATTAAAATTGCATACATCAGTACATTAATTTGCCTTATATTCTGCATAAGATGAAATAAAATATACATATAACAGACACATTTTATGTAATAATCCATATTACTTAATGTTTTAGTGGTCTGGATTTTAAAAAAAGGTTTCAAGGAAACAGCATTGTTCAATCCAGGAGACCTATCTGCCTGAAGTAGTAAAATCCATCTTTGTTCGGCTTCCTCTACCTTATTCCTTATATCACCTCCCCTCTTACTTTTATTTATTATTTCTAAAACCATGAAATTAAAATATGCTTCCTATCTTCTTCTTCCACATGTTTTGCTAAAGCACTTGTGTCTTTTTTATTTCTTATATCTCTGAGGTGTTCAAGGATACGTTCCTTTAGACACCTATTGGTTTTGCCTATATAAAAGGCATGACAGACAGTGCAGAAGCTGAAATAAACCAAATTTTGTGTTCTGCAGTCAGCATAAAAATCTATATCAATTATAAATCCTAGTGTAGAATGTTTATATGTAGATTTATTATATAAATAGTCACATGCTGTACAATTTCTGCAAGGAAAAGTCCCCTGCCTATCAGATAGGATCATTCTTTCATTGTTTCTGGATTTGTAACACAGTTGCCTTTTTAAGGACCTCTTATTTCTAAAAGAAAAGCTGGGTCTATCTTCTAACAATTCTCTCAAGTCAGGATCCGACAATAAAACATTCCAATTCTTCTCAAAAATATTACAGAACCTTCTGATGTCACTTGAATAAGTTATAGTGAATCTAACTTTAAAATCATGACCTTCCTTGCTTTTAACATCTTCTATAGTATTTGAGAAGAGCGGTTTACATCTCCCATCCCTATTTTCAATGGTATATTTAGAGCTTTCATTTATGTCTTTCTTACTATAACCTCTGTTTAAGAAGTCTTTCTCTAATATAGTCATTGTCTTCACAAAGCCTTCATCTGTATTATGTAGGTGGCTTATTCTCATATATTGTCCTTTCACTACATTTTTGTGTACAAATGTTGGATGCATACTAGTCTTATGTAAGATACTATTTCTCCATGTAGATTTTCTATACATCCCTGTTGTAAGTTCGTCAAATGCTGTCTTCTTAACCAAAACATTTAGGAACTCAATAGAGTCCCTGGAATGTTGACTAGTGAATCTTAAAAATTCAGTGGTGCTATGTAAGTACTCCACCATCTCTTGCAACTCTTCACTAGTACCATCCCATAACAGGAAGACGTCATCTACAAACATATACCATACAATTTGCCAGCATATTTATTGCTAGCACTTAATACATGATCTTTTCCATGCAGCCAATGCTAAGTTGTAGCTGTTAGCACAAGCCGTGCCCATTGCTACACCAACTTTCTGCAGATAAAACTTGTCATTGAATATAAAGACATTATTTTCTAGGACAATATCAAGCAACTCACATATCAAATTAATCTTAGTGCTTTGAAAACTTGTTTCAAGATCAGAATATCACGTATTTTCTCAATACCCCATTTATTCGGTATCACTGTGAACAGTGAAGTGACATCCATTGTCACAAACATATAATTTCTATTAATATTCCTGGTCTTATTATATAACAGTCGCAGAAATGCCTTTGTATCCCTTAGTATAGTCTCACATGACTTTAGGACTATTTGTAAATTTTGTTCAATATAAATTGAGATGGCTTCTGTGGCCCATCCTTTACTGGATACAATAGGTCTCATAGGGGGCTGTGTGATGTCTTTGTGAATTTTAGGTAGACCATAAATAATGGGTATAGTTGGATGTTCTATCTGAAAGTAGTCAAACAATTCCTCTGATACATAATTAGTAATCAATAAGTCAAAAATATATACAGATATCCTGTCAATTATACCTTGTACTTGTCTCTCATTTAGTTCTAAATGAGAGACAAGTACAAGGTATAATTGACAGGATATCTGTATATATTTTTGACTTATTGATTACTAATTATGTATCAGAGGAATTGTTTGACTACTTGCAGATAGAACATCCAACTATACCCATTATTTATGGTCTACCTAAAATTCACAAAGACATCACACAGCCCCCTATGAGACCTATTGTATCCAGTAAAGGATGGGCCACAGAAGCCATCTCAATTTATATTGAACAAAATTTACAAATAGTCCTAAAATCATGTGAGACTATACTAAGGGATACAAAGGCATTTCTGCGACTGTTATATAATAAGACCAGGAATATTAATAGAAATGATATGTTTGTGACAATGGATGTCACTTCACTGTTCACAGTGATACCGAATAAATGGGGTATTGAGAAAATACGTGATATTCTGATCTTGAAACAAGTTTTTCAAAGCACTAAGATTAATTTGATATGTGAGTTGCTTGATATTGTCCTAGAAAATAATGTCTTTATATTCAATGACAAGTTTTATCTGCAGAAAGTTGGTGTAGCAATGGGCACGGCTTGTGCTAACAGCTACGCCAACTTAGCATTGGCTGCATGGGAAAAAGATCATGTATTAAGTGCTAGCAATAAATATGCTGGCAAAATTGTATGGTATATACGTTTTGTAGATGACGTCTTCCTGTTATGGGATGGTACTAGTGAAGAATTGCAAGAGATGGTGGAGTACTTACATAGCACCACTGAATTTTTAAGATTCACTAGTCAACATTCCAGGGACTCTATTGAGTTCCTAGATGTTTTGGTTAAGAAGACAGCATTAGACGAACTTACAACAGGGATGTATAGAAAATCTACATGGAGAAATAGTATCTTACATAAGACGAGTATGCATCCAACATTTGTACACAAAAATGTAGTGAAAGGACAATATATGAGAATAAGCCACCTACATAATACAGATGAAGGCTTTGTGAAGACAATGACTATATTAGAGAAAGACTTCTTAAACAGAGGTTATAGTAAGAAAGACATAAATGAAAGCTCTAAATATACCATTGAAAATAGGGATGGGAGATGTAAACCGCTCTTCTCAAATACTATAGAAGATGTTAAAAGCAAGGAAGGTCATGATTTTAAAGTTAGATTCACTATAACTTATTCAAGTGACATCAGAAGGTTCTGTAATATTTTTGAGAAGAATTGGAATGTTTTATTGTCGGATCCTGACTTGAGAGAATTGTTAGAAGATAGACCCAGCTTTTCTTTTAGAAATAAGAGGTCCTTAAAAAGGCAACTATGTTACAAATCCAGAAACAATGAAAGAATGATCCTATCTGATAGGCAGGGGACTTTTCCTTGCAGAAATTGTACAGCATGTGACTATTTATATAATAAATCTACATATAAACATCCTATACTAGGATTTATAATTGATATAGATATGCTGACTGCAGAACACAAAATTTGGTTTATTTCAGCTTCTGCACTGTCTGTCATGCCTTTTATATAGGCAAAACCAATAGGTGTCTAAAGGAACGTATCCTTGAACACCTCAGAGATATAAGAAATAAAAAGACACAAGTGCTTTAGCAAAACATGTGGAAGAAGAAGATAGGAAACATATTTTAATTTCATGGTTTTAGAAATAATAAATAAAAGTAAGAGGAGGTGATATAAGGAATAAGGTAGAGGAAGCAACAAAGATGGATTTTACTACTTCAGGCAGATAGGTCTCCTGATTGAACAATGCTGTTTCCTTGAAAGCTTTTTTAAAATCCAGACCACTAAAACATTAAGTAATATGGATTATTACATAAAATGTGTCTGTTATATGTATATTTTATTTCATCTTATGCAGAATATAAGGCAAATTAATGTACTGATGTATGCAATTTTAATTAGTCTATGTCATAGTTCTATATGTGTTTTCATTGGTTGAACCATATTTTAAATACCAATGTTTTAGCTGTTTTTATGAGTCTGAAGAAGCGATCAGCTGACTTAGATCGCGAAAGCGCTTACTCTTGTTTAATAAAGTGGTGTGAAACTGCAAGTGAACCATTTCCTACCTTGACTACTACATCTCAGTTACAACTTTTGGTTTTATAAAGGGCACTACTGTGAAGCTGCAAGTGATTTATTTCCTGACGTGGATTATTCCATTTTTATCTTCAGCTGTGGTCTAACCATTGGTCTTTTCATTTTTTTTATCTTTTGTGGTTAACAGTTATTCCTGATTTCCAGAGGAGATTCCTTATTTTAATACCCATTTCTGTGAAAGAAAGGGTGATTTTTCTCTCTATTTTGATTACCATGTATTGATGACATCAGTACTGGTCTCATTAAAAGTCTTTACCTCTATCTCAGTTTTCCTGTCAAGAAGTAAAAATCTTATCTGTCAAGACCTGTTATCTCTTATCAGACACTTTTTTTATGGGAGACACACTGTCTCAATCACCTTAGCAATTCCCTTTTCACTTTCTGTGGAAAAAAAAGTCTAATTTTATACCAAAACTATTACGTGGGTATAGGATTGGTTTGTTTGGTGTCGGTTTAAAACATAATAATAATAATTCCATGCCACAAATTTTAAATTTCAGTCATGAAATAAGACAGATTCTGTAAACTCTGTTATCTATCTGTAAGGCAACTATTGTGGCTAGGACCTGGGACTCAATATTTAGAGTGTTCCTTCCCTGGGTAGCAAGTATAGAGATTTTTTGAGTGGGGGCTTCTCTATTAACTCAGGCTCCTTTTCATTAATCATTTTTGGGGGACTCCAGTGTGGCCATTTGTTGCTCCTAGGACCACTTATTTTTTCTGTCAGTTCACCTAGTGAGTTTCTTGGGGTGCCAATAATGACTGAAAGGTCAGGCATGTTCTCTGTGGCTGTTCAGCTACTTTACCCAGATGGGGGACAACCACTATTTCCAGCATCATGAAAGACACAGGGGAATTCTCCTTGTTAATCTGCTCTAAGGGATTTATCCTGGGCAAGGAACCATCCTACTTGCCACTTTATCTTTTTGGGTACCTTCCATTTGGTTGTACTTACAAGTAGTTAGTCAAGGCTTTCATGCTCAGATACACACACACACACACACACACACACACACACACACATATATATATATATATATATATATATATATATATATATATCTATCTATCTATCTATATATATATATATATATATATATATATATATATATATATATAGATGCACTAAATATTGTAGAAACACCCAAAGGATAGTGTTTAATAAAACATTGACACTGTAAATGTCTAGGTATTTGCCAAGCAATAGCCCCAGCACATGCAAAGTTTAAATGTAAAAATCACAAAAAAAAATAAATAAATAAATAAATAAAAAAAATCCCAAACCCCTTGAGAATTGTGTGATCGTGCACACCTGTTGATCATCTGCCTAGTCGACCAAATTTTATTGACCAAACAGATGCCCACCATCTATAGTGTCGACAACATTTAGTGTTCCCATATAAATATATTTATATATATTTATATCTATATATATATATATATATATATATATATATATATATGAATAATTCCACAGTTGTAATGAAGGCATAATAATTTGTTGTGGCTGATCCTCTTGTGTTGCCACTTTGTGAGGATGTCTTCTTACAGACAGCATTTTACCTAAATGCCTGTCTTTTTGTCTCTTATAAGTTTGATAGATGATGTAACATATTCAGACCCACAAATTCCTTTTTTCTGTGTCTCAGTTATTTAAACAGTCTCTTGGAGGTGCTTATGACATTACTAATACAGTTTCTAGAGGACTAGATTTGGAGCAGTGCTGTCATCACTTGCCTGGCTTTATTTTCGGAATCCCCCAGAGGACATCATTGATGAAATTCTATAAACTTCCATAGATAAGAAGTTGTTCTTTTGCCCTTCCTCTGCTGAGGTCTTTTGAAAGGGTTACTAAAAAGGAAAGTTATTACTTTCTAGCAAGTCAATTATACTTTCTATAAAACGATGCAGGGAGCTCCATTAGATAGCAAGGTACTCTCTTGATATGAGACTGTCTAAATAATCACTCTCTTTGGTATTCCCCTCCCTATCCTAGCAATCCTGTAAGGTTTTGGATATCAGATTATATTCTTAGGTGTTGGGAATCTCAAAAATGACTACATTTGCAGGCAGTCAATATCTTTTCTTCAGAAACTCAAGAAAGAATGATCCTGTACACTAACACTAGGCCTTTCTTTCTTTCTTTGTTTCTTTCTTTCTTTGTTTCTTTCTTTCTTTCTTTCTTTCTTTCTTTTTCTTTCTTTCTTTCTTTCTTTCTTTCTTTCTTTCTTTCTTTCTTTCTTTCTTTCTTTCTTTCCGGTCACAGTCCAAAGTTATCAGACTAATGCTATCTTTTTTCATGTCTGGTTTACTGTTTCAGGTTCATGGCTAACCCTTTGGTGGGTTTTCACCTCTGAAAGTATCTAAATAGGACCTCTTTCCAGTTATAGTTCAATATAGAGGACATGTCAGTCATTTTCTTTTCAATATTTTGTTGACTGCCTCATACATACAAACTTTTTCACAAGTCATTAAAATCTTATTTTGGAGAAAATAGTTATTTCTTAGTCTGGGATTTCAGATGAACCTGGAGAAATCTTTACCTAAGTTTTCTTAAAGTACATTTTTTTTTGCGTATTTTCTCATCTCATCCTATATCTTACTTTTCCTTCTATAGAACACCTGGAATGTTACTAAAAATTATTTCTGACATTTACCTATCAGCCTCTGGTATTTTCCTGTAAAAATCTAAAACAAAAATAATAATAATTTCTTGGCCTTTACATTCTTCAAGTATCTTTTCCCACACCACTTGTAATAAATTCAAAAACTGGTATCTAATCCTTACTCAGTCTGTTATCTCACATACATAAGACTATTTGGGAATTATGATGGAGAGGAGGAAAGTTGAGAACCTCTAGAACGAGCAAGGGATTTTAAAAGTACTAACATGTCAGGAGATGATTGTGCTAATAAAACATTTTATATTCCCTGAGTCATCTATCTTCTCCAGACCTTCTAACAGTAGTCATAAACAGCACCAAAGAGATGGAATACTTTTTTAAATCAGGGTTAACCAGGTCCACACCCTTTTGCTATTTATTGCATTCAGTCAGAGCAAAGCATTTCTACACAAAAGTTGAAAAGGATCAGGATAGACCCTCAAGAAAGTAATTTGAACTTGCATATCTACCAGGAATTGCTTCATCTGTGTGGAAAAGTCTCAAGTGCATCTGTCTGCCTTCAGCTATGACAGGTAGCTAAAAAAAAAAATTCAGCTTGAGAGTTCCTTACTCAGTCCTGGAATTCAGATGTTCCTTCATTCCCATGCATGATGTGAAGATTGGGTAGAGATGTGTGAAGGCTGCCAGCCTAGTCAAATAGAATTTGATACATAATTCTAGCATTTGCAAATATAAATGTAAAATACAGGCTTGAGTCTTAAATGTAAAAAAATGCTGTTTCAACAATGTGGCAACATTGCCATCTGCTGTAAGGAAAATTAAGTCAAGCATTTCAAATCTTTCTTTTGAAATTAAAATTATTTCATCACTGCCTTTAATGTTTTACAATTTGGCTCCGGTCCAGCTAGATGAAGGCTTCCTGCCTATTGTTTTAAGGCTAAAGTTAATTACCAGAATTTACATGTGGAATGTCAGTTATTGCTCTAACTGTAAATGAATGTAAATGCAGTCTCTGTGTGGCCTGGGAACCATGAAAGTGCAAAAGATGATGTAATTTTTAGCAGAACTGCAGTTTTAATTTAAACAGTGAGAAGCAGAGATTATTAAGCATTTTTGTCTTGATAGCCAATCTACAGCACTGCCTGTTGTCTTAAGTAAGTTATCTTAGAAGTGTCAAATAACCAAAAAGGAGCAAGTCCGAATAAAAAACAAGGAAACGAAATTCCGGACACTAGAAGAGTAACAACTTTATGCTGACAATAAAGCGAGCTCCAGATAAATGTTCACACAAGTATTTATTAACGCCACACAAGTAAGGAAAAAAGATGTGTTTTCATCCAAGTTTCCCTCAGACTTCATCATAATAAACAATGACACCACAAAAAGCTGATTTATATAGGCTCATTGATTGACACAATTAAAAATTAATTAATTTAAAGCCACAATATTTAAAACCATAAAAATTAACATAAAAACTGGTAAAAATAGATATTAAAAAAGACAAAATACAAACTAGAACAACTCTGTTGAATTGATAATGAATAATGCAATGAATGAGAGCAATAAATTGATAAACGTGTCTATATATATATATATATATATATATATATATATATATAAAATGTAAACTAATAACCATATTGTAGATATAATACAATAGAGTACAACACCCCTTTTAGAATGCACCTCACAAGACATCTGCAGCAGCTGGAAAGGCCACAGCAGTATCTCACAAAGACGATTACTGGCCTCAAACAAATGCCCTACACTAGCCACCTCAAAAAACTCCAGCTTTACTCCTTAGCATATTGCCTACTCCGAGGTGATCTCTGCCTAACATATAAAGCTATGTCAAACCCAGAGCTGTTGGACATGCTACACCTAAATAAATCCCAATCCCTCCGAGCTACATGCTCTAGGGACCTAAACCTTGTCACCACAATAATCAGGACATGCTGGAGCAGTAGATTCCTGTCCCAGAGACTTCCCATACTCTGGAACATGCTACCCATCTATGTCAAGCAAAGTTCTTCATTAGCACTCTTCAAGAAAAATCTTGATGATTGGATGGGAAATAGATAATACACCCCGGGGATCAGTTCTGTGTCTCTGCTCGACAGTGGCACAGAAAAATAACTTTCTTGGGTGGCGTAAGCCAGGGAACCTTGTTGGCTAGGCTTACGTAGGCCCTTGGGCTGATAGCCTAGTACCTACCTATGAACCTATGAACCTAAATACATATTAATCCCTGACTAAAATCAATAATACTATACATTAAATTTTATATATTGTACAAATACAAAAAAAACATAATCAAATAATGAAACAGTACAACTAACAATGTAAAAATATTTATTTTATTTATAGTTTGGCTGATCTGACCTTAAGTAGGGTTGCCAAGGAAATGTGGTCATTAAGCCCAGGAGGTTTATTGGATTCCAGAAAAATTTGCCAATAGGTTTCCCTATATTCTAATTTATGTTCTCAGGGATGCCTCTTAGTTCTTTGGGAACAGTTTCAATAACAAAAAAAGTAAATCTAGCATCGGGACATAATAATGTGTGTTTGAAAAGTGCATTATTAGCATTTCTTTTACTGACATCATTCATGTGCTCATAAATTCTTTGTTTGAGTTGATGTTCAGTTTTCCCAATGTAATAACTGTCACACACACCACAAGAAACTAAGTAGACAAGTCCCTGCGAATTGCAATTACTATAAGATTTGGCAGTTAAGTTTTTTTGTCTGGATGTAATAACTACTTGTTCCTTATTGGAAATAAAAGTACACTGGTTACAAGCCCGGCACGTATAAGTGGCTTTCCTTCTGTGCATGAAAACCTTTTCATTTCTGACAAATTCCAAAATATTTTTAATGTTACATCCCTTTTTAAATACTACTTTAATAGATTGATCCTTTAGATTAGGTAGATCTGTAAGTTTTGAAAATGTATCCCATTCTCTTTGCACAATGCCTTTAATTTGATAAGCATTAGTAGTGAATTCAGTAACAAACGCTCTACTTTATGTAATATCATTAGAACATGTAGAACCGTGCTTATTGGAAAAAATCCATTCCCATACCTAAAATGGGTCTAAATTTACTTTTCCTGCCCTCAATGACTTCGGCTCGGATAGAAGCTATAAGTTCACGAGGGTAGCCACGATCCAAAAACATTTGCTCCAAAACCATACACTCAGCTTCATAATCCACTTCGTCGGATGTCCTACGACTGATGCGTACATATTGTCCTTTGACAATACCTTTTTTCTGGTAGAGTGGATGAGCACTATTGAAGCTGATGTATGTGTTGGAGAATGTAGGCTTTCTAAAGATAGTTGATTTAAAGCAATGATTGACTTTGTGCAAAGAGACATCTAAATAATTAACACTTTGAGTGTAAACTTGATGGGTGAACTTAAAAAAATCTGTGGTTTGATTTTGATAAGTAATAAATTCATCTAAAAGTTCAGCTCCCCCTACCCAAAAAATGCATATATCATCAAGAAACCTGGTATATAAGTTCCAGTATCTACTGTAGGGACAGTTATGTACAAATTTATGTTCCCATACTGAAACTATGATATCTGCAAAGGTGGGGACGCAGCTAGCCCCCATGGCCACCCCAAACTCTCTGCGATAAAACTCATCCTCAAAAAACAAGAAATTGTTTTTGAGAATGAGTTCTGCCAATTCCAAACACAAAAAGATATCTGTTTCTATAATACCTGATTTTATCCTCAGGGCTTCTTCCAGCCATGTAATACCTATATTGTGCAGAATGACCGAAAATAAATCTACTACATCTACTGTGGTAAATAGAAGGTCTTCTGAAAAATGTTCAAGTTTGTTTTTACTAAGATATTCCCATGAATCTTTTAGAAGATGTAGTTCCCCACCCATAGTGATTTCAATTTCCAATCTAGATATTTAGCTATAGGAGAGGTCTTGGACCCTTCTGAGGCCACAATTGGTCTAATTGGGGGATCGTCCACACTTCTATGAACCTTGGGTATCCCAAAAATGGAAGATACCCGAGGATAAGGATGATCTAAATTATAAGTATCATAGTCAATCACCCCTTGATTGAAAAGGTCCTTAAGAGCTAATTCAATCTTTTTATAACATATGTTGATCTCATTAAGTGAAACTTTGGTATACCTAGAATCATCATGTAGAATTGAATGCATTTTACCATCATACATAATTTTGTCCATGATTATAATTCCCCCACCCTTGTTGGGTTCCATCACCCGAATATTAGAATTGGTACATAAAGTATCTAATAACTGTTTATCCCCATGTCTAAGTTGGAACTACATTTGAAGCCTTTTACCTTTTTGCGAATTTCAGCTTCAATAACATTTTCCAAACTCTTGAGTTGGGGGAGGATGGGGGGGATTGAAAATACAAGTTTTTTTGCGGGGAGGTCCTTCCTGTCAAATAACTATTATCATCAAAAATGTTGTGTAAATTAAGCCTTCTTATGAACATTTTAAGGTCCATAATAACATGGGTAAGGTTACTATTAGAAGTGGCCACAAATTAAAAACCTTTCATGAACAAATCAAAGAATCTGTCAGTAATCTAAGGCTACTATAATTGAAAATGTGAAACCCTGCCTTGGTAAACACATAGGAATATTCATGCTGTACAGTTTCATTAATTAAGGATGATTTCAATGGTAATTCCCCCTGTACCCTCCCCACCCTTGATGGTAAGTCCCCCTGTAAAAAAAGGTTGTGTTATTTTTATTTCGGAGTCTTTCAGATCTCATTGGGCCATTATCATCATAACCATCAGTATCGTTTTTACTTGGGGAATTGGGGTGGGTTGTAACCTGGGGATGATTCACAAAACTAGAATGATGTATACCATGCTCAGAGTAAAAAAAATGATGGTTAGATTTAGGTAACGGGTACTGTTTACCATCTCTATATTCCCTGATCTCCATATCCAATTTCTTATACTTCCTATTCAGTAAATCATCACATTTTTATCTATCTGAATTTTTAAGTCAAAGTATTTTGTTTTTCTCAGTCTCAACACCAAACAGTAAATCATTTGTTATACGACAGTTCAAAACATCAATTTGTTTTTGTAAAAATTCCATTTCATGATTTTTATTGTTCACAATAGCCCTTAAAATATCTAAGCCACAATTGTCAAAGATATGAAGCAGCTCTTTATGAAATTAACTTCCATTCACAACATTGTTAGGATATTTGAACACTCTAAGGCCCTTAGACACAATATGAAGTTGAATACATTCGTTTAAATAAGCATTGTCTATGCTGTATGATTTGTACCTGTATAGAGCATTATGTAATTTGTCAAGCAAATCTCTATAAGTACCCATTGACCCTTCAGCATTTGTAGTTGAGACAGGCTTACAAAAAAGTGGTTTGTCCTGCAACCACTGGTTGAATTCAGTCATATTATGAGGAGTATTATATTGTCTAGTTGCCACATCAGTAGAAGAGTTTGAGTTGTCCTGTAAAGCCAAAGCCCTGGCTGTTGGAGCCCTGCTCTTGCGCATTCATGCCTGTAGAGTTTGTTGTAGTATGCTGGCGGATAGTGTGATCATTTCCAGTCAAAGCTTCCAGATTTCCAGTCAAGCTTACGTTGTTAAAAAGAGAAACCAGCCCCTGGCTGAGAGAGGTAAGGAGCTCGATTAGCTGGGTTAATTGCCCAGCTATCTTATGAAATTCATGAACCTCGGTCCCCCTCTGCGCTTCTGGTAGGTTGGTGGAAGTGGAACACCATTCGGTAGACTCCCTAAATGACAAATAACCAAAAAGGAGCAAGTCCGAATAAAAAACACAAGTGAACGAAATTCTGGGCACTAGAAGAGTAACCACTCTATGTTGACAATAAATCGAGCTCCAGATAAATGTTCACACAAGTATTTATTAACGTCACACAAGTAAGGAAAAAAGATACATTTTCATCCAAGTTTCCCTCAGACTTCATCAGATTAAACAATGACACCACAAACACAGCTGATTTATATAGGCTCATTGATTGACAAAATTAAAAATTAATTCATTTAAAGCCACAGTATTTAAAACCATAATATTTTACATAAAAACTGGTAAAAATAGATATTAAAAAAGACAAAATACAAAATAGAGCAACTCTGTTGAATTGATAATAAATAATGCAATGAATGAGTGCAATAAATTGATTTACCACAATAGATGTAGTAGATTTATTTTCTGTCATTCCACACAATATAGGCATTACATGGCTGGAAGAAGCCCTGAGGATGAAATCAGGTATTATGGAAACAGATATCTTTTTGTGTTTGGAATTGGCAGAACTCATTCTTAAAAACAATTTCTTGTTTTTTGAGGGTGAGTTTTATCGCCAAGAGTCTGGGGCATGGGGGCTAGTTGCGGCCCCACCTTTGCAGATACCATAGTTTCAGTATGGGAACATAAATTTGTACATAATTGTCCCTACAGTAGATACTGGAACTTATATACCAGGTTTCTTGATGATATATGCATTTTTTGGATAGGAGGTGCTGAACTTTTAGATGAATTTATTACTGATCTCAATCAAACCACAAATTTTTTTAAGTTCACCCATCAAGTTTACGCTCAAAGTGTTAATTATTTAGATGTCTCTTTGCACAAAGTCAATCATTGCTTTAAATCAACCATCTTTAAAAAGCCTACATTCTCCAACACATACATCAGCTTCAGTAGTGCTCATCCACTCTACCAGAAAAAAGGTATTGTCAAAGGACAATATGTGAGTATCAGTTGTATGACATATGACAAAGTGGATTATGAAGCTGACTGTATGGTTTTGGAGCAAATGTTTTTGGATCGTGGCTACCCTCGTGAACATATAGCTTCTATTCGAGTCGAAGTCACTGAGGGCAGGAAAAGTAAATTTAGGCCCATTTTAGGTATGGGAATGGATTTTTCCAATAAGCATGGTTCTACATGTTCTAATGATATTACATACAGTAGAGCATTTGTTACTGAATTCACTACTAATGCTTATCAAATTAAAGGCATTGTGCAAAGAGAATGGGATACATTTTCAAAACTTACAGATCTACCTAATCTAAAGGATCAATCTATTAAAGTAGTATTTAAAGAGGGACGTAATATTAAAAATATTCTGGAATCTGTCAGAAATGAAAAGGTTTTCATGCACAGAAGGAAAGGCACCTATAAGTGTGGGGCTTGTAACCAGTGTGCCTTTATTTCCAATAAGGAACAAGTGGTTATTACATCCAGACAAAAAAACCTTAACTGCCAAATCTTATAGTAATTGTAATTCCCAGGGACTTGTCTGCTTAGTTTCTTGTGGTGTGTGTGACAGTTATTACATTGGGAAAACTGAACGTCAACTCAAACGAAGAATTTATGAGCACATGAATGACGTCAGTAAAAGAAATGCTAATAATGCACTTTTCAAACACACATTATTATGTCCCAATGCTAGATTTACTTTTTTTGTTATTGAAACTGTCCCCAAAGAACTAAGAGGGGGGTCCCTGGGAACATAAATTAGAATACTGGGAAACCTACTGGCAAATTTTTCTGGAATCCAGTAAACCCCCTGGGCTTAATTACCACATTTCCTTGGCACCCCTACTTAAGGTCAGATCAGCCAAACTATAAATAAGAGAAATATCTTCACACTGTTAGTTGTACTTTTCATTATTTGATTATTTTTTTGTATTTATACAATATATAAAATTTAATGCATAGTATTATTGATTTTTAGTCAGGGAGTAATATGTATTTACAATATGGTTATTAGTTTACATTATATATATATATATATATATATATATATATATATATATATATATATATATATATATATATATATATATATACATACATATACATACATTTTTGTTAGTTTATTGCACTCATTCATTGCATTATTTATTATCAATTCAATAGAGTTGTTCTATTTTGTATTTTGTCTTTTTTAATATCTATTTTTACCAGTTTTTATGTAAATTATTATGGTTTTAAATACTGTGGCTTTAAATTAGTTAATTTTTAATTGTGTCAATTAATGAGCCTATATAAATCAACTGTTTTTGTGGTGTCATTGTTTAATCTGATGAAGTCAGAGGGAAACTTGGACGAAAACGCATCTTTTTTCCTTACTTGTGTGGCGTTAATAAATACTAGTGTGAACATTTATCTGGAGCTCGCTTTATTGTCAGCATAAAGTGGTTACTCTTCTAGTGTCCGGAATTTTGTTTACTTATCTTAGAAGTGTGTTTTCTTGTTGAAATAGCTAGGACTATAAAGATTAGACTAAGTGTTTTTCTGTTATGTCAGAACTGTACTACTGAATTATTTTAAGTTTCTGTGTGATCTCTGAACTCTTGAATAGCACTGTGGTGTAGTAGTATTGTCTTGTGTTTTTAGTATTTATTATTAAATATTTTTAAACCCTTTTCAACTGTGGCTGGTTTATGTAGAGATAAGTTAAGCTCTAGAGTACCTTGCATATTTATAGAGTTTACTGTCTAAGCCACTCCTATAGCTTTAGCCCTGGGCTATACTACCAATTGGATAATAATATTGCACAGTAATAATTGGACACCCTTTTAAGGACCTTTGGGTAGCTGATAATTATTAGCTGGTGGTGGCAGGAATTACTACCATACAGTCTGGGTAAAGGTGCGCAGCTGGAGAATCTGTGTCAGCCTTTCCCAGGAGTGTCTGTAAAGTTGTATAAATATTTATCTCAAAGTGTGTGCGTGTCAGCTACTTGGGCAGGGACATGAAGCACTGGTTGGACAGAGAGGGTACTGGAGGTTAGCTAGCCAGCTAAGCTGAGATTTGGACCCTATAACTGTGTCAGTGGGGAGTCTTCTTGGGAACCTGGGGAGCTAGGGAGTGACCAGCCCCAGACTGACTGTGATCTCTGTGTGCTCCTAAGAGAAATTGCACTTTACTGTGTGTATTTTTTATCCTTTCTCATATATGAGACACCCTCTCTGGTGTTAGTGGTGAGGACTGAGGCTCCTTGATTGCTGGGCCAGGGCGCAGGTGTTACATGTTAATTGGTTTGCAGTGGTGGGATCCACTTCACATATTAATTGGTGGGCATTAGTAAATATCCACATCACATATTAATTAGTTGGCAAATAGTAATTGGCTTGTAGTGGTGTGGGTAGAGTGAATTCTGCAGCTTATGTACAGTGATCTCTGAAGGTGTTTTGTACTCTAAAACAGCCATGCAGTGAATACTCAAAGTTCAGATCACAATTATTTTATTTCTTTTGTTAGCTTAGTTAGTCAGGGTGAGCAGGCAGCATGTCAGCAGAGGAATATGGACAGCTGACAAGGAGCCAGCTGGTGGAGATGTGCCAGGCTAGGGGACTGGTGCATGGATACCTGACTAAGGCAGATCTGATTGCAGCCTTGGTTACAGCTGCATCAGAAAACAGCATCCAGGAGGACAAGCAGATTGGCAGTGGAGATACAATATCCTCAGAGAATGGACAGCTCAACCTTTCTGCGAAGGACAATCAGACTGGCAGTGGAGATACAATATCCTCGGAGAATGGACAGCTCAACCTTTCAGCAGTGGAGCTAAAGAGACTTGAGTTGGAGGCCAGGTGTTTGGAGATAGAAGCCAAAGAAAAGGAGCATCAGAGGAGGCATGAGAGGGAAATGCTGACTCTTCGCCAGAGTCATGGAGGTAATGGGGAAGGGAGTAACTGGACCCCAGAAGCACAACAGGTCAGTAAATTTCTTGCAAAATTTAAAGAGAGGGATAATTTTGATAGTTTCATTCATATGTTTGAGAGGGTATGCAAACAGTATAGTGTTGACCAAAGGCTCTGGGTACAGTTCCTGACCCCCTTACTCTATGGTAAAGCTGTATATGCATTGGCTAAAATGTCTGACATTGCATGTTTTGATTATACTGCTGTAAAAAATGTTTGTTAGACTGTTTTAAGCTAACACCTGAAATGTATAGGAAAAACTTTCATGAGCATAGACGTAAGGCAGATGAAAGTGTGTGTGAATATGTTGCTGAACTGAGCACTTATATTCATAGCTGGGTGAGTGGATGTCAGTTCACCACTTTTAAAGGGCTGGCAGACCTTTTGGTGAGGGACCAAGCCCTTAGCACTTTGCCTGAGGGCATGAGGATCTAGTTAGCTGATAGACAATGTGCTACTTCAGATGAGTTGGGGAAGAAGGGAGACTTATATCTGGCCAGCAGGGCAGTCATGCACAGGAAGGGAACCCCCCAGTACTGCTCATGGGTCTAAAGGAACCCATGGTGGGCAGCACAGACTTCCACAACAGAATCTGCCAGTAGCAGGGGAAGCCACTAGTCCAGGTACACATCCAGGAGCTAGGGTTAAATATTTTGAATGCAATCAGTGGGGCCATGTGGCATACAGGTGTCCACAGAGGCAAAGTGAGGAACCAAAGGTGAGGGAGCCAGTAACTGGGAAAGACAAAATGCCAATAGTAGGTTGTCTTTGAGACAACAGGGGTACTAAACTACCATCCTGCAGATGTCATGAGAGGGAAGAATTTGGATGAGGCAGTACCATGTGCTTATGCAGTTGCACGTGGTCAGGCTAGGAGACAAGCATGTGGGTCTGGTAGCCTGGGAGAGGCCTAGACAGACTGCATACTTGCAGCCAGGACTGGTGAGGTGGTTACTTCAGGGAGTGAGCTACCCTGTAGCAGTGAGACTGAAGGTGAGACACAGCTGCTTGTAGGTACTGATAATCCCTTGGACAGAGTGACTGCAAAGGTAGAGGTGAGTAGTAGTACCCAGGCTGACAGTGAGGCATCACTGTCAGAGGATGCCAGACTTCCTGTGGAAGGGGAGCTGGGAAGGGTTACAAGGAGAGAGTAGCTAGGGAGGCACCTGATTCTCAAGGAAAGGGGGAATCTGTATAATGGAACAAAGGGTTACTATACAGAGAGTGGACCCCTGAGGGAGGGCTAGAAGGTGAGAGACTACAGCAGTTGGTAGTGCCTAGAGCCTACCATCTGACACTTCTAGCTATAGCCCATGATATTCCCTTTGCAGGTCATATGGGCATAAAACGTACAAACAGGCATATTATGCAGAACTTCTAATGGCCTGGAATTTCCAGAGATGTAACAGGGTACTGCAGGACCTGTGAGCAGTGCCACAGGGTAGGCAAGGCAGGAGACAAGATGAGAGCTGCTTTGATGCCTTTGCCTGTGACTGAGGAGCCATTTCAGAGAGTAGCTATGGATATTGTGGGTCCTCTGAGTACCCCAAGTTCCACAAGGAAAAAGTATATCCTAGTGGTTGTAGATTATGCCACAAGATAACCTGAGGCAGTGGCTTTGTCCTCCATTGAGGCCGAGAAGGTGGCAAATGCTTTGCTAGAGATTTTCAGCAGGGTAAGTTTCCCAAAGGAAATACTGTCTGACAGAGGTGCCAATTTTATGTCAGACCTGCTGGCTTGTCTGTAGAAGTCCTGCGGGGTGAAGCATATGAAGATCACCCCTACCATCCCCAGACTAATGGTCTTGTTGAGAGGTTAAACTCTACAATCAAGTCCTTGCTATGGGCACTTGTAGATCTGTTTAAGAGGGAGTGGGACAAATATTTGCCCCGTCTGTTGTTTGCTTACAGAGAGGTTCCCCAGGAATCCACAGGTTTTTCACCCTTTGATTTGCTGTATGAGCATAGGGTGAGGGGACCTCTAGATTTAATTTGAGATGAGTGGGAAGGTGAGTGTGAGTCTCACAAGGAGTCTGTTGTGGCATACATCTTAAACCTCAGGACAAGACTCAGGGAACTCATTGGCTTGGCCCAGGAGAACCTGGCAGAAGCCCAGCAAAAGGTAAAGGTGTGGTATGACAGGAATGCTTGAGCTAGAGAGTATGCTGTGGGGCAGCAGGTAATTGTTCTCATTCTTGTCAGAGACAACAAGCTGCAAGCAGCTTGTGAGGGACCCTACAAGGTGGTAAGAAAGGTAAGTGATGTTAACTACATGGTGAAACTGCTAGGCAGACGGCCGGGGCACAAATTGTACCATGTTAACATGATGAAACATTGCCATGATATGGAGGCCCTTGTTCTGAGCATTTGCAGTGGATTGCAGGAGGAGTCTGAGGGAGATCTGGAGACTGATCTCCTCAGTGAGGCTCTGGCTGACACCTCAGTGGAAGGGGTAGCAATGTCCCAGCAGCTATCTCCTACCCAGGTTCGAGAAATCCGAACACTGTTGCGGGAATTTGGGGACATTTTCACTGGGAAATCAAGGTGCACCCACCTGGTGCAGCACCAGGTGGATACAGGATCCCAAAGGCTTATTAGGCAGGCCCCTTGTAGGGTGCCTGAGAGAGTCAACCAAACTGTGAGGGATGAGGTACAGGAGATGTTGAAACAAGGGGGGATTCAAGAGTCCAACAGTCCCTGGGCCTCCCCAGTGGTGTTGGTACCAAAGAAGGATAGCAGCACCAGGTTCTGTGTGGACTACAGGAAATTAAATAGTCACACAGAGTCAGATGCTTACCCCATGCCTAGGAAAGATGAGGCCCTAGAGCAGCTGGGTGGGGCTAAGTATCTTACAACCTAAGTATCTTACCAAGGGTTACTGGCAGGTGCCCTTGACTCCCTGTGCTAGGGAGAAGTCAGCCTTTGTGACTCCTTTTGGCTTGTATGAGTTCACAAAGATGCCCTTTGGGATAAAGAATGCCCCAACGACTTTTCAGAGGCTGGTAGATCATATCCTAGTAGGAGATGAAGGGTTTGCCCTTGCTTACCTAGATGATATTGCTGTCTACAGCCATTCCTGGCCAGAACACCTTCAGTATGTCAGGGAGGTGTTGGGCAGACTACAGAGGGCAAGGTTGACCATTAAGCTGAGCAAATGTCAAGTGGGTATGGTGGAGATCTCCTACCTAGGACATAGAGTGGGGAATTGTAAGATAAGGCCAGAACCTGCCAAAGTGGAAGCTATTCAGGCATGGCCTGCACCTGTTACTAAAAAGCAGGTGAGGGCATTCTTAGGGACAGCAGGGTACTACAGAAAGTTCGTCCCTAGTTATGGTACCATAGCTGTTCCCCTTACAGACCTGACAAAGAAGAGCAGGACGGATAAGGTAGTGTGGACCCAAGCATGTGAGCAGGCATTCCAGAAGATTAAAGAAGCTTTAAGAGGACCCCTGTGTTAGCCAGTCTTTATTACAGAAAATACTTTGTTGTGCAGGTGGATGCTTCAAACCATGAGGTGGGGGCTGAAATTAGCCAGATTTCTTCAGAGGGGGAAGAGCACCCAGTGGTTTATCTCAGTTGTAGGCTCCAACCCAGGGAGGAATGCTATGCAGCTGTAGAAAAGGAATGTCTAGCCATAGTGTGGGCACTGCAGAAACTTCAGCCTTATCTGTATGGAAGGAAATTCACTGTTATGACAGAGCACAACCCTCTAACATGGTTAAACAAAGCCAGTCAGCAAAATGCCAAGTTGCTAAGATGGAGCCTGGGATTGCAAGCATATATGTTAGTGCAGCACCGCAGTGGGATTAGCAATGCCAATGCAGATGGGCTCTCAAGACAGGGAATGGGGTGAGGTGCACCCATATAGACCTAACCCTCTCATGCAGCGTTTATCAAGGGTCACTTGAAAAACTAGCTTGAGTTCTCCAGGGGGGAGAGATGTGAATATTGGGTAGAGATGAGTGATAGCTGCCAGCCTAGTCAAATAGAATTTGATACATAATTCTGACATTTGTAAATATAAATGTAAAATACAGGCTTGTGTCTTAAATGTAAAGAAATGCTGTTTCAACAATGTGGCAACATTGCCATCTACTATAAGGAAATCAAAGTCAAGCATTTAAAATCTTTCTTTTGAAATTAAAATTATTTCATCACTGCCTTTGATGTTTTACAATTTGACTCCAGTCCGGCTAGATGAAGGCTTCCTGTCTATTGTTTTAAGGCTAAAGTTAATGACCAGAATTTACATGTGGAATGTCCTTTATTGCTCTAAGTGTAAATTAATGTAAATGTAGTTTCTGTGTGGCCTGGGAACCAGGAAGGTGTAAAAGATGATGTAATGTTTAGCAGAACTGCAATTTCAATTTAAACAGTGAGAACCTGAGATTATTAAGCATTTTTGTCTTGATATCCAACCTACAGCACTGCCTGTTGTCTTAAGTAAGTTATCTTAGAAGTGTGTTTTCTTGTAGAAATAGTTAGGACTATAAAGATTAGACTAAGTGTTTTTCTGTTATGTCAGAACTGTACTACTGAATTATTTTAAGTTTCTGTGTGATCTCTGAACTCTTGAATAGCACTGTGGTATAGTAGTATTTTCTTGTGTTTTTAGTATTTATTATTAAATATTTTAAACCCTTTTCAACTGTGGCTGGTTTG
The DNA here is from genome assembly GCF_019279795.1 of Protopterus annectens. Taxonomy (NCBI): domain Eukaryota; kingdom Metazoa; phylum Chordata; order Ceratodontiformes; family Protopteridae; genus Protopterus; species Protopterus annectens. Next base: position 477,617,953 of record NC_056734.1, read on the forward strand.
TATAGAGATAAGTTAAGCTCTAGAGTACATTGCATATTTATAGAGTTTACTGTCTAAGCCACTCCTATAGTGTTAGCCCTGGTCTATACTACCAATTGGATAGTAATACTTCAAAGCAATAATTGGACACTCTTTTAAGGGCCTTTGGGTAGCTGATAATTATTAGCTGGTGGTGGTGGCAGGAATTACTACCGTATAGTCTGGTAAAGGGGCACAGCTGGAGAATCTGTGTCAGCCTTTCCCAGGAGTGTCTGTAAAGTTGTATAAATATTTATCTCAAAGTGTGTGCGTGTCAGCTACTTGGGCAGGGACATGAAGCACTGGTTGGACAGAGAGGGTACTGGAGGTTAGCTAGCCAGCTAAGCTGAGATTTGGACCCTATAACTGTGCCAGTGGGGAGTCTTCTTGGGAACCTGGGGAGCTAGGGCGCGACCAGCCCCAGACTGACTGTGATCTCTGTGTGCTCCTAAGAGAAATTGCACTTTACTGTGTGTATTTGTTATCCTTTCTCATATATGAGACACCCTCTCTGGTGTTAGTGGTGAGGACTGAGGCTCCTTGATTGCTGGGCCAGGGCGCAGGTGTTACATGTTAATTGGTTTGCAGTGGTGGGATGCACTTCACATATTAATTGGTGGGCATTAGTAAATATCCACATCACATATTAATTAGTTGGCAAATAGTAATTGGCTTGTAGTGGTGTGGGTAGAGTGAATTCTGTAGCTTATGTACAGTGATCTCTGAAGGTGTTTTGTACTCTAAAACAGCCATGCAGTGAATACTCAAAGTTCAGATCACAATTATTTTATTTCTTTTGTTAGCTTAGTTAGTCAGGGTGAGCAGGCAGCATGTCAGCAGAGGAATATGGACAGCTGACAAGGAGCCAGCTGGTGGAGATGTGCCAGGCTAGGGGACTGGTGCATGGATACCTGACTAAGGCAGATCTGATTGCAGCCTTGGTTACAGCTGCATCAGAAAACAGCATCCAGGAGGACAAGCAGATTGGCAGTGGAGATACAATATCCTCAGAGAATGGACAGCTCAACCTTTCTGCGAAGGACAATCAGACTGGCAGTGGAGATACAATATCCTCGGAGAATGGACAGCTCAACCTTTCAGCAGTGGAGCTAAAGAGACTTGAGTTGGAGGCCAGGTGTTTGGAGATAGAAGCCGAAGAAAAGGAGCGTCTGAGGAGGCATGAGAGGGAAATGCTGACTCTTCGCCAGAGTCATGGAGGTAATGGGGAAGGGAGTAACTGGACCCCAGAAGCACAACAGGTCAGTAAATTTCTTGCAAAATTTAAAGAGAGGGATAATTTTGATAGTTTCATTCATATGTTTGAGAGGGTATGCAAACAGTATAGTGTTGACCAAAGGCTCTGGGTACAGTTCCTGACCCCCTTACTCTATGGTAAAGCTGTATATGCATTGGCTAAAATGTCTGACATTGCATGTTTTGATTATACTGCTGTAAAAAATGTTTGTTAGACTGTTTTAAGCTAACATCTGAAATGTATAGGAAAAACTTTCATGAGCATAGACGTAAGGCAGATTAAAGTGTGTGTGAATATATTGCTGAACTGAGCACTTATATTCATAGCTGGGTGAGTGGATGTCAGTTCACCACTTTTAAAGGGCTGGCAGACCTTTTGGTGAGGGACCAAGCCCTTAGCACTTTGCCTGAGGGCGTGAGGATCTAGTTAGCTGATAGACAATGTGCTACTTCAGATGAGTTGGGGAAGAAAGGAGACTTATATCTGGCCAGCAGGGCAGTCATGCACAGGAAGGGAACCCCCCAGTACTGCTCATGGGTCTAAAGGAACCCATGGTGGGCAGCACAGACTTCCACAACAGAATCTGCCAGTAGCAGGGGAAGCCACTAGTCCAGTACACATCCAGGAGCTAGGGTTAAATATTTTGAATGCAATCAGTGGGGCCATGTGGCATACAGGTGTCCACAGAGGCAAAGTGAGGAACCAAAGGTGAGGGAGCCAGTAACTGGGAAAGACAAAATGCCAATAGTAGGTTATCTTTGAGACAACAGGGGTACTAAACTACCATCCTGCAGATGTCATGAGAGGGAAGAATTTGGATGAGGCAGTACCATGTGCTTATGCAGTTGCACGTGGTCAGGCTAGGAGACAAGCATGTGGGTCTGGTAGCCTGGGGCAGGCCTAGACAGACTGCATACTTGCAGCCAGGACTGGTGAGGTGGTTACTTCAGGGAGTGAGCTACCCTGTAGCAGTGAGACTGAAGGTGAGACACAGCTGCTTGTAGGTACTGATAATCCCTTGGACAGAGTGACTGCAAAGGTAGAGGTGAGTAGTAGTACCCAGGCTGACAGTGAGGCACCACTGTCAGAGGATGCCAGACTTCCTGTGGAAGGGGAGCTAGGAAGGGTTACAAGGAGAGAGTAGCTAGGGAGGCACCTGATTCTCAAGGAAAGGGGGAATCTGTATAATGGAACAAAGGGTTACTATACAGAGAGTGGACCCCTGAGGGAGGGCTAGAAGGTGAGAGACTACAGCAGTTGGTAGTGCCTAGAGCCTACCATCTGACACTTCTAGCTATAGCCCATGATATTCCATTTGCAGGTCATATGGGCATAAAACGTACAAAGAGGCATATTATGCAGAACTTCTAATGGCCTGGAATTTCCAGAGATGTAACAGGGTACTGCAGGACCTGTGAGCAGTGCCACAAGGTAGGCAAGGCAGGAGACAAGATGAGAGCTGCTTTGATGCCTTTGCCTGTGACTGAGGAGCCATTTCAGAGGGTAGCTATGGATATTGTGGGTCCTCTGAGTACCCCAAGTTCCACAAGGAAAAAGTATATCCTAGTGGTTGTAGATTATGCCACAAGATAACCTGAGGCAGTGGCTTTGTCCTCCATTGAGGCCGAGAAGGTGGCAAATGCTTTGCTAGAGATTTTCAGCAGGGTAAGTTTCCCAAAGGAAATACTGTCTGACAGAGGTGCCAATTTTATGTCAGACCTGCTGGCTTGTCTGTAGAAGTCCTGTGGGGTGAAGCATATGAAGACCACCCCTACCATCCCCAGACTAATGGTCTTGTTGAGAGGTTAAACTCTACAATCAAATCCTTGCTACGGGCACTTGTGGATCTGTTTAAGAGGGAGTGGGACAAATATTTGCCCCGTCTGTTGTTTGCTTACAGAGAGGTTCCCCAGGAATCCACAGGTTTTTCACCCTTTGATTTGCTGTATGAGCATAGGGTGAGGGGACCTCTAGATTTAATTTGAGATGAGTGGGAAGGTGAGTGTGAGTCTCACAAGGAGTCTGTTGTGGCATACATCTTAAACCTCAGGACAAGACTCAGGGAACTCATTGGCTTGGCCCAGAAGAACCTGGCAGAAGCCCAGCAAAAGGTAAAGGTGTGGTATGACAGGAATGCTCGAGCTAGAGAGTATGCTGTGGGGCAGCAGGTAATTGTTCTCATTCCTGTCAGAGACAACAAGCTGCAAGCAGCTTGTGAGGGACCCTATAAGGTGGTAAGAAAGGTAAGTGATGTTAACTACACGGTGAAACTGCTAGGCAGACGGCCGGGGCACAAATTGTACCATGTTAACATGATGAAACATTGCCATGATAGGGAGGCCCTTGTTCTGAGCATTTGCAGTGGATTACAGGAGGAGTCTGAGGGAGATCTGGAGACTGATCTCCTCAGTGAGGCTCTGGCTGACACCTCAGTGGAAGGGTTAGCAATGTCCCAGCAGCTATCTCCTACCCAGGTTCGAGAAATCCGAGCACTGTTGCGGGAATTTGGGGACATGTTCACTGGGAAATTAAGGTGCACCCACCTGGTGCAGCACCAGGTGGATACAGGATCCCAAAGGCTTATTAGGCAGGCCCCTTGTAGGGTGCCTGAGAGAGTCAACCAAACTGTGAGGGATGAGGTACAGGAGATGTTGAAACTAGGGGTGATTCAAGAGTCCAACAGTCCCTGGGCCTCCCCAGTGGTGTTGGTACCAAAGAAGGATAGCAGCACCAGGTTCTGTGTGGACTACAGGAAATTAAATAGTCACACAGAGTCAGATTCTTACCCCATGCCTAGGAAAGATGAGGCCCTAGAGCAGCTGGGTGGGGCTAAGTATCTTACAACCTAAGTATCTTACCAAGGGTTATTGGCAGGTGCCCTTGACTCCCTGTGCTAGGGAAAAGTCAGCCTTTGTGACTCCTTTTGGCTTGTATGAGTTCACAAAGATGCCCTTTGGGATAAAGAATGCCCCAACGACTTTTCAGAGGCTGGTAGATCATATCCTAGTAGGAGCTGGAGGGTTTGCCCTTGCTTACCTAGATGATATTGCTGTCTACAGCCATTCCTGGCCAGAACACCTTCAGCATGTCAGGGAAGTGTTGGGCAGACTACAGAGGGCAGGGTTGACCATTAAGCTGAGCAAATGTCAAGTGGGTATGGTGGAGATCTCCTACCTAGGACATAGAGTGGGGAATGGTAAGATAAGGCCAGAACCTGCCAAAGTGGAAGCTATTCAGGCATGGCCTGCACCTGTTACTAAAAAGCAGGTGAGGGCATTCTTAGGGACAGCAGGGTGCTACAGAAAGTTCGTCCCTAGTTATGGTACCATAGCTGTTCCCCTTACAGACCTGACAAAGAAGAGCAGGACGGATAAGGTAGTGTGGACCCAAGCATGTGAGCAGGCATTCCAGAAGATTAAAGAAGCTTTAAGAGGACCCCTGTGTTAGCCAGTCCAGATTACAGAAAATAATTTGTTGTGCAGGTGGATGCTTCAAACCATGAGGTGGGGGCTGAAATTAGCCAGATTTCTTCAGAGGGGGAAGAGCACCCAGTGGTTTATCTCAGTTGTAGGCTCCAACCCAGGGAGGAATGCTATGCAGCTGTAGAAAAGGAATGTCTAGCCATAGTGTGGGCACTGCAGAAACTTCAGCCTTATCTGTATGGAAGGAAATTCACTGTTATGACAGAGCACAACCCTCTAACATGGTTAAACAAAGCCAGTCAGCAAAATGCCAAGTTGCTAAGATGGAGCCTGGGGTTGCAAGCATATATGTCAGTGCAGCAGTGCAGTGGGATTAGCAATGCCAATGCAGATGGGCTCTCAAGACAGGGAATGGGGTGAGGTACACCCATATAGACCTAACCCTCTCATGCAGCGTTTATCAAGGGTCACTTGAAAAACTAGCTTGAGTTCTCCAGGGGGGAGAGATGTGAATATTGGGTAGAGATGAGTGATGGCTGCCAGCCTAGTCAAATAGAATTTGATACATAATTCTGACATTTGTAAATATAAATGTAAAATACAGGCTTGTGTCTTAAATGTAAAGAAATGCTGTTTCAACAATGTGGCAACATTGCCATCTACTATAAGGAAATCAAAGTCAAGCATTTAAAATCTTTCTTTTGAAATTAAAATTATTTCATCACTGCCTTTGATGTTTTACAATTTGACTCCAGTCCGGCTAGATGAAGGCTTCCTGTCTATTGTTTTAAGGCTAAAGTTAATGACCAGAATTTACATGTGGAATGTCCTTTATTGCTCTAAGTGTAAATTAATGTAAATGTAGTTTCTGTGTGGCCTGGGAACCAGGAAGGTGTAAAAGATGATGTAATGTTTAGCAGAACTGCATTTTCAATTTAAACAGTGAGAACCTGAGATTATTAAGCATTTTTGTCTTGATATCCAACCTACAGCACTGCCTGTTGTCTTAAGTAAGTTATCTTAGAAGTGTGTTTTCTTGTAGAAATAGTTAGGACTATAAAGATTAGACTAAGTGTTTTTTCTGTTATGTCAGAACTGTACTACTGAATTATTTTAAGTTTCTGTGTGATCTCTGAACTCTTGAATAGCACTGTGGTATAGTAGTATTTTCTTGTGTTTTTAGTATTTATTATTAAATATTTTAAACCCTTTTCAACTGTGGCTGGTTTGTATAGAGATAAGTTAAGCTCTAGAGTACATTGCATATTTATAGAGTTTACTGTCTAAGCCACTCCTATAGTGTTAGCCCTGGTCTATACTACCAATTGGATAGTAATACTTCAAAGTAATAATTGGACACTCTTTTAAGGGCCTTTGGGTAGCTGATAATTATTAGCTGGTGGTGGTGGCAGGAATTACTACCGTATAGTATGGTAAAGGGGCACAGCTGGAGAATCTGTGTCACCCTTTCCCAGGAGTGTCTGTGAAGTTGTATAAATACTTATCTCAAAGTGTGTGTGTGTGTGTGTGTGTGTGTGTGTGTGTGTGTGTGTGTGTGTGTGTGGGTGAGCTACTTGGGCAGGGACATGAAGCACTGGTTGGACAGAGAGGGTACTGGAGGTTAGCTTACCCGCTAGGCTGAGATCTGAACTCTATAAGCTGTGCCAGTGGGGAGTCTTATTGGGGACCTGGGGAGCTAGGGAGTGACCAGCCCCAGACTTACTGTGATCTCTGTGTGCTCTTAAGGGAAGTTGCACTTTACTGTGTGTATTTGTTATCCTTTCTCCTGTATGAGACACCCTCTCTGGTGTTAGTGGTGAAGATTGAGGCTCCTTGATTGCTGGGCCAGGGCGCGGGCGTCACATATGAGAATGTTCCTCTGTAATTGTCCATCCTTTCTTCTGATTATCAGGGTCCTTCTGAAGAATTCAGAAGGACTCTCCAAAAATTATTGTGGTGACTCCTTTTTAGTGCAGACTGTCAATAGTGTAGCTAAGACAGGGTGAAAGAAGCAATCATCCTGAGTGCTGTCTTTTCAAGGGCACAATTCACTGGCATAAAACTAAAAAAAATGTTTAATTAATACCCTTTTTCCCGTTAAGGGAACAGTAACACATACATCCTAAACTGACATTTGAAACACTCATGTGAGCCTCCCACGCCTACTTAAGTCATCTTGCTTGGGCACCAGCCCAAAAGACATGCAACTGGCTTAGCAGGTAGAGGGGTAGTGCCACAATGCAATAACAGCAGTGTTTTTATTTAAATCTTTGGTGCCCACTGCGAGTTGAGGGATATCCTATTTGGGGTATCAAAATCACTTGCTGTGGGTCATTTGGTTTGTGGGGAGAGAGACTGAGCAGGCAGAAATAAATGAGTCTCTGAGGTAAATAGGGTTACTTTCTAGTGTGGATTTTGTGCAAACATGGGTAAACTGCTGAAGGGATCGTTGGGGGAATGTTTAATTTTGATATCTGTACATACTTGGACAGACTATTGAAGGGGTTGTTGGGGGAAATGTTTCATTTTGGTGCTTGTGCATACTTGGACATACTGCTGAAGGGGTCATTGACGAAATGTTCTGTTTTGGTGCATGTGCATACTTGGACATACTACTGAAGGGGTCATTGGGGGAAATGTTTCATTTTCATGGTCTTGCATATTTGGACAGACTGCTGAAGGGGTCATTGGGGAAAATGGTTAATGTTGGTGCTTGTGCAAACTTAGAAATACTTCTGAAGGGGTTGTTGGGGAAAATGCTTCATTTTGGTGCTTGTGTATACTTAGACAATCTATTGAAGAGGTCACTTGGGAAATGTTTTATTTTGATGCTTGTGCATACATGGACAGACTACTGAAGGAGTAATTTGGGAAATGTTTCATCTTGGAACTTGTGCATATTTGGGGAGACATTTCATTTTGTAGTCAGTCAAGTGCTTGTGCATATTTGCATGTACTACTGAAGGGGCTATTTGGGGAAACATTTCATTTTGGAGTCAGTCAAGTGCTTGTGCAAACATGGAGAAACTACTGAAGGGATCTTTGGGGAAATGTTTATTTCTGGTACTTGTGTACACTTGTACAGACTACTGAAGGAGTTGTTGAGGGAACGTTTAATTTTGATGTTTTGGCATAATTGGACATACTATTGAAGGGGCTGTTGGGGGAATGTTTCATTTTGGTGCTTGTGCATACTTGGACAGACTGTTGAAGGGGTCATTGGGGACAAATGTTTTATTCTGGTGCTTGTGCATATTTGGACAGTCTGCTGAAGAGGTCGTTGAGGGGAAATGTTTCATTTTGGTGCTTGTTGCATAATTGGACAGACTGCTGAAAGGGTCACTTGGGGAAATGTTTCATTTTGGTGCTTGAACATACATGGACAGACTACTAAAGGGGTCACTTGTGGAAATGTTTCATCTTGGAACTTGTGCTTATGTGAATATAGTATTGAAGGAGTCACTTGGGGAAATGTTTCATTTTGTAGTCAGTCAAGTGCTTGTTTATATTTGGACATACTACTGAAGGGTCTGTTTAGGGAAACATTTCATTTTGGAGTCAGTCAAGTGCTTGTGCAAACATGGAGGAACTACTGAAGGGATCTTCGGGGGAAATGTTTAATTTTGGTGACATTAAAGTGTTTGTGTATACATGGAGAAACTACTGAAGGGATCCAGAACATTTAGAGGAAGAAAGCAAATAATGCAGCCTGCACTACGTGATAGGAAGCAATGCAGCAAAGCCAAACATAATTTTAATGTATATTATCCTTGATTTTAAAACACAGATATAGTAAGTCCTTCCACTATGACTCAAGGAAGATTGAAGCTCTTGATGATCTTGTTTTTTTACAGCACTAAACAAACCATGATAGGTATATATCCAATTTGCATGCTAATCATCAATAAACGCTCTAGCTGAGAGTCGAACCGGTCAGCATCTTACTGTGAGGCGACAACGCTACTGCAGCTGATTATAGGATGCTGTATCATATCATACCATACTTCTGCAACTAGACTCCTACTATGCCTCTCCTGGAGCATTTGATGAAATTTTATCATGTCATTTTTCATCATAGTATCCCAAAATATGTTGATGGACTTACAAGACTTTTAAGCTTTTCACAATTTTATGGGTATAGCATCTTGTACACTTTATAGGATGAATAGTTAGGACTTGGTGCTTTACTAATGTGACGGTCCCTACTCAGGTCCAGTAATCAAGGAGCCTTAATCTTTACCACTGACACTGGTGAGGGATGGCCACTAGGAGCAACAATGGATTCATACACTATTTTCAGATTCAGCTCTCTGTACCAAGCACAATTTCCCTAAGAGCACGCAGGGAGCAGACTCCAGACCAGGGGGCTGGAATCTGTGACTCTCTCCAGGCCCCAAACAAGACCCCACACTGACCACTTTGGAGCTCTGTGTCCCAGTTCCAAGTAGCTCACTCACACACACACACACACACACACACACACACACACACACACACACACACACACACACACACACACACACACACACACACACACACACACACCTAGGAAAGGCTGGCATAGATTTACCAGTTATTCCCCCTCTGCCCAAACTGTAAGGTAATTACGCTGCTACCAGTCAGCTTCTATAAGGCTCTTACAAGGGTACCCAATTATACTGAATAAAATTAACACTAATACAAAAGACAGAGTTTGACCAATGCAGCAAGGCTTTCAGGATTGGCAACAGTGCCACTAAAATAAGCATAAGTACTCCTTAAGATGTTAAAAGTATTCTCTAAAAGACCAGCCACAATGAAAGGTATATAAATATTTAATAATAAATAATAAAATAGATAACATGAGAATACTGAATATCTAATTACAATAAACACCAGAGTTTCATTCACAGGAGATATAAAAAATAACACAGTTGGATAAAGTCACACAGATGCAGAAAAACAATATTTAACTCATTTTAACACATTTTTCTGACTGACTAAAGACTTGCTGTTCCCTTACTAAAGCAAGGCAAGATAAAGTGTGTTGACTTGCTTACTACAGCAAGGCAAGATGAGGTGTATGGTTGTGTGAAATATCTGTGAGAGATCTTTCCTGTCAGGTTCCGAGAAACAAAGTGCTGCTGTTTGAGTTCTGGAATATCTCTCACTAATGTCTAAAAAAAAATCCTTTCAGTGCTGGTTATGTAATGATATCACAGCTGGTCACCTGACTCTGGTACGATACACACCCAGAGCTTTGCTAAGATCTGTTGCAGCATCTGAAAGGTATAAAATAATTTCAAAAACTTCCACCCTCCCAGGGTAGCAATTAGTTCACCCCTAAGGACAATACAGTAAGAGTCATAGTCCTGGTTTTCCTAGACATTTTTGTCTCTGGCTGCAATCAGACCTGTAAGATAAAATGTTTATGGCCTAAACCAACCCATTTAATTTTTAACCTATTTTTCAAAATTAGCTGGACTAAAATTAACCTCTTCCCTTCCAGAATTCTCTGCTAAAACATATACATTAATGCATATAGTTGTAATAATATTGTCTGACATACATGTGTATCTCTTTTCTGTCCAGCAAGACTCACTGTTGATCCATTTTTAACACAAGTAACTTTACAAATACATTTTTACACAAGCATCTGTATAAATCAGTGTGATAGTCAAATAACATAATTTGTTTTACAAATCTCCAGCTAGCTATGCTGGCATATATTAAACATGCACTGCCCTACTTTCCCTGGCACAGATGACACTACCTCATATTATCGCAACTAAATCAGGCTAGCCCGAAGGGACTGAATCACACACAAATATTCCAGTTTAAGTGGTGGCCTATTTAAATATCCAGTCTCAAAATCACACCCTTTCTTTTTTTAAATAAATTGCTGCATAATTTATTTACAATTTGTAAATATCAGTGTCAATTCTATAATCCACTAGTTATGTCACTTGTCAGTGCAGTAATATGAAATAGTCATGCAAATATCAACAACATTGCATGTTTAGTAAATGCATTCTATTTTACTACAAGTAACTGACACAGGTCATTAAATATAGTGAGTTTTTTTACATGTATTCCATATGTTGTAAAGGAGAGAGATGCTAAGCCACTTCAGACAATGCATTCATCACAGTTGTTGCTGGCATTTTCTTAGGTCACATATTAATGATTCTAACTTCCATCGGCTCAGATGACTATCATAATCACTATCATTCTGGTCAAGTGTTTTCTGTTTTTATTCTGGAATCATTGCCTTGTAACAGACATGGCCTAAGATCCTCTGAACTAGCTGCAGATTTAACTTTCATCTTGTCAGTATTCTCATCATAAATGTTTCTTCCCATGGAGAAGTAATTTGCTTTCTGTCATAGTACAAATTTTGAATCAGTTATCTTTTCTCAAATATCTTTATATATTTTTGTGTTTGTAGCAGCATATCTACAGCAGGTAATTTGGATTTATTCATTTAGCTCATCAACAGTTGAAAGGGCAATGGTGTTAATTCTTGTAAAATAGGGTTTCTATAATCCATTAATAACCATAGCATTTAACTGTATCAGATATCCCATTTTTCAATATGTTATTAATAGTTTAACTTATACATTATTTTGCTTATTGCTTTGTGGATAATACGAACTTGAAATGGCATGTGCAAAAATCCAATGTATTTGAACATTTTCAGAAGTTTCACAGGTGAGTTAAAGACCATTATCAGAAGCTACTTTCTTTCCCATGCCATGCTAAAAGAATGCTATTTAGCGCATTACGCATTATAGTACTTGATGTATCTTTTAGATGAACAACTGTTAGATATGTTCATAAGTAGTCCATGCACACTCATAATGTTGATTCTTGTGCTTGAGCAGACCAGTACTTTGTTTATGTCATGATAGTTGTAGAATATCATGCAGAAGAAGTTCATCTTTCTGTTTTGCTTTTTCATGAGGCTCATATTTCACAGTTTGGCAGTGTGCTTTCAGTTTGCACTGACAACTTTGTCCAAAACAAGACATCTCTTACCCTTTTTACACTTTGTGAAGTGAAATTCATGAATATTGTTTAGCATAGCCTGTTTCATCTAGCTTATGACCTTGTCAGCCTTGAATTAACAGCCCTAGTACTTGAGAGATCACCACATTATGGAAAGTAAACACTGATGTTTTGAGGTACTTCTAGCATTTTTGTCTGGCCAAATTTTCACATTAACTTCTTTCAATTTCATATTTTCCATGCCTTATCTCAGATACTTCTTCAATTCACTGAGTTTATAAGTACAAAATGGTAACTGAGATACAATCTGCAGCACCTCCAAATCATGCTCAGAAAGTTGACTTTTTCTGTCCTTGCAGAAATGTTCTACTCACCAGTAAAGTTTGCCTGGTCTATATTTTTTGTCAGTTTTATAAATTTGACAACATTCTCTGAATTCTAGTAGGAACCTTAGACAAAGACTTCTTAACAATATTTTGAAAAGCTTTACTACCTGACTCAAGTATACCAGTTTTGCCATATATGTTGTCACAGAGGTTTTGGCATCCATGTATGATTACCAGCATTTCATTTTCAGTCTGTGCATATTGTGCTTGCATATCAGTCAAAGTCTAAAATCTGTATGTTATTTTATCAAAACATTAACAGTGGGTGACATCCTCATCATAAATGTTTTTTCCTTTGGAGAAGTAAAGTTATTTGCATTCTATCATAGTACAAATTTTGGATTGGTTGCCTTTTCTCAAATATTTCTACACGTTTGTGTTTGTAGCAAATGCATATATAGCAGGCAATTTGAATTTATTCCTTTTGCTCCCTGAATCAGAACTGCACCAAATCCTGTATGACTGACATTGATCTGCAAAGTGATTGATTATGTGACACCATAACACCATAAAAAGGTTGGGACTTGTGTGACTTTAACAGTTCAGCATTAATCTTGCTATGAAGACCAAAACCATGTGATACTGTTCCCCAATATCTTTTTTCATTACACTATTATCTCTAACATGTTAAGAATAACCTTGGAAAGATTTTGGACCATTCCTAGGAAATGTTGTGAGAGCAGACTTGTTCTGTGATTTCTGCATGATAATATTAGCATTCATTTGTTTAACATCAGATTTGAGACTTTTGAAACTCAAACCATAATTGAAATGCTTCAGGTGAGATTCACATATCCAATGGCTGGCTTTTTAATGTTTCAGACCATTTTTGCCTTGGTCAGGAGCTTAATCATTCTCTTGTTATGCCCCTGCAGGTAGAACCCTAAACAAGCAAATCATCATGGTACATAGTTCCTTTTAAATAGCTGTAGGAACTTTAACACATGCCTCATTTGGTAATAAGACATGCAGATGTTAACGAGGTAATTGGCTTCTACCTAAATTAAGTTTGAGCAGTAATTGCTGAATCTGCCAGGAAAGAGAGCAAGGACGCTAAGTTTAAGAAGTTCGTAAAATGACTGATAGTGAAAGAGCTAATAGAGTAATACAATACTGCATCATAGGATTATAACATCAAAGGATATACAAAGCAATTAGACCAGAGGCCATGTGTGCCTTGCCAATAACCACCCTTAGGCTCTACCACCTCTTACTAGGACATTGAGACCTCTAAGTGCATAGGTAAATTTAAAGATATCCATCCAGTTGTCTAAACTATGTTCGAAAGATAAGTCCCAGGATTCATTAATAATCGGGTAGACACCATGCTATGTCTACAAGACATAGGCATGTTAGTTGGATGAGCAGCAGCACTAATCAAATATGGATGCTGCTCACTGCACCTACACAGTTGCAAGCTCCTTTTCATGGCCAGCTATAGTGTTTGCAGCCATGGAAAGGAGCTTGCAATCAGGAGTACACAGTGTAAACAAAACAGATTGCATATAGGCAATGCTCAGGTACGAGCACATGCTGTAGCCCAGACATATTAAAGGCAACTGCAGAAAAACAATACAGAATGAGGGGAAGTGAAATGGGGGAACTGTTATACAAAATGTGTTATAATGATTTAGTAATGTTGAAGAGGGGGAATGTTTAAAGTGTACTCATATCCCACAGGCAAATGTGACAAAGTGTATAAGAAGCATTTCAGATATAAAATGTGCAATATTGATGAAATGATAATTAATGTTTATGTCAGTCTCACAGTTGCACACATAAACAATAATGGACATGCTAATAAATGATGTGATAGGAACATAAACCTGCAGTGTAACAAAGGGCAGTGAAAATATGATATACATGTTAATTAAGTGCTGACTTGAGATAACAGTTACCAAGGGTAGAAGATACTTTAAGGAATGAATGAATAGAATGCAGTTATTGCATATAAAGATGTATAAATAGGTACTTTATATATGCAAGCTGACAGCACCACTGTATTATGCATCACACCATGTATACACAAAAAAAGGACATTATAGTTGTAATATCAAGTAACTCATAAATAGATTTGTTTACACAAAGAAATGACAGTGGCACCAACTGTAAATGCTACATGACAATCTAATAACAAACAACATACATAACTGACCAATGCCAAGACAGTAAGGATGACATGTCAGGAGTCCAGTTTTACCATTGTTGATTTGCAAACATGTCTGACATAATAATAATGGGCATGCTCATGTGCAGTTACAGGGAGCAATAACATAACAGCCATTCAACAGCAGCAACAATATATAAAGTGTTGTGATAGAGGACCATTCACAGTTTCTCGTGGTCTTTCAGCATACCATAGTGTAAGAAAAGCTTTATGGAATCACACATCTGTTATTAAGCTGTATAGTGTGAATGAAACAACTGCAGTGTTAATCACGAGTCTGGAGGAAGACATGCAATACAGAGCATAATTATCTCATGAATAGGTAATGCATATGAGCAATAATGACCTAAGAAACATTTGCATCATGCCATTTTTGAACACATGCCCAAACAGATATCAGAAAGATGCATAACAATCATGGGCGGCACAGACAAATACATATGGTTCACGTGAGGAAGAACAGTCTCAAAGGGTATACAGCACTATCATACCGTATGAGATACATTGATGACCTACATGGTATAGAAATGCCAGATAAAGCTGGCCCTTTGAGTATGTGTAAGCCCTGTTGTCTGACAGACAGATGCTACCAGATTCAAACCACTGCCTTTTATGTAAGGGTCTCTACAGACCCCTGTACTGACAGCATATGCCACATCAGATAACAATGGAAGTTGTCACAAGTAACTGAATTGAATATGTGTGTTAACACAAGAGGAATGAATAAAATATGAACAATCTCATTTATTCACAATGTTGGAAGGAGTTACACACACTACTGTCCACACAACACTAAGCATTGCAATATGCCTGCATCTTACACAAGGAAGCTGTTTCTATCATATAGAACACACACCATCCCAGAATTGAACACCAGTCTATCTGTGTAGGTATGCTATAAAAGTTAATACTCATACACATACCACAAGAGTGCTCACAGCACGACATGCCCCCAAATAAACATTTTACTGCCATGCAATCACAACCTGTGATGATATATCATTGTCCAATAAAAATGGATATGAATAATGAGGTGCAATTGTGTTTGTGTAACATCATTACAATTATATAAATAATATTGACCATTCAGGAAATTACCTGCAAGTGATGCAAGTCTAATGACACCTGGATGAACCACAAGCTCCACAGTAGAAGTTCTTACAACTAGCATGACAATCCACCTATGCAAACTTACTACATCAGATGTATGTCTGATACACAATCTTTTTGATGAAAGGGATCTTGAAGGACTCTTACACTGTAACTGGACACATTGTAACTGTGATAAATGCCATTCATGCATTACAGTATAAGGCACAACAATGCAAACAGGCACTAACCGTGGATGTTAAAAACATGAACATTTGACAGCAGACAGTGCATGATATTTGACAGAATAAATGCACCACGGTAGAAATGTGAGTACAACTATGACATATGTGGTTATGTGAAGGCATTACATCATGTTATTTCTGTAAGGGGTAAGTGTAACTGTAATTTCTGTATTATGTCCATAACAGACAGCATGTTGACTCATGCCCTAGTGCCAGAGGATAAGACCTCCCAACATATGTTATATAAGGAAGATGAAGGCAAATGTCATCATTATTCTGAATAAAAGCATTGCTGTTTGACAAATTGTCCTAGGTTTTAGTAAGAGCGATCAACATATGTATGTTTACAAAGCAAATGTTCTTGACAACAGTCTTAGTAACATGTACAGCCACAATAACTCTGGCACAACATAGTCTGAGCAGTAATAGAGGGATTTGAAATAACGGCTTTGCATTGGAACATTACCCCATCACAATTTTTGCGCAGGAATGGGCGTGGCTACATGATTGACAGGGCAAGCCCATGTGACACTGCATGCAAAATATGGCTGAGTGACAAGCCTTGTAGATTTTCCAGCGACCTGTTGAATATTCATTTTGAATATTCCATCTGTGACCGTTTGTTGCCGTTCTTAAAATGCAGCCATTCCAAGCTAGTTACTGTGTGTAGCCTTTAATTAAGAGATGTAAGGACAGGTTCAACCATTAGCATGTGAGAAGGGCAGTATGTATGCAGTACTTTACACTCCCACCTAATTTTGTGCTTTAAATTGCTTTTACAGTGGGGCAAGCCCCCCTGCACCCCCTATCTTTCTTAACAATACTTTTCTGCTTCAGATTGCTTCAGATACCTTTCTTAACTATAGTTTGCATGACAGTCACCTGATATGCAAGTTGAGAAAATGAAACGATTGTCCTGCATCTCATTTATGATTTATGAGGGATGCTACATCAGGTATGTACAAGTTTTGCCTTAACATGAGTAATAACAGTGTGTTTCCATGAGCTAAAACTGTTGGCAAAGTAAGTTTTACACAGAAGTAAAATTGCTGCTTTCTACTGAAACAGCACCCCACCAGAGTATGGAAGTGTGTTTTGTATGAAAGAACACAAGCTGCTTATGTCCCTGCCTTATCAGTTTTCATTGCATTATATTTATTAATTAAAATTTATTGCGCAAAAATCACTGCAGAGTGAACCAGCATAGAATTGCAGATGCACTTGCTTGAGTGTACTTTTGTAAAATATATTCAATTCCATTTGATGTATGCACTTGCTAGAGTGTAGTTTTGTAAAATATATTCATTTCCAGATTCAACTACACTGTTGTCCATATTCTGTTTGGTGATATTGACTATCTCATGTTTATTCATAGTAAGACTAGCAACTACAGGGAAACGTAGAGTAGTGGGCGGGCTTTGGGCAGTCCTTGCTACTGCGCATCTGGTGGGGTAATGTTCTAATACAAAACCCAAATAACTACCCAAGATCACAAACTAAACATCATTGTCTGAATCACAAGTACCACATGACCATGTTGAGGTATAAGTGAGTCAGTGCACATGGTTGACATCACCATGGTTTATTAGCTGCATGTTTCTGCTAAAAAGTGTCCAACGTGCACAATAACACTGTATAGCTGCACATATATGTCATTGCAGAATAGTGTACACAGTATGAGGGTGAAAGATGCACTCACACCTGGACTTCAGCATCCTACATATGTAATTACACAATGTACAAAGCATACTAACACACACTCCAAAAGTGACATGCTGCAGGTATGTTAGCAATATGCAATTGCTGTGTGATGCAAAAAGTTATTTTCCCTGGTGATGCCAGGATTTGCTAGTGTCACAGAGTGCTGTTGCAATTTGATTTCATAATTAGAAGCATACATAGAGGTGGTTGCAAGGTGACCAATATTATATGACAATGATAACTGTCACACTATTGAAACAGCAATGGAATCAAACCATCTACCTATTCACTTACCGCATCTGTGCAGAACATTATCAACAGCCAGCACCACAGCAGTATAATGACTACAGCTGAGACATACAGCATCTATGAAGAGATGACATCAGCAGTGTATTGCCAAGGAGATATATCAGGTAATATTATTTTTACAGCCAAACAGGGCTTCTAAAAGTTGCCACTACAAATGTGTGCAAAACAATCACGACCCCACTGACAGTCACACTTGTAGAAGATAAGTACTGCTGTATTCAAAAATCATACCTATCTAGTTTCACATTATAGAGAATAGCAAAAGACACGCAAACACCACATGTGAAATCTGACGTTTAAATAGTGACAATTCACTTGCAAACCAGTGACCTCATCAGTGAGTTGAATCAGCGGTATAGGCAAACAATATAATGTTGCAATCATCTGCTCCTATTGATGCCACACAAAACACCTGCCACTTGAAGAACGGAAATGTTCTCCACAAACCCCATTAAACAAAAGTTTGCATCACTTTCTATCTAAAAACATTAAATGGCTATTTTCAGCTCATGACATTGCTACTTGAAACATTAAATTACAAATATGTTGACATAGTATTGCCTAAAAAAGCAAAGTATTCTTTATGTAATGCATTAGAAATTTGTAATCATTATAGTATAAACAGTATGGATAACTACACCCTTGTGTTGCAAAGAAGTTGTAGATGTGATAGTGGGCTTTGGGGTTGGTGCAGTCATCTATCATTTTAAATAATTTATTCAGAGTACAAGTCAATTGAGCACATGCTCACTTAACTGTAAACACCTCATCCCCCCACACACACAAATCTTTCACAGGGATTATTGAACCTCCTACCTATCTAATTACACAATCTAGTGAGTACAGTACTAGTCACAAGTGCCACAGGAGAAGTCTGACTGGTAAGGCAAGAGAGAATGCCATTTTCTCAGGATGACCTCATCAGTGTGTGTCACACTAGACTTTTCCATAAACATTGGTTTAAGGGAGCTGTGTACACATTTAAATGCATTCTCTTCAGGGTAAATGGAGACAACAACAAGCATTACACACACACACACACACACACACACACACACACTCTCACACACACACACACGCACACACACCTTCCATGGGGGGTATCAAACCTCCTACCTATCTAGTTACACAATCTAGAGAGCACTGTACAAGTTGCAAGCACCACAGGAAAGGTTTAGTGGTTAAGGGGAGAGAAGCCAGATTACTTGCAGTGAGAGCTTGCAAAGAGTCAACAATATAGTGGAGAAGCCACAGCTGGTTCTAGGGAGCAGTGAGAGTTTGTGATGAGTCACAATGTACTGGATACCAGGGATATGACTAACTGCATGCAGTGAAAGGTTTGTGATGATAAATGAAGTCCAACAGGTTTGTATTTTTTGTCGTTAATTTATCCTCTTCCATGAAAGAGTTATATTGTAAGTCCATGCTGATGAGGCTTCTCTGTGAGTCTCCCTATTACTTTATTCTTATGCTGCAGCGTCTTTTGCGGAGAACTAGTCAATACTGTACAGAAACCTGAGTTATCTATCATATAAATGAGTAGCAAATTTTCTCTACTTCTTTTGTTTTCCCTATCTATCTATCCATAACTCCATGTTATATTCCTGATAATCACAAATGCCATATTCAATTACTTCCTGTACAGTTATTGTTATTTTATTCATCTGTTTGTGTGCTCCACCAGTAATGAAAATTCTTTTATCCACTTACTTTGGGGTGTCTATTTACCTCAGTCACTGGTCTTTTTGCATGTATGTCTTTGTTTTATTACTGACACTGTAGTAAACCTCTCTAAAAAGCCTGCAATCATAAATATCTGGTTGTTTAAGTAACTAGGAAAATACCTTAGTGTTGGAGCATTTTCAGTATTACATTTTCAGGATATGATGGCACAAACAGAAACAACACTACAACAAAATCTGAAATAGTGTAACATCTATCCATCTATTTTATTTGCCACTGTCAAGTGAACTAACTGGAAGATTGGACATAGGTGTTCATTTTCAGGAGAAGGCCAAGAAATAATGGTTTGTTTCAGGGAATTGCTTAGATTCACAGGACTTGCAAATAATGGTTAATGGACTTAACAGAACTCTATAGCAGGCTATCAGCTTGTAACTGAGTTCAGCACTTTCTCTATGATTTATCACCTACTGCTTTTGTGAAACATCCAAGGCATCCTGTAGCAGTGTGTCTTTTGGGTTTCTCTAGAAATCCTGTTCTTAGTCATACAGATTACTGGCTATAAATGAGCTTTAAAAACACACGAACACAGTTGAGTAAAAAGCAGAACACCTTTATCAGCATAAGTTGGGACAACTCCCTTTTTCAATGATTAACACAAGGTGCAATTACATTCACATTTGTGGTGGGTGTATTTAAATGTGAATGTAATTGCACCTTGTGTTAATCATTGAAAAAGGGAGTTGTCCCGAAAGCTTTGCGTTGGATAAAGGTGTTCTGCTTTTTACTCAACTGTGTTTGTGTGTTATAAATGAGCTTTGCCAAGAGTTATACCTTTTTGTCTACCAGCTATTTACAGTTTGCCTATGAACACAAGTTGCCAAGTACATATATATATATATCCTTTCAGGATGAGCAGCACTGAATCTAGATCACCTCAAGTTATTTATCTCCACCTCTTCTTTTGAGAAGACTCATATTAACACCCCACATCTTCCCATGGGGGGGGGGTCTCCTTTTTCTAGAGAGGATTTATTTTCTCTGAGTCTTATTTTGGCAGGAAACCAGAAAGTAAAAGGAAAGAACATTGTGGCTCTCAACTGAAGCTGGGTCTGGGATTTTATTGTCTCCCAGTTGCATGCAGGCATGTAGTATATGCAATGCAGGCTATACAGTATATGCATGCATCTAACCATGGCCTAGATCTGCTACCAGGTTGTTGTTCTTAGCATATAGTCCACCTGGCTTTGACTGGCCAAGTCAGCACTGGGTCTCTAGCAGAGGACATCCCTGCAACGATGGTTTCAGTTTTCTTGCCTTGAAAAAGGAGAGTAGTCCTGTGACTGCCCTGTTCTCTTTCTTCAGATGTGCCTTTGATATAATTTTTTCTAGTCTGATACCTTGATAGTACACCTGGGGGGCTGAGAAGTGTTTAATGCGTCAGAAAACATATCTGAGTCTCTTGAGTTGTTCAGTGATGTCTTTTTACTAGCAGTTTGATATACTTTTAGTACCCTTGGTGGCAGTGGGATTGTAGTAATGACATTGATAAAATGTGCCTTTTACTGTTATAATCAAAGCATCCCTTTCTTGAAAGATCTCACTGAATGAGAAGTGTGTTCCAGGATTTGAGGATTTGAAATACCACATCACAAAATGAATGAGCAGTTATATGAAATTCTGGCAGCAGTCTATGCACTTTTTATTATACCATAATAAACAAATTGTGCATTGTAAAAGCCTAAATAGACAGACACACACACACACACACACACACACACACACACACACACACACACACACACACACACACACACACACACACAAAGGCCACTTCCTTGTACACCCCCCCTCAAGAAACAGTCAGTGCAAAATTTATTCAGGTCTGTACCATAAAGTAAGCCCTGTTTAACACAAAATGTTTACTTGATCAAGTAAAACATGCAAAATACAGACACTCTTCCATGAGATAAATGGCATGACAGTTGTTTCTCTTTGTTTAGGTTCGCCTTTTCATTCTTATCTTGCATATTTGTGAAACAGCAGTCATAATAATGTCTTATGACACAGCCACCTGTGAGTCTGTCTGTTCACAGACATTGTCTATGCCAGTAAATGGGTTAAGGGGAACTACTCGGCAGTACGTTTGAACTTTTACATAGAAAAATGATATTCTCACAGTTTTCTGATGTCAGCATCTGAAAAAAAAATGCCTGACTTTCCAAGTAAGTATTATAGTTTCATAGGTTCATAGGTAGGTACTAGGCTATGGGCCCCAGGGCCTATATAAGCCTAGCCAAACGGTAACCTGGCTTTTGCCACTCAAGAAAATTATTTTTCTGTGCCCCTGTCAAGCAGAGCCATAGAAGTGATCCCTGGGGTGAAATTCCTATCTCCCATCCAATCATCAAGATTTTTTTTGAAGAGTGCTAATGAGGAACTTTGTTTGATATAGATAGGTAGTTTGTTCCAGAGTATGGAAAGTCTCTGGGACAGGACTCTATCCCTCCTGCATGTTCTGTTTATTGTGGTGACAAGGTTTAGGTCCCTAGAGCGTGCAGCTCGGAGGGATTGGGATTTCTTTAAGTGGAGCATGTCCAACAGCTCTGGGTTTGACCTAGCTTTGTATGTTAGGCAGAGATCGCCTCTGAGTAGGCGATATGCGACAGAGTAAAGCTGGTGTTTTTTGAGACAGTCTGCATAGGTCATCTGTTTGAGGCTGGTAATCCTCTTTGTGAGGTATTTCTGTGACCTTTCCAGTTATTGTAGATGTCTTGTGAGGTACATACCAAAAGGGACATTGTACTCTATAATGGGTCTAATGAGTGATGAATAGAGGGGAACAATGACCTCTTTTTTCCTGGATAAGAAACCTTTTGTGATGAGGTGTGCTACGTAGAAGGATTTCCTGACTACTGTGGCAATGTGATTATCAAAAGAGAGACTACTGTCCACCTGTGTCCCAAGGTCTCTTATCACACTTTTGGTGTTAAGTAGACTATCGCCTATGTGGTAGTTCATGGGTACAGAGTTTTTACCAAAAGGGATGACAATGCACTTTTTGGCATTGAGCTTGAGGCCATGGCTTTGACACCAGGCATCTGTCTCAGTGAGGCCCTTTTGTAGGATGTCCACATCGTTAGGAGTTTTGATTATGGCTCCTAGTTTGCAGTCATCTGCGAACTTTGTTAGCCAAAGACCTTCTGTGTTAGCCTGTACTTCAGAGAAGTAGATACCAAATAGGAAAGGACTCAGGACTAAACCCTGTGATACTCCACTTGTCACTGGTCTGAAGTTGGATTTAGAGTCTGCTACTTTCACAGTGTGGGTTCTGTCAGTGAGCCAGTTGGCAACCCATCTTGTGACATATGGATTTATACCTAGTTTAGTGAGTTTATCTATAATTCCAGAGTGGGGGATGGTGTTGAAAGCCTTTGCAAGATCTAGATAGGCTGTGTGAACCACCTTACTCTCATCTATGGCTTTGTTGACTGCTTCAAAGCAGTCTATCAGGTTTAGGAGACATGATCTGCCTTTTACAGATCTGAACTGGGTAGGGTCCAGAGTTTGGAGATTACCAATGTCATTGTTTATAAGTTCCATGATGATACGTTCCATAGCCTTGCAGACCAGGCTTGTCAGGCTGATGGGGCGGTAGTTCCCAGGGTCCGTGGTGGCTCCCCCTGAGTGGGATAACCATTGCTGTGCACCATTCAGTGGGCACAAAGCCTGAAGTGAGGCTATGATTGAACATGGTATTTAAATGGGGTGCCAGTTTGTTCTGTAGTTTGTGTAGAACTCAGCCTGGGATGTTGTCAGGTCCCATGGATGCTGTGTTCTTCGCTTTGGAGAGTGTGTTTTTTACCAATGCAGCTGTGATTACAGGAACTTTGCATTCTTACAGTACAGAGATGGGCCCTTTAGGGGGTGAGGGGGGTAAAGTTAGCACTGAACCTATCTGCCAGGATGTTGGCAGTATCAGTTGGTTCTGTATATTTAGTGCCATTGTGCTGTAACTCAGAGCAGATCTGAGTGTTGCCATTGAGATTCTTGACATAGCTATAGAATGCTTTGTGGTTGTCTTTAGAATCAGTGGCAATCTTGTTTTCATAACTAGCTTTAGAGGATTTTTTGCGGGATCTCAGCTTCTTACTGAGGCTGACCACAGAGTTCCACCAATCATGGGATTTTACTCTTTTTTGCAACAGTTTCTTTCTTCTGTTAGAGAGTTTGTTTATGGCAGGGGACCACCAGATTGGCTTCCTTTTTTTGGAGGATAGCATCTTGGTTCTGTCAGGGATTGCACAATCCATGCACTCTTGTAAGTGCTTATAAAGTGCATTTGTATAGGATTCAGCAATCGTACCTCTATTGTCCGTCAGCATGGGTGTTGTAAAGTTTGCCACGTCTGTCTTAAGAAGCATGAAGTTGGCTTTGGAGAAATTTTTTACGGTGGTTTCCCTAATGGGGGGGTGGAGGTGGGATGTGGATGTATAAGGTGATTAGCTTCTGGTCAGATCTGACCAACGAGGAACTGACCTCTGGTGTGGAACACCGGTTTCCCATGTTGGTAATGACCAGGTCTAGGATATTGCTGCCCCTGGTGGGGGTGTGGATAAGTTGATCCAAGGCGTGGGAATTTATGAATTCCAGAAAACATTGAGCACAAGAGTTGGTACATGAGTAGTTTTCCCAGTTAATGGTGGGGTAGTTGAAATCATCCATTATTAGGGTGTTAGGTTGTACCCTAATATTTTCCAGTGTATCAAGAAATGAGGAGTGGAAATCCTGAGGCATGGTGGGGGATCTGTAGCAAGCTACAATTTGGATTGCGGTCTTGCCCAGAGTTAGTTGCACTTGGATAATCTCGGATGCATTATGCTGAGCAACTAGCCTGGAGGTATGGATATCCTTAATGAATATGGACATGCCTCCACCTTTAGTGTTTCGGTCCTGGTTAGGTGGCCAAAAGGTGTGGTGTGAATTATAGCCTGATAATGTAGGGGTGCTCTCCGGAGACTTGAACCAGGTCTCTGTCACTGCACAGATGTCGATGTTCTCCATTTTAAGGAGTGCCTCCAGTGAGTGCATTTTGAGGTTTAGACTTCTAGCATTAAGTAGCATTACCCTCAGATTTTGCTTGCTTGTACCTGTTACAGTGGTGAATTTGCCATTTGAACCTTGCCTAAAAAAGACACTATAGGGGCGGCAAGAGCCTTAAACAGTATCCAGAATCCCAAGGGTGACAGGTGGAGGTCATCTCCGGCAAAGCATCGTGGTTTGTCAATCATGTCATCCCAGGCAGACAGATACTGGATCCCCTTAGAATGACACCAGAAGCTTAGTCAATTGTTGAAGTCAATCATTTTGCCCTTGTACTGTGGTATAATTCTGGTGATGGTAGGATGCTACTCAGGGCTAGGGTCATACCTGCCTGGGCTACAAGATCAGACAGCTCCTCCATGTCTCTTTTCATGTAGTCCAGGGACATACATCTCAGGTCATTCACACCAACATGGACAATAACAGAGTCATATTTATACTTGTTGTGGAGTGACCTGAGTGCGTGTGTTATGTGGCGGATCCTGGCACCTGACAGGCAGCTGACAGTAACTTTCTCCTTGTTTAGCCTGGCGAGTGGAACATCAGTGTGCCTGACTATAGAGTCACCTATGATTAAAGTGTTGGGTACGTTGTTATGCCTTATGGGCTGTGGTTGAGTGGCACACTGAGTTTGTGGACTATAGGTTCATAGGTTCATAGGTAGATACTAGGCTATCTGCCCTAGGGCATTTATAAGCCTAGCCAGAGTGTATTTGGCTTCCGCCTCCCTATTAGATTAGCCTACTGTGCCTCTGTAAAGTAGGTCACAGAAGGTACCCTTTTAAGATTAGTTTACTGTGCCTCTGTCTAGCAGGGACACAGGAGAGATCCCAGGGTTGAATTTGCGATTTCCCATCCACGCGTCCAAATTTCACTTGAAGAGGTTCAGCGAGGGGCTATGTCTAACATGAACTGGGATTCTATTCCAGAGTGAGGGGAGCCTTTGGGAAATGAATCTGTCCCTCCAGCATGTCCTATTTATTTTTGTGCTGAGGTTTAGGTCCCTGGAGAGTGTAGCTCTAAGGGACTTGGATTTTTTGAGGTGAAGCATGTCCATTAATTCTGGGTTTGACATGGCTTTATACGTCAGGCATAGATCGCCTCTGAGTAGGCGGTAAGCAACTGAGTAGAGCTGGAGTTTCTTTAGTCAAGCTGCATAGGACATCTGTTTGCAGCCCATGATCCTCTTGGTGAGACACTTTTGGGGTCTATCCAGTTGCTGCAGGTGTCGGGTAAGGTACATCCCAAAAGGGGCATTGTATTCAATTATGGGCCTGATGAGTGATGAGTAGAGGGGCACAATGACCTCTCTTGATCTAGATGCGAACCCTTTCATGATAAGGTGGGCTATATAGAAGGTCTTTCTAACCACTTTGGCAATGTGATTATCAAAGGAGAGATTACTATCTACGTTGGTCCCCAAATCTCTAATTACTTCTTCCGTACTTAATGGATTACCACCTATGTGGTAATTTGTGGGCACCTTGTTTTTCCCAAAGGGGATGACTATGCACTTTTTAGCATTTAGCTTGAGGCCATGGCTCTGGCACCAAGCATCTGTCTCTGTGAGACCCTTTTGGAGGATGCTTGTGTCAGCTGGAGATTCGATTATGGCCCCCAGTTTGCAGTCATCTGCGAACTTTGTCAGCCATAATCCCCCCCGTGTTAGCCTGAACCTCAGAAAAGTATATTCTGAACAAGAGAGGTCCCAGAACTGAGCCCTGTGGGACACCACTTGTAACTGGTTTGGATTTGGACATGGCACCTGCGATTCTGACCATGTGGGTTCTATCTCTGAGCCAGTTTGCAACCCATCTTGTGATATAGGGGTTGATATTTAAGCTGATAAGCTTATTTATGATGCCCGAGTGGGGTAGTGTGTCAAAGGCTTTTGCAAAGTCCAGGTAGGCTGTGTGGACTACCTTGCCCTCATCTATGGCTTTGGTAACTGTTTCAAAGAAATCAACTAGGTTTAAGAGGCAAGATCTGCCCTTAACAAAGCCGAATTGGGTAGGGTCCAGTGTCTGGAGGCTCCCAATGTCTTTGTTTATGAGTTCCATGATAATACGCTCCATAGCTTTACAGACCAGACTAGTCAGGCTTATGGGGCGATAGTTTCCGGGGTCCGTTGTGGCACCACCTTTGTGGATTGGGACCACTGTAGCTGTATGCCATTCTTTGGGTACATATCCTGTAGTAAGGTTAAGTTTGAACAATGACTTAATGTGAGGGTTCAGTTCTTCTTGGAGCTCGTATAAGACACAGCCTGGGACACCATTCGGTCCCATAGATGCTGTGTTTTTTGCTTTGGAGAGGGCAGCTTTCACCTGTGCATCTGTGATGTCAGGGAGGTCACATTCAGTTTGGATAGGCGTTTGCTCCTTTGGGGGGAGAAGTTTGCGCTGAATCTGTCTGCCAGGATGTTGGCTATGTCTGTAGGTTCAGTATATTTTGTACCATTATGCAAAAATTCAGAGCATATCTGGGAGTTTCTTCCCATGTTTCTGACATAACTAAAGAAGGCCTTGTGATTATCTTTAGTGTCTAGGGCAATTTTTCTTTCGAAACTGGCCTATGATGATTTTATGAGGGATCGAAGTTTCTTGCTAATGCTGATCAGAGATGCCTTTCCTTTTTGGGTTTTGCTCTGTCATGTAGTAGCTTCCTCCTTCTGTTGTATAGCTTATTTATGGCCGGGGTCCACCAGACCGGTCTCCTGTTTTTGGAGTTGTGAGTCTTGGTTTTATTTGGGATAGCATGATCCATGCATTCCTGCAGGTGCTCATAGAATGCATTTGTAAAGGATTCTGCGGATTGGGCTGTATTATCCTCTGGCCCAGGGGCTTTGAAGGATTCCACCTCAGTCTTGAGAAGTGCAAAGTTGGCTTTGGAGAAATTCTTTACAGTGATTTCCATGGCTGGGGGTGGGGACGGGATATGGATGTCCAGGGAAATTTGTTTATGGTCTGATCTTACCAATGAGGGGTTTACCTCTGGTGTGGAACATAGAGTCCTCATGTTGGTGATGACCAGTTCCAATATGTTGTTCCCTCTTGTGGGAGTGGTGACCAGTTGTTCCATTGTGTTAGAGTTTATAAATTCAAGGAACCATTGGGCGAGGGTGTTTGGACTTGAGTAGTTTTCCCAGTCAATGTTTGGGTAGTTGAAGTCACCCAATAACATAGTGTTTGGAGAGACCTTCATATTCTCCAGTGTTCTCAGGAATGCCAAGTGAGGTTCCTGTAATAGGGAGGGTGTTCTGTAGCAGGCTACAAACTGAAAGGCAGTTTTGCCCGCTGTTAGTTGCACATGGATGGTTTCCAATGCTTCGTGCAGTGCCACTAACCTGGAGGTGTGGGTATCTTTGATGAATATAGATACTCCCCCTCCTTTTGTGCTTCGGTCCGAGTTTTGGGGCCGAAACGCATGGTATGAGTTATAACCTGGTAGTGCTGGGGTGCTCTCAGGAGCCTTGAACCAGGTTTCTGTTACTGCACAGACATCGATTTTCTCCATACTGAGGAGAGTCTCGAGTGCGTGCATCTTGAGTTTTAGACTTCTGGCATTGAGTAGCATTACCTTTAGTTTTTTTATCTTTGGGTTGTCTATGGAGGTGGGTTTGTCCTTTGAGCCTTGCCTAAAATAGGCACTATGGGGGTGGCAAGAGCCTTGGCCAGTATAGGAAAGCCTAAGGGTGACAGCTGCAAGCCGTCCCTAGTGAAGCAACGTGGCTTGTCGAGCATGTCATCCCAGGCTGACAGACACTGGATCCCCTTTGAATGACACCAATACTTTAGCCAATTGTTGAAACTGATCATTTTGTCTTTATACTGTGGCATCATTCTTGGTGAGGGCAAGATGCTACTCAAGGTCAGGGACATACCAGCCTGGGCTACATGGTCAGAGAGCTCCTCTATGTCTCTTTTCATGTAGTCCAGGGAGGTATGTCTCAGGTCATTCACACCAGCATGGACAATGACAGAGTCATACTTGAACTTGCTTTGGAGTGATCTAAGTGCTTGCGTTATGTGGTGGATCCTGGCACCCGACAGGCAGCTTACAGTGACCTTCTCCTTGTTCAGTCTGGTGAGTGGGACGTCAGTGTGCCGGACAATAGAGTCCCCTATAACAAGTGTATTTGGTGTGTTGTTTGGCCTTATGGGCTGTGACTGTGAGGCACACTGATTTTGTGAGATATGTGATTTGTGGGTATTGTTGAGGGGTGGCTGTTGCTTGGATATCTGCTTAGGAGGTCTTTGCTGTTTAGGCAGATTTTCATTTAGAGCCTCCGAGTATATTTTTCTGTGTTTATGTGTTGGGTATGCAGATGCAATAGGTCTGTGTGAGACTGGATTTGTGGTGTGGGTGGTTACCTTTTCCTCCTGACTGACTGTGCCAGTCTTGGGTTGAGAGAGTTCTGCCTCCAGTTTGGCTGTGTAACTGCATCTCTCACATGTATTAGAGTTTGTTGGAAGGAAGAGAGGGTTGTCTGTGTACATAAGGCAATTGTAACATTGCCTCAAAATTCCCAGATTCACCAGCTGGACTGGAGAGTAACCTTGAAATTGACCCTTGGACATACCAGATTAGTATAGGGAACTGTTTTTTTACTGATCAGATTAGGGAAGGGAACTGATTTTTCACTTGATCAGGAAGGACCAATCAGGAGTCTAATACTTATGAGAAGTCAAGGAGGGTGTAGTGCTTTAGTTAGTTAGTGTTTCTTTATAAGAGCTGAGCAAGTGCAGGGCTTTAAAAAGAGAATAGAGTGATTACTTTGAGAGTTTGAACAGTTCTAAGGGAAAAAGTGAAGAGCAGACTTTGTGGAGCCTGGAATAGTTTAAACCTGTTTAGGCGGCGCTGCCCGACGGTGCTCAGTGCGCAAAACCGTGCAAAAAGCGAGTTGTAGGGCTTTAAGAGAGAAAGATCAAGGAGTTTAGAATTGACCCAAAATGGCCGATAAAACTACAGCTTCTAGGTAGTAACCACTCCTGTGTCATTCTGGTTGTGTTGGGGGTGGAGGTTGCTTGCGTTTCTGCTTTGGATGTCCCTGTTGCTTGGGTAGATTTTCATTGAGAGCCTCCGCGAATGTAGGTGTGTGTTTTGTGTTTCTATGTCTGTGTTTTGGTGGTGTAGGTTTTGAGGGATTATGTGATGAGTGTGGTGTGGTGCAAATTCATAGGTTCATAGGTTCATAGGTTGGTACTAGGCTATCGACCCTAGGGCCTATACAAGCCTAGCCATAACAATTCCCTGGCTCTTTCTTCCCACACTATTTACTTCCCTGGATCCCTGTCTAGCAGGGCGACTGACTTGACCCCCGGGGTGAATTTCGTTTCTCCCATCCAATCGTCAAGGTTCCTTTTGAAGAGGGCCAAAAAGGCACTCTGCTTGACATGTATGGGCAGTCTATTCCAGAGTCTGGGGAGTCTCTGGGTCAGGAACCTATCCCTCCAGCATATTTTGTTTATTGTGATGACAAGGTTTAGATACCTGGAGCATGTGGCTCTGAAGGATTGGGATTTCTTTAGGTGTAGCATGTCCAGCAGCTCTGGGATTGACATGGCCTTGTATGTTAAGCAGAGATCGCCTCTGAGTAGATGATATGTGACAGAGTATAGCTGGAGTTTTTTAAGGCAGCCAGAGTAGGGCATCTGCTTTAGACCTGTGATTCTTTTAGTGAGGTATTTCTGCTGCCTTCCAGTTGTTGCAGATGTCTTGAGAGCTACATACCAAACGGGGCATGGTATTCTATAATGGGTCTAATGAGGGACAAGTACAGTGGGACAATGACTTCCTTTTTTCTGGATGAAAAGCCCTTAGTGATGAGGTGTGCCACATAGAAGGATTTCCGGACTGTTGTGACGATGTGGTTATCAAAGGTGAGACCACTGTCCACCTGTGTCCCTAAGTCTCTTATTACACTTTCGGTGTTTAGTGTACTGCCACCTATGTGGTAATTCATGGGTACATGTTTTTTCCCAAAGTACATTTCTTGCCACTGAGCTTGAGCCCATGGCTCTGGCACCAAGCATCTGTTTCTGTAAGGCCCTTTTGTAGAGTATCCACATAATTTGAGGATTCAATAATGGCTCCCATTTTGCAGTCATCTGTGAACTTTATTAGCCAGAGTCCCTTAGTGTTGGCCTGTACTTCAGAAAAGTAGATGCCAAACAAGAGTGGTCCCAGGACTGAACCCTGAGGTACTCCACTTGTCACTTGTCTGGAGGTGGAGTTGGAGTCATCTACTTTTACACTGTGGTTTCTGTCAGTAAGCCATCGAGTGACGTAGGGATTAATGCCCAGTATAGTAAGTCTATCTATGATTCCAGAGTGGGGGATGGTGTCAAAGGCCTTGGCGATATCCAGATAGGCTGTGTGAACTGCCTTACCCTCATCCATGGCTCTGTAGACTGATTCAAAGAAGTCGATCAGGTTCAGGAGACAAGATTGGCCCTTCACAAACCCAAACTGGGTGGGGTCCAGTGTTTGAAGGAACAGAAATACACCAGTCCAAACATTGGTGCACTGTACTGTTTACTGGAAAATTATTTTGTATCGTTGAATGCAGTAGTCCTCTCCTGCAAACAATGGCAATCAAAGTGGAAGTGACAAAATGGAGAGTTAAGGCAATGCCATGATTTGCACAGTTTCTCTGTAATTAATAAGATAAAAATGCACTTGTAAATTCTTTTAAGAGAGGGAGGGAAGGTTTTTTTCTAAGTTCGGGAAACTGAAAGACTGCACAGCTGCATATGTGCACAGAAATGGTAAAAGTGATGTTGTGGGTAGACTGATTATAGTGTGATTAACTAATGTGTGTATCTGTCAAGGTAAACTGGGTGGTGTGGATGATGACTAAGAAGGTCTCTTTTATTTATTTTTTGTTAAAGAAAATCTATGTGCATTAGAGCAATTTTTTTGTAAAGGAGTCAGGAAGTCAAACCAGTGTGTTAGACTGTAATACCTAGATTTCTCTGAAATATCTGGGGATACAGATAACAACATATTCAAACACCACACTATTATAGGTGGATTCCCTACACACAGCTGTGTATTGCATGCATCTACGACATATAATAGCAACGTATATTGCCTGAAGTATTTGCAGTCGATGTGTGAATTAAGAAGTAATCCATGAAAATGAATGGTACAGCAGTATGTCAGATAGATGGCAATGCATCAGTTATGTCCTTGTGAACAGAAAGTACAATAGTACAAAATCAAGCATTAATGATCGAGGAAGCTGTCACTGTAATATTGTGCACATACCAAACAATACATGGAGCACACTCTATAAGTACATGCCAAACCTCAACATGTGCCATACAATCACTGACATTACCAGTAAAAAGTTATACTGCCATTAAATCCTGACATATCCATATGTGTTCATGTAAGCTATCAGATGGTAATACTGATGTGATGTAATGGTACGTCAATGACACAGTACAGTCACTCTATAGCTGTACCTATGCTACAATTGGACTTCAAGCTGTACATCACCTCCATATAAAATCTTGGGTATGAATCACATGTGACACAGTGGAACTGTTAACTCAGTCATACAACTCTACCTATTTCACATCATTAGATCAGTTTTATATCATATACCTATGTTTATCAGTGGAAATGTGTGAAAAAAGGCCCTGATGTCATATATGGGCACATTAAAACTGAAGTGGATGCATCATCCCATGTCCCCTGTCTTCATACTACAGCTGTTATGGAAGGAACATGTAACCAAATGGCAGCAGCAGGGAACAATACGGTACCTCAAGAAATCCCAGATTGGAATACACTGTTGTAGGACTACAGTACATTCACACCTTAACATAGCACATGTGGGTGACAACAACATTGACATGTGCAATGTTCATAGGATTTTAGAGTACTAGTCTAGCATCCAAGAGCCCATACAAGCCTAGCCATTATTATCCCCATGACGTCCCTCCTCTGGGCCAGTGATCAAGGGGCATCAATCCTCACCACCGACAACAGTGAGGGACGTTCACTTGGAACAAAGATAGATGCATACAGTATTTCCAGATGCAGTTCTCTGCACCAAGCACTATTTCCATTAAGTGCACACAGAGAACACAATCCCGTCCTGGGGCTGAACTCCCTTTCTTTCTCTCTCCAGGCCCAAAAAGACTCCAAACTGACCACAGCTGTACAGTTGAGTCCTCAGCTGAGTGTTCCATGCCAATTCTTCCTCTACTCTCTCTGTGAAACCAGTGTTCTGTGTCCCTGCTGCAAGAACTGACACACACACACTCTTTGAGATTTGATTTTCACACACACACACACACACACACACACACACACACACACACACACACACACACATACACCTGGGAAAGGCTGGCACAGATTTATCAGCTATGGCACCTCTGCCCAGACTATAAAGTAAATACTGCCACCGGAATACTCCAAAGCTAGCTACTCTAAGGCTCTTACCAGGGTACCCAATTATACTAAGTAAAATTAATACTAATACAAATTGTAGTGTTTGATCATTGCAGCGAGACTTTCAGGAGTGGCCACAGTGTCACCAAATAAATATAAAGTACTCTTTGAAGGTTAAGATATTCTCTAAAAAACAGCCACAATGAAAAGCTTCTTCTCCTTCTTCTTTCAGCTTTTCCTGGTTAGGGGTCGCCACAGCAGATCACCTGTCTGCTCATCATTGGCAGTGGAGTTTTACAGTGTCAAGTTGCCAGCCCGACACCCAACCTTCCACAGAAGGCACACGCATGCATGTACTCATGCATAGGGCCAATTTCGATTGTCCAATCCACCTACAGCATGTCTATGGGATGTGGGAGGAAACTGGAGCACATGGAGGAAATTCGCGCGACCACAGGGAGGACATGCAGACTCCACACAGAAGGCACCTCAGCCGAGGATTGAACTAGAGAACCTCTTGCTGTGAGGCAGCAACACTAATCGCTGCACCACCGCAGCTGCCCAGCCACAATGAAAAGTTTAAATATATTTAATAATAAATAATAAAAGAACATGCAAATGCTAAATAGTTATTTACAATAAATGCCAGAGTTTCAGTCACAAGAAATATTAAAAATAACACCAATGGAAAGATTCACACAGATATATAAAAACAATACTTAACTAATCTCACTATATTTTCCTGACTGATCTAAAGAATTACTGTCCCCTTGTTCACTTACTAGAGCAAGGCAAGATATTGTAGGTTAGTGGCCCTTTGACAAGTTTCACAAACAGACTGCTCTGAAACTTCTGTCACCTCTAGTATTAAAACATCACATTACAGTGCTGGATTACAGAATGACATCACATATATCAGGTCATCTGACTTCTGGTTCTCACACTACCACCTTTACTAGAATCCAAGCCAGAATCCTGCATATATGTGTCACCATATACACACATAGAGCTTTGCTAATATGTGTTATAGCATCTAGAAGCTATAAAACCATTTCAAAAACTTCCACCCTTCCAGAGTTGCAATTAGTTCAAACCTAAGGACAATACAGTAGGATTCCTAACCCTGGTTTTTGCATTCATTTTGTCTCCGGCCACAATCAGGACTGTAAGATACAATCTTTATGACCTAAACCAGGTAATGTAATCTATGCTGGCATGTGTTACACATCCACTACCCTACTTCTTCTGGCATAGCTGACAATACCTCACATCATCACAATCCCATTTAACTGAAATTGCTCTCTCTAAGTGAGGGAAGATAGTAGAGATAGGTGCATATGCTTGATTTTTTACAGACTATCTCTGTCCATATGGGACATGGGCACTACCCCATGAGTGAATTAGCAATTACACATCCAGTGGTCAGTACTCCCTCCACAGCCCCTGCACTATCTGGCCCATCCACATCAGGTAGCACTGCCCCAACTGATGGTGCAGTGGTACCCTCCTGAGTACTGGTGGAGCCGGTGATTATGTCATCTTCCAGGAGCTGCCAGGGATGGTGTGAGATCTGATAGACAGTGGCCTTGGTACTCACATCAGCTGAGTGGAGAAGGTGTTCCTAAATATAAAAAAAGACTCCCACATCAAGCAGTATCCCAGGTAACCGAGGAAGGAGACAATTTTGAGGGAATGATATAGGGAGTAAGAAAAGGTTAGGAGAGGGGCAACATGACACAAGGGGACTCCTGCAGGAAATTTTAAGGTCTAGATTCTCACTGTTTCCATGATTGATGGGGACGTGCCTCTGGTGTCTCCTACTAATCTCCAAGCATAGTATCACCCAACCTTTTGGTGTCCATCACCATCCCTGTGTCTGTCTGGTATGTCCTGCTTGTCTGCACCTGTTTCCTCACCTGCCCTAACTACCTGACCCTCACATTTCTTGCTCCCTTCCCCAACATTCCTCTCTTTTTGAAAAGAAAAATGGTCACCTGTCCCCCCCAAAACATTTGTTCCATACATAGCTCTCCACTTTGCATATGTGTCTTCTCGATCAACACACTTGGTCCAATTGGCTGTACAATATCATTGTGTTGTTGTCACCCATCTGTGCTGTGGTGTCAGTGCAAATTCATTAAATTTTATCTACCTGTGTACATTACTATGATGAAGAAGTGAATATCTATGGTTGTCTCCCACTTCCCTCCTGCAAATGCCTGTATTGCTTCCCGTTTGTTCTTTCTGCTTCTTGCTTCCCCATTTCACCACTCAACTATCAACTCCATTTTCAAATGTTTAATTTAGTCAAAAAATAGAATCACATACAACACACATGGCCAGGAATGGTCCATACAATATCCTTCAATTTTTGTCTTCTACATTTGCATGTGGTTTGGAATTGTGCACCAATGTCAAGTGGTGGTGAATAGCTGTTCATGTTATATAGCAAAACCTGGTGAGTTTTTGCCATTGGCTCTACTAGTCTAGTTATTTTTGCTCAATGCTGCTTAAACTTGCTGCTCTAGAGAAACACAGAATTAAAGCAGAGTAAATGCACTATTTTGAAACAGTTACACTGACAGTTCTTAGAATGCTGGATGTAACAAAGTGAAATTTCATATGTGGAGTGTTGACATAAATCACTTGACTGAAGATTGCTTTTGCCCATAGCATCACGGGTTCAATTCCAGATGTATCTCACATAATTTTTTAGTGTGATATTATATGTCTATGACATGTTTAATCACCGACATCTTAACATTTGCCACAGTTATGAGTTATCTTGGAGATATATTGAATACTGGCCAAAAAAGTGTATTTGAAGTGACAGCCAACCTCACAACTATAAGATATTTATTCAACTTTGTCATAAACCTGTTGCCCCTCTCCTAACCTTTTCTTACCCCTATATCATTCACTTCATGCTACAGAGCATGGCAGATTATAATGAGAGCACACCAAGAACATGTCCATGAATGTTCCATTACACCAAACATTGTTATGTGTATGTCTGTCTCTCTTTGTATTCACTGTTTCACTCCCACCCCTCTTTATTAGGCTGATAAATGTAAAGGTCATCTCATGGTTTCTGCATACTGTCATAACTCTCCTGGATAATACCAACATGTTCCCTTGATTCAATAGGTTATCAGTGCTCCTGTAATGTGCAAGGCTTTAAAATTTCCTGCAGGAGTCCCCTTGTGTCATGTTCAGGTGATGATCAGATGTATAAATGCATGTTTGCATCTTGTCAAGGCTTATAACCCAGCAGTAGGGATGTTCTTAAGGACTGTTTTTAAGGTATTTTTCCTGTTTTTCTGCTACCTGACCATCTGTATACCCCTTCTCCTATATAAGTATGATACATCTGCCTATCAAGTAAATTGTAAGGTGGGCCACAATCGATATAACTGTCAAAAATCATTTCCCACATGGCACCATTATTTTTCAGATGTTCCACATCCTCTTCAAACAGATGTATATGGATGTATTAATTATTGTCACTCTATAGCTCATCTACCCTTCTATCATGCAATTCATGCTGCAGAACAGTATGTATTCTGTTTGAGAAGACATGTCATACCAACATTAGGATGTTCATGAATGTGCCAGGACAGTACCTTCTACGTCCTGTACAGCTCTGTATCTGTCATCACTTCTTCTAGCTCATCAAAATATAGTGTAGCGTTTTTAGTAGTATGATGGATGAAATGTTCATCTAATATGATGTGGAAACTGTCCTTATTGTAAAGAAGCATAATGAACACACTTTTCAGGATATCTGGTCCTACACACATAATTAGCATATCTGCTGAGTCATAATAATCATTTCAAAAGATGCACCACCACCCGTGTCATTTGTAGCAAGCTGTACACAAAATTAATTTGTGATTTGCAGTGAGGCCTGCAAAACAGCTCCTAGCTGTAGAAATGTATTGAGGTAGACATTGTTGATTCAATTTGGGGAAGACACATACTTTAGTGTAGTCATTGACAGTCACATTTTCAGTCCTGATCACATTTACTTAGTTTATGACATCCTGAAACATTTGTAAATAAATGCAGTCATATAGATTTGAACCCTAATTCACTGTTATTCTGAGCAGGAGCTCAGTGCTCTTACACCCTGTGCCACCAAGAAAGCAAAGCAATATATGTATTTTCCAATCAGAACTGTCCAGAGTGATGATGGCTTCACATTGCCCTCTAAGCCTGTTTGCACAAAGTAAGGTGTACTAAATTAAAATTGTTATTGTTTTCCTTAAGCAGAGAACCATGTTTGCACAGCACTTAACAATGAGCAAATGTGGAGGGCAAGGTGAACAGTTATTTATGTAATAAAACATTGGTCCTAACATTTCAAAGATAGGCTATAGCATGCACATCATACTAGCTGACATTAATTTCTCCCATAACATATCTTGCAAGCCTGACACATCAAACATTAACAATAAACAGATATATTTTACAGTTAACCCCAATCAGGCCAGTTACTGTATGTCCCTGTTTGTGCACAGTTTGGCAATGGGCACAAGTGAACACTGCTATTTCACAAGTCCATGTTGAATTCTTGCAAATGAAATCATGCCTGCACTAATACTTTGCCATCATCTGTGCAAATCAGCTTTTCAGTGATGCACTTATTGAAGAGGTGTTTAGCATGCCTAACTCTGGTTATTGAGCTGTAATCCTCCAATACATGGAAACACATTCATAAACAAAATAGAAGGACACTGATATGTGTGCTTGACTGAACACATACTTTCTGATATTCATGTGTACCCTGCAGCAATGCACTTGCAAATTATATATCAGTACTTGGGCCATTGTCAAACAGACTCCAGAATTACATAGCCTAACTACATTGTTACATTTGATATGGGTTTATAGTGACACTGGACATTGGTCATCCATGATGATAACTCATTGATATAGTCAGTAACTTGTATTAATGTGAACATACCTTCATCTGAATATGAAGACAAACTCCATCAATGCACTACTGGAGTTTCCCAAGTGTGTGTGTGTTTGTGTGTGTGTGTGTGTGTGTGTGTGTGTGTGTGTGTGTGTGTGTGTGTGTGTGTGTGTGTGTGTGTGTGTGTGTGTGTGTGTGTGTCTCATCTATGCAACATCCTGGAAAACAGGTACATGTCAGTCTCACTTCTACAATATGCATTCATGACAGGTTATTTGACCTAGGTTGCCATGATGTATTTCTAAGTACTTTTGCAAATTGCACTCATACGATTTTATCACAAATCATGGCTTTGCACCCAAGTATCATAATAGTATATGGTACCTGCAACACTATGCTGATGTCATCCTCTATAAATTGTACTCTGACACTATTAAAGGCAGACTTCTGCAGTGGGGCTAGCATTAAGTACTGTGTTTTCTAGCTTGTGTAACTGGATAAGTAGGGGTTTCAATCTCACAGCAATTAATGTGTGTAATCAGATGAGCATGAGTCCAGGTCCTGCTGCCCTCACTCAAGTAGCATTCAGAAGATAATTTTACACCACTTCATGACTCCACAGCAATTTCAAATAGCTCTGCCAACAGCCTCTTCAAGGCATACACTGACAATGTCATCCTCTATAAAGTGCTCTTTGACACTATTTCAGTCAGTCTTCTGTGGTGGTGCTAGCATTGATACTGTAGTCTCTAGCTTGTGAAAGTTGATAAGTAGGGGTTCTACTCTCACAACAGTCAACTTGTGTGTGCTCAGACTCATATCAGCATAAAAGTACTTACTGTTGTCTTACTTCAATTACCAGTCTAGAGGCAACTTTCACCAGGATGTGACTCCACATCAGTGTCAGATACTTCTCCCAACTTCATCTTCTCAGTATGCACTGATGATGATGTCATCCTCTATAAAGTCCATCCTGACAGAATGCAAGTTAGACTTCTTTGGTGGTGCTAGTCTTACATTGTATACCTAGACAGGTATGATATTTAATGAATAACAACAAATAAAGCAGGATCCAACACTCGTTTATTGAATAGTCTCTCTAGCGCCTCGGCTTTTGCCTTCTAGGAGAATACTTTCTGATACATTCAAACACATATTTATACCATTCAATTAAACTTATTTAATTAAACAATTAATCAATTAATTATAAAAAAACTTTCCAGTTGCATTCTAAATTAATGCCTCTAGGTGTCATAGTATCAACTTTAAGTATAAAAAATGTTTCTTTATACAGCAATTTCCTTTTAACTATTTCATCTCTTTTATTCATAACTATATGTTCCAAAATAGTAGCAGATATACCCTTTGGATCACTATTGTGGTGATCCCTAAAATGTATTGCAAGTGGGCTTTCTATTTTTTTTATTTTTAATATCTCTTAAATGCTCCTGCAACCTTATTTTAAAAGCACATTTACTTTCCCCTATATAAAAGAGTCCACATGGACATCTCAATGCATATACAACTACTTCCGTATTACATGAAAAATACCCTAAAGGATAAAAACTCTTCCCATTAATACAATCAAATGTTCTACATACATACTGACAAGATATGCATTTGCCACATGGATAAGTTCCCAATAACCTCTTATTTATATCCAAATTTATTTTAGGGGTGAAAAATCCAGCATGGACTAGCATGTATTTAAGGTTTCTCCCTCTTTTGTAAGAAAAAGTAATATTTTTTGGAAAAATTTCCCTTAGATCCTTGTACTTAAATAATGAATTCCAATAGAACTTAATTACCTGACTAACTTTTTCTGATAACAAATCATAGGTCATTACCATATATATTTTTTCTAAATCTTTCACTTTTTGATTTCCATAGGAATCATTACAAAATTTCTTTTTAGCCTTCCCTACATTACTTTTTTTAACCCTATTTAAAGACAGCAATACTTCCTGTGCATCATAGCCCCTTCTAACATATAGTTGTGATATTTTTTCTAATTCCATGTCCACTTCATCCGTGTTGTTATATAATCTCTTAATTCTTATAAATTCACCATACGGCAAAGATTTCATAAGATGCGGTGGATGACAACTACATCTATCCAGTAGATGTAAATCATTTTCGAATTTACGAAACACTTTAGTAACAATTTTACCATTATCACTTCCCTCTAAAGTGACATCCAAAAAATTAACTCTATTTCCCACCTGAAAGCTATCAAATTTTAGATCAAACTCATTTTCTTGTAGGTCTTCCATAAAACTATGTATTTCCTGCTTTCCCCCTTTACAAATAAAAATCAAATCATCAATGTAGCGATAATATTTCACTACATTTGTCCTAAAAAATTCCATCCTATATAAAAATTCAATCTCAAAAAATTCATCATTATATTCGCATACATGGGGACAAAAGCTGCCCCCATTGCAGTGCCTTTTAACTGATGAAATAACTGGCCATCAAAGTAAAAATAGTTATTCTTAAAGCTGAATTCCACTAATTCCACAATATAAAATGACAAAGGGCTATCCCCCAACAGTTTTTCTAATGCTTTTAACCCATTTCTATGTTTTATACTAGTATATAAGCTTTTAACATCTGCTGTAAACCAATACATATCCTTAGTCCATATAATTGATGATATTTTTTCTAAAAATTCAAAACTATCTTTAATATAAGATACCTGTTTGATAACATAAGGGTATAAAAAACTATGCAAAAATATACCCATATTATGTAAAAAATAATTACATGCTGATATAATAGGACGACCCGGAGGGCGTTCTATATTCTTATGAACTTTAGGTAAACAATAAAATGTAGCTATTTCACAATTGTCTGTCTCAAATTTTTTAGTTATGTCTTCTTCTGAAAAATATCCCAATCGATACCCCTTTTGAAGTAAAACATTAAATTCTTTCTTGTTCATATTCCTTCATATCACATTTACTATAGGTCTCACTATCATTTAGATGTTCCCAGCACATTGCAGCATATTGGGTATAGTGCATCAATACTATTTTATTGCCCTTATCCGTCGGTTTTATTATTAATTCTTTACTTTTAATTAATCTTTGTAGGGCTTGCCATTCTAATTTAGTCAAGTTATATTTAATTTCCTGTCTTTTAACATCAAGTTCATCATAAATGGACTCAATAACAAAATCTATCATTGCTGAAAAATTCTTAATACCTTCATGTATAAAAGGTGGAACAAAATGACTTCTAACTTTAACCTTAGAAGTATCTAACTGACAATATGCATTGCTGTTCATAAAACTTTCATTTTCTGACAAACAAGAGTGAAAACTATCTTCTGAGTCATCCGAAATACATGATGCATCATTATATACATTGTCTACTAGCACATTATCATTTTTGTTTTTAAAAAAACATACTAAATGTAATTTGCGTATAAAACGATATATATCACCCTTTAAAAGGTGCAGTCTAGGTAGTACCGTAGGTATGAATTTCAAACCCCGGTTAAGCAAAGAAATTGTGGCTTCATCTAAATTCAAACCACATAAATTAATAATATAATCATTTACAGCATCTTTATGAATTTCACAATTATCAGAATTTAAAGAGTCAGTTTTTTCTAACTCGTTTATACCTTTGAAAGTTCGACTGGGCTTCCGGATATTGTCTCTGTCCATTCTCAACCAATGAATCATTCCCTCTATATGTGTCTCTATTTCCATATTCTGAACGTTTACCTCTCCGAAAGGAATGTTGAAAGGACTGTGGATTCTGCGCTGCAGGTAGCTCTGGAAAATCTCCCCCTTCTCCTGGTTCACTTTCCCACTCAGTTGATACATCCGAATGCGCACTTGTTCCGCCATTATGTGTATGGTTTTCCTGATCCACAAACCTGATGCCTCGATGTTGTCTCTTGTTGTTGATTGGATGGGAGAAAGCTGAATCTCCAGCATAATCTTTGATGTCATGATTTAGCTTGTACTTCTTCGTGTTTAGTAGTTCTTTCTCCATATCAATCAATTTGCTTTGTA
This sequence comes from Protopterus annectens, assembly GCF_019279795.1. Taxonomy (NCBI): domain Eukaryota; kingdom Metazoa; phylum Chordata; order Ceratodontiformes; family Protopteridae; genus Protopterus; species Protopterus annectens. The sequence continues at coordinate 477,659,673 of NC_056734.1, forward strand.
TATCTTTCAAGCACTGCTCCATTTGAGCCGAACCAACTGTATTAGACAAAGTTTCACAAGCATCAGATATCTCAGTTTTAAATTTTAATTGTTTAACTTTATCTCGTTCAACTAATATGCTAACCCACTCAATGGAGCAGAGATGGGCAGCTGTTACCCATCTCTTATGGAAAGCTTTATCAGTCTCATCTAGCAAATTGAACGGAGTAGTAGGATTTTTAAAGGCTCGCAAGCCTCTCGGTGTAATGTCCAATTCCACATATCTTTGTAAACTCAAACAGTTTAAATGTACCGCTAATTCTTTAGCCATTAATTTGTCCAATTTATCAAACATTTCTTTCATTTCTCCAGGTAAAAGAATTACCTATACGTTGACCCACACTAGAAAATGGATTTTCTGTTCTTTTCATCTGTTCCTTTTGTAAAAATTTCTGCCAAAACGTCACCTGTTCTTCCTGGGTAGTCCGAATATTTGTTCGGTCTCCCATTGATGTAGCAAATTGCTCCATAGTTGTCTGACTTCTCTCTGATGGATCTTGCCTAAATATTCTAGGCACATTGAGTGACGGATCACTCGACATGAATAAAAAGTAACAACCAAAAAAAATAAAATCCAATATTTGAAGAATAACAACAAATAAAGCAGGATCCAACACTCGTTTATTGAATAGTCTCTCTAGCACCTTGCCTTGTGTAACTGGATAAGTAGGGGTTTCACTCTCACAGCAATCAATGTGTGTGTATGTGTGTAATCAGATGAGCATGAGTCCAGGTCCTGCTGCCCTCACTCAAGTAGCATTCAGAAGATAATTTTACACCACTTCATGACTCCACAGCAATTTCAAATAGCCCTGCCAACAGCCTCTTCAAGGCATACACTGACAATGTCATCCTCTATAAAGTGCTCTCTGACACTATTTCAGTCAGTCTTCTGTGGTGGTGCTAGCATTGATACTGTAGTCTCTAGCTTGTGTAAGTTGACAACTAGGGGTTCTACTCACACAACAGTCGACTTGTGTGTGCTCAGACTCATATCAGCATAAAAGTACTTACTGTTGTCTTACTTCAATTACCAGTCTAGAGGCAACTTTCACCAGGATGTGACTCCACATCAGTGTCAGATACTTCTCCCAACTTCATCTTCTCAGTATGCACTGATGATGATGTCATTCTCTATAAAGTCCATCCTGACAGAGTGCAAGTTAGACTTCTTTGGTGGTGCTAGTCTTACATTGTATACCTAGACAGGTATGATATTTAAATCTGACCTTACTCAACTTGTGTGTGGGTTGGTGGTATCTTACTGCCATTTTATGTTCTTTTGCATCTCTTCCCATTTGACTCCCACTTAGGACAACCTTTTACACAGCTCCCTGAATCCAACATCCCCTTTTTCCCTTTGTCCACATAACATCCTTTCTGCTGAACACTGAGGATGTCATCATCTCAAAGATACATACAAACATTGTGAAGCAGAGCCCTCCATGACCCTCTACAAGCCATCTCCAGACCACTGGATGTGTGATTGCTAATTCACTCATGGGGTGGTACACATGTCCCATATGGACAGAGGCAGTCTCTAATAAAATCAAGCACATACATACATTGTCTACTATATTCTTTCATCTAGAGGTGGTGATTTGAGTTAAATGGGTTAATAATGGCCAGACTTGTATGGGCTTTTGGCCATTAGCCTATTACTGCCTTATGACCCTATGAACATTGCACATGTCAATGTTGTTGCCACTCACATGTGCTATGATAAGGTATGGCTGTAACGTAGTCCTACAACAATGTATTCCAATCTGGGATTTGAGGTACTGTTTTGATGGCCACTGCTGCCATTTGGTTACATGCTCCTTCCATAACAGCTGTAGTAATATTCCTCCTAAGGACTGGGGACATGGGATGATGCTATGTGTATTGTTACTAAGGCATGTGTTCTGATAGTGTAGTATATCCATATTCTACACAGTTCTCATTCAACCATCACTGTGATATCTGCAGTATGGCACAGGTGTGCATGTGTATATCAAGCATCTGGAAATGTTATCTGATATACAGCAACATTACATCATAGTGATTAAATGGCACATAAGCCTGGATTCATCAACATGTTGTAATGCTGTTATATACACAAACGTGTCATTTTGAGATTCACTTGCAACCCTGGTGAAGTCATTGTATGCACTATTGTGTTGCCATTCACAAGGATTATACAGGTGTTCCCCAGCAGCACTAGATGATTGTCAGCATTTGCATCATTGACTGTTCTGTGTGAACCACATCTACCTCAGTTGTAATGTCTCCATATATGGTGTCAGGGCCCTCACCCACACATTTGTACTGAAAAACATATAGGCATATGATATACACCTGATGTAGTGAAGTGAAGTAGGTAGAGCTGCATGACTGTGTTAACAGTTCCACTGTGTCACATGTGATTCATACCCAAGGTTTTATATGGAGGAGATGCACAGCTTGAAGTCCAATTGTAGCCTAGGTGCACCTATAGTGTGACTGTACTGCATTATAGATGTACCACTACATCACATCAGTATTACCACTTGATAGTTTGCATGAATACATATGAATGTATGTCAGGATTTTATGGCAGTACAACATTTTCACTGGCAGTGTCAAGGGAACGGTGATCATGGGGCACATGTGTTGAGGTTTGACATGTAATTACAGAGGGTGCTCCACATATTATTTGGTATATATACAATATCACACTGATAGCGCCCTTATACTGCGGTGGTGGTGCTGCGGTAGCGTTGTCACCTCACAGCAAGACGTTGTCCCATTCGATTCTCAGCTAGAGCGTCTTCTGTGGAGACATGCGTGAATGGGCGTACCTTCGTTGAAGATTGTGCGTTAGGGCCAGCAACTCAACACATAAAAATCAACTGCCAATCATTAGCAGACCGGAGTTCCACTGTGGCGACCCCTAACCGGGAAAAAGCCGAAAGACACAACAGTGATAGCTTCCTTGATCATTGACAGTTGACTTTATATTGTTGCAATTTCTGTGCACATGGGCATTTTAACACAGATTTAACACAGTCCCTCTTAACCCCTCCAAAAAGTGGTTACTTTTGGAGAAAGGGTGGTGAATTCCCCTTATAAAATACTGATAATCATTACAGTTGTGCACATCTGTTACTGCAGAACATGTATAATACATTACAATCACATATTCGGTCAGTGACACAGGTCATTGGTCATAATATTTTAAAAGTGCCATGATTGTGCCTCTTTCATTCTACATTTGTCCAGGAGTCTGTTGTTGTGTATCACTGATTGATTGAGAGCTATGGTGACATGTCAGTCATATTCAAGCAACTCATTTTGCAGACCTTCAGAGTTTGCACATACCCCCTATTGTATATACTGTCCTTACAAGTGCCCTCTCCAGTATCACAACCATTCACCTCCACTGACATATAACTTTGTGTGACCATCACATATATACTATCATGTGTGTTTATATCATAATATACTTGCTCAGGAGGTGTAAACAGCAGTACGTGCCGTGCTATCTACATATGTGCATAATGTTATGCTACTGACTTGTATTGGAAGTGTACATGCATTGACATATCCTATCTTAGGGACATTGACATGCTTACCATGACCTCTTCCTCTTTATTCATTCCTATCATTCATGTGCACATTTTCATCGGCACACTTTTCCTGCCCAGTGTACCTTGCCTTGAAGTTGCCCTTGCTGTTTACTCTCTCCCTCCATTATTTTATTCTGCAAATAATTGTTTTACTGTACATTGCACTCAGTACACTTTTCTTTACTGTGTTGCTACTGCTGTTATTGTAGAATTTTCAACCATGGTAGTCATTGTGGCTGTCCATGCGGTCTTACAGAGCAGGTTTGCCCATAGGCAAGCTTGAATGTTTCTTCTTTCTGTGCTTGTGTGGATTTTCCTGGTTTCCTAACTGGCAGCACTGTTGCTGGTCACAAAACCTTGCTTTTGTTCATGTAAGCTCAATGAGCAGCATGAATATGTAATTAGCACTGCCATTAATTTTGCTAACATGTAAGCTTCATGTGAAGCCTACATGAAGTTTATCGAATCCCCAGAATGGTCTTTACTTGACTATATAGCCACACCAGTATAAGGCTGAAATATATTCAGCATTGAACTGTGCATTACCAAAGGAAAATGCTGCAGCAGGGATCTTTAAACAGTAACAATGGTGCATATTTTCAGTGACTCAGATTTTTAAGTACAAGATCACCAATGAACGCTGTTTGAAAAGTCTAGAAAATACCGTGAGAGTAAACCAAAAATGATTCCTGTATCACTGTAACACATCACGCAATGTTTTGATGTTTGAAAAGTTTTGATCATATATTCAGGCAAATGGTCACTATTGATAAACTTTGAATTGCTTTACATACTTTTAGAGGTTCACTTACAGGTGGAAGCTAAAACACATATTCATTTTCACATTGCCTGTAACTCTGAGAAAGTGATTCATATAAAACACAGATGGCTGAGTACAGGTTTTTGTTGTGCTCCTAGAAAACATAAAATCAAATAACTGGGCTGTTGACTTCCTTGCATTTATCTTTTTTTGTGACTTTGGAATGTATTTATTTCTTTAGTGATCCAATTTACTAACTTCTAGAACTTCATATATCTATTTTTTATAATTCTGTTTTCTTTTATTGTCGCTGGTCATTGCTAAAATAACAAAATATGTATAACCGGCCAACCTACTCACCAAGTAAACATATACTAACAAAATTCAACTCAATTCAATTCAATTCAACTTTATTGTCATATGTACTGGAGACAGTGCCTCAAAGTACAAAGCAATTCTTATTCTGCAAATCCTCCAGCAACATATAAAAACTTGACAATTAACAAGAAGAAATAATCTAAGACAACAAATAGACAATAATATAAATACCACTATCGATAAATATATATATATATATAACTGTGCAAAAGAGCACATTTGTTCAAAGAAAAGCTCATTTCCCCCAAATGTGAACCAACCTACAATACTGGAGGGAGAGGTAGTATAAAACTGTCTTTCAGCCTAGTTGTTCTGGCCACCATGCTCTTACAATGCCTCCCTAATGGTAGCAACATAAATAGCTTGTGATGTGGGTGGGTAGTGCCCATGATAATGTTTTGAGCCTACCTAAAAACTCTTTTGGTATACATGTCCAAAATGAAAAACATTCAGCTAACTGACTGAATAAGCTTTTATCTTTTACAGCAGAAATACAAGAAATCAAAGAAATACATAGAAATTATGCTAGTGCAGAATATATTTGTGCCTTCTGATATCCTACTGAATCTAGTGTTCCTTCTGACCACAGATGTCATATTAAAATGAGAAAAGATTTGTAAGGGCTGCTCTTCAAAGTAATCTGCAATTTCCTTTAATAGGAAGTGGTAAGGCAATTTTATTTTTTTACAGGTTCTGGACACTGACAGACTGCACATCTGTATATGTACAAAACTGACAAAAATGAGTTGTGGGTAGACTGCTTATAGTGGGATTAACTAACGTATGTACCTGTTAATGTAACTGGGATGGTACATATGTGCTTTTATAACTAGGTGCTCATTTAGTTATGGTGCTTTGTGTTACTGGACAAAATACTTCCTTATACTTGACAGCTCCTGATTTGCAGTAGCAAGGAAAAGGCCACCACAACAATCATGTTGTACTAATTTTGAGTAATATACCATGTTAAGATAGATCCTACCTTTCACAGCATCTGTCTATCTCAACCTATTTGTCTTCTTCTGGTGGCAGTAATTTAATTCCATACAGTTCCAGTCCTACATATTACAGTCTACAACAGCTGCTGGAACTTGCCTAAGGAAAAATACTGCTGTTTTCCTGTTGACCATTTTACAACCCAGCTGGCACTTGTAATGCAGAAATGCATTGCCACAGGTAATGTTTGTGTTTATTGCTGTTTGAACAGGTAATAAGGAAGAGTAGATGATGCTGGAAAAGTTTTAGCTGCATTGTTTTCTCTGGGAGTGTGAAAACTGCTCTGTCCCATGATCAGATATAAAAGACTTGTTTCCTATGATAGCAAAATGTTGTAACAAGAAAGCTGTGATGTTTGTATGGATAGCCAGCTTTAGGCACCAGCTAACCCTGTGGTCACTGGAGGCCCCCTGATCCCTGCGGGCCTCCAATCACAGCAAGTTATTTAATTTTAATATTTTTGTACATGTTTGTCAAACAAACAAAAGCTAGTACAGCAAAGATAGACATTCCCTCCTCTAGAACTAAAATCGTAGCCAGCTTTAGGTACCTGCAGTACCTGTGGCTATAATGGGCCCCTCAATCATCAACTGTTTAGGAGCCTCAGAAAAGCTGCTGATTGCTGGGGAAAATGAGAAAAAAAAAAGATAAATTTTCTGATCACATGCTTTATACAAAAACGAGTTCTGATACGACCCTGTTAAGATAAGGCTGATAATCAATGAATGATCATGAACAAGGTAAACACTAGAGGTCTGCGACTCAGAGTGACCGATCTCAGCTCTTATCTTGGATTTTAAGAAGAGATGATGCACCTGATTTTCAGGGATGCTTTTCTCTTTCGGGGAGATTTATAAATATTGACAGAACACTACATACTATAAGTCTCAACATCTTTGTTCAGGAATTCTGGGCAAAGTCAAAAATAATAGCAGAATAAACAGTCAAAATCAAGAACACTTTTTAAATATTACTCTAATTCACCTCAAAAGTTAACAGAATAACATATTTTGCCTCGACATGCATTTTCTGGACAATAAAATGCATGAAACTTTGATGTCTGGATTTATTAACCATCTGTAATCCTGAAGGATTTACCAGCAAATCAGACTTTTCATGAGTGACAGAGCGAATTGTGAGACAAAATCAGGGACATTCTCTAAAACTAGGGCCAGTGGCAGGTATGCATTAGTCTTCACTGAGGTAAATAAAAGTGACTTACTCCTGTGCTGTTTGATGAATGCTAAATGGTCACTGATCTGGCGTGGCAAAACTAGTGGTGAAAAATGTATTACTATTTCCTGAAATCAGTGTAAAGCTAGCTTCATTATGGCTTTTGCATGTGTGTGTGTGTGTGTGTGTGTGTGTGTGTGTGTGTGTGTGTGTGTGTGTGTGTGTGTGTGTGTGTGTGCTGTAGTAAAAGAGTAACAAGCTGGCAAAAATGTATTTCACTTTCTAGCACAAACATTATCAACACTGCAGTTATGCTTGTGTGTGTGTGTGTGTGTGTGTGTGTGTGTGTGTGTGTGTGTGTGTGTGTGTGTGTGTGTGTGTGTGTGTGTGCTGTAGTATAAGAGTAACAAGCTGGCAAAAATGTATTTCACTTTCTAGCACAAACATCATCAACACTGCAGTTAGGCTTGTGTGTGTGTGTGTGTGTGTGTGTGTGTGTGTGTGTGTGTGTGTGTGTGTGTGTGTGTGTGTGTGTGTGTGTGTGTGTGTGTGTGTGTGTGTGTGTGTGTGTGTGTGTGTGTATCTGTGTGTGCATGCGTGTTGTGTGTGTGTGTGTGTGTGAGCATATGTTTGGGAGAAAGTGGTTGCACTGCATGTAATAGTAACAATTTGTCCATGTTTTCTTTCAAGTACCATCACAAACAGATATTACACATGATAGATGGCTCTCTCTGGTAGTTTGTCAGGAGGAGGATGTGTATGAAAGTAGCTCTTCCTTACCATAGTGGTGCAGTGAGTAGCTTTGCCATTTCACAGTGCTTTGCTCTGGTTGAGTTCTTGACTGTAGCTTTTTACTATGTAGAGTACACACGCCCTCCATGTCTGTGTATGCATTTATCCATGTGCTCTGGTTAACCCCAGCACCTCAAAAACATGCAACAAGTGAAATGGAATTCCTTCAATTTCTCTGATGGCAAATGTGCAGTGTGTGAGTGTGAACATGTCTGCAAAAAATATCATTGATTTTATTTGTGCAAAGACAATAATGACAGGCAGGTACAGAATTCTTCTGGGTAGCAGTAAAAATATGTGGTTAACATGCAAGGGGTTTAAGCAGTATTCCAGTCCTGTGAGCAAAGCTGTCATAATGTATCACTGTTGTAACTAAATGCCAGTCACTGTGAATGTCCCTCTGTGAGATGGGCCAACACGGTGTTGTACCCAGTCCTTTCATAATAGCATTGTAGCTACAGTTCAGTCTATACATACTGCTCCTAAAGCTCTGCAGCATGAGCTAAAAGGTTGCTTAGGAGGGATGGCAGTAATAGAGTGATAACTGGACTGGAAATTTCCAGGGGGCCCCCGACTTGATAACTTGCTGGGGGCCTCCAAAATGCTAACACCAGCCCTGTTTGTATGCACTCTTAATATTTGCAAATGTTTATTTGTTTTTTGTTTTCCCTCTTTGGTAAACAACCAAGTAATTTACGGAGCACTTACTGTGTGATTTGCCCTGTCCTACAAAACTCTATTTATTCATATTTGGCAGGCTCTTTTTTACATACTTTGCATGTGAGAACTTGGTTGAAAAAGCATTTCAGATTTTCCATGTAGTTACTCATCCATCTTCTGCATCTGCTGCAGGAGGGGATAGTCACTTACTTCAGGCTTGGCTCAGGGTATTGCAGTACATAAAATACAAATTATTTATACAAAGTTCAGCACCACTGTACAAAAATACTGACTAACACCAGGAACACTTTTGCAAGAAATTTCTGAAATATGGCTCAAAGCGGGAAAAAAAAAACAGAGCACTATGATGCTACTTTGGGAGTGGATCTGCCAACTGTGATCATCTCACAGCAGATTATATGCAGAATTCCTAGAAGTCCAGGAGGCCTCTGATGAAATACATTTGTAAGCTCTCAAAACTGATAAAAGAAAATGCAGTTAAATGTTCATGTAACTAAGTGGGTGGTGGTCCAAGGAGTACAAAGCTTGATAAGTGGGTGGAGCACTGCCTTGGGTGTAGCAAGTCAGTCTGTCAAAACAGATAGCAGAAGAACAGGGGAAAGGACTGTTACAGGTTCTTGGTAGAGAGACGGACCTGTGTTTCACTAAATGAGTACTAAACACTGCATTTCTCTGAACTAAAAGCAAATGTAAAGCCATATATTGTGTTAACTGTAGTCACTTCATCATAATTTTAGTTGCATTTTTCATTTGATTTTTCTTTCTAAACTTTCTGTAATGCTGCACGTCTGCATGCTTATTTATTACCTTGACCTTATTGTGAAAAAAATGGCAAAATAAAATAGAATCCTTCACACAAGCATAATGCTAGAACAGAGCAAGCAAAGTAAATTCTATAAAGGTGCCGCATAAAACATTCACCCACATTATGGTCAGTAGCTTTTTTTGATGCTTGTCAGAAAGCAGTAATGGAAAGAATATCAAGGTGAAAAGATGCAGATTCATGTGTCACTAATACTGAAACCATTTCTGTTTATGTCGGATAGGATAAAATGACAAGGGTGACCAGTATCAGGTCCAAATTAGAAGGCATATTGCATTTGTATGTCCATGAAGTCAGGGACTCAGTTATGAATGTTTCTTATCAGTACCCATGAAGTGTCGGATTACCTTATAGTATAGTAAATGAAATGTTAAATCTGCCATAAAATAATTTCTGTTGGTTAATGTATGCCCATAATCATAGAACAGAAATGTGCTTCTTAACAGTAGTAAAACTTTATTTAGGCAATTCATTTTTGCTAAATACAGCTTTTAACTTTGCATACACAATACCATTCATAAGGGTGACAGAGTCCAGTAATTAAGCTTTTACAACTTTATGGAAGCAAGGAGTCTGTAATAAATGTCTTACAACTTTACTTTAACAGAGGACTTTTTAAGAAAACAGCATGTTCTCTTCAGAATCAGCTAGGTTTTTGCATTTTAAATTGGTGTCTTCGTTATTAGAAATTCATCTTAATTAAAAAAGTTTATTAGAAAGGGCAGACATTATAATGAAACTACAAAATATGTTGAAAATTAAAATTACAGTATTTGATTTACTATAAAGAAACCATATTTATTTCCTTAAGGGGAGGGAAAACAATTATCTGACAAATATTTTGAACATTTGAGCATTTGACCTAATATCTGAATACCTCAGTACCTGAATAAATGATTTTATGTGCTATATTGAACTGTTCAGTCCTAGGACAGCTTCCATTGAAATGTAAAAAACAAACAAACAAAAAAAACTAATATTTATGGGCTCAGAAAGTCATAAACCCTTTATGTTCATATTTGAATTTATTTACAATGACTAAAACTCTTTCCATTGCACCAAAGGTCACTGCAGATTCAGTAAACATATAAACAGTATGTATTAAGTGATGTAGCTGCCCTTTCATTAAATATTAGTAGTGTGCTATCAGAGATGTATAGACATCATTATAACATTCTGGTTTCTCTACAAAACTGTAACATAGTGACAACATTCTAAGCAGCAGAATTTGTAGCTTGAAATTTCTTACTAACAAGTATATTACAAGATAGTTGTGTGTATTAGCCGTTTAATGAAGGGAAATTAATTAACAGCCTAAAGCAGCATATAGCAGCATAAGTAGAAATTAACCTTTCTTTTCATTACATTAGCTTACAAATTCAGGAATTCCACTTTCTCTTTCCTGCTCACCAGTACAAAAGACTTCTCTTTTCAGATGAAGTTTTTTGTTCAAATATATATTTTTTTATTTTAGGGAACTACTGAGGTGAAGTTGCTCTTGCTGTGATCTTGACAGAGAGAGAGAAATCATGGCTGTCATATTGCAGATAACCCAGGAGGACTGTTATTATGCCCTATCTGATAATCCTTTCTATTGGGTGATGCCTGGGGATTTCATTAGTGTGTTTGGAAATGGATCAAAGAAGCATTGAGAGGGAAAAGCAATTAATGAGAAAAGTAAACCTACTAGTAAGGTTGTCTTACACTATGGTTTGAGTTCCCAGTGGTCCTAAAAGTTAAAGGGAGATTGTAAGGCAGAAACCACCTAGAAAAGTAATCCTTTTCATTAGAAGTCCAAAGAAATACAGCACCACAGCTTAACATTTTGAAATACACACAGGCACTTACTCAGGAGTCAGGCCTGCCACTCTGTTTTTACAATCTTGCCAGTATAGAAGTCAAATGTGTGTAATCAGAGGTTTTGTGGTCTCTTGAAATATTCATTTTAGAATCAAATCTTTGTACACAGGAAAGGATGTACATCAAAAATAACAGAAGTTATCACTAAACAGACTAACATTAAATACTGCAAGATGCAAGACTCATTGAAACAGACGTATGAGCATTAGTTACAACGATCTTTAGCATACACGATTTAGCATTTACTGAAAGAAATTCATAACGTCTACCTCTAAATATGCCACTCAGACTTATGTAACTCAGATTGGGCTGTAAAATATTCAGAAATCATACTTCAGTCCTCAAGCTGCAATGAACTAATATTTCAGTATGTCAGTAATATCACTTCTTCTGTCTCTCACTCTCTCCCTCATAAGGTCTGTTAACTACAAGTAGAGCTCCCTTAACATCTGCTCATATGTTTTGTAATGGATTTCCTTGTACCATTTTGATGTTTTTTCTAGATGCCTTCAAAACGGTCATGCTTTTCTATAAATGTGGCCACCAGTATTCTCCCATGAAATAAAAAACAGCTCTGGCTAGATGTACTGGACTTACAATTTCTGTTCAGTCAGAGTCTAATTAAGCTTTGCTATCCACATTTTTGACCCGCTGTTACAATGGTAAGCATAACAGTAAATTGCATTTCTATCTACATTTCTGAGCTCCTTACAAGAATGGTGAATATAACAGCAACTTGTATAGATTTCCTCTTTAGATATTTGAACTCCAACTCTGTCTACTGCTGTTAAACTATTGTATCTTGAGAGATAACCAATGCATATTTGCTGTTTATTTCTGTACAGGTTCAAGCTTCACTTGTCAGACTCAGACTGCAGTTTAGTGCTCTAAAGGCACAGGTTCTCAGCCGGGGTCTACTGACTTTTTTATAAACAGACGTATAGTAAGGTAGTTGTTGAAATATTGTTAGGAAAATTCAAGAGCATAAATGATAAGTGATTGGGTAGTCTGAGACAAAGGATAAGCGGTCAGAGCAAAGGTACTGTGTTATGAATGAAAAATGTGTGGCTGAGAGGAGAGGAGTGGAGTAAGAGAAAAAGGTAGAAAGAATACTCCACTTTGATTTATGATTTCATTTTTATGATTTAACCTTACCTTTTTAGTGCGACACGGCTAGCCAGCCGGCAGTGTAAACCTTGGCTTGAGATGATTGTCACTGTTGAAGTGACACCCCAACCCCATGCGCAAAATGGGGAAAAAGGGGTTGAGGATGGGTGGCTGAATGGATTTAACCTTTACTTAATATAATGTATCATGTTTCAAATCAAGCTCCTTTGATTCACTCATTAGCAGATTTCCAGCCAGATATAGAATGTTCTGCCCTTATGCGACTTCTGCTTTGAGAGAACTCTGACCAAGCCAATGCACATTTTCCTGAGTAATTTTGAAATTTCAAACCAAACTCATCTGTGACCAGCATCCTTGTGGGTGACCATAGTTATAGACCTCCACCCCCGCCTCTTAACTAGATGTTCAGCCACTCATTCTGTAAAGCAAGTTGAAGTGAATGCAGTTCTGCCATAACTGCTCCTACAGTGATGGGTAATATTTCCTCTACTGAATACCCTACAATATTTATGCCATCAGTGTTATCAGATTTATCTGAAAGAATGTGTTATAAATGCATAACATTTTGGCCACAATTTGCTTCAGTGTCAAAATTAGCATGATTTTAGTACTGCATGTGCCATCTCATTTTTTCATCCTGACATTTTACTCACCATCTTTATAACTACCTTGTCTTTATCGATCTTGTAAATTTTTTTCAAGAGTGAGCTAAACAGCCGCTGTGATGCAAATGTGTCTACTCCCCACAATATTCTGAATAGATTGTACCCTTTCAGAATCTTAAAGGCTGAATACAGTAATATTGTATTCTTTAATTACGTCAAAAATTGAAGAGGAAAATTGTGAATGTAACATAGTATCAATAAACACCAAATTCATCAACTAGCCATGGAACACAGTGAATATGCTTGCAGGAAAATGTGCATATTTTCAATAAGCAAATAAATGCATCTGTGCTAGAGACAAGCAGAAATAATTTTTATAACCACAGACATTATAGGTGCTACCACAATTAAAAGAAAAACTCAAACTTCTGTGAAACCAGACAACATATCTAATAGTTTCCTACTTAGACTCAAGGGCAAACCTAAACTGCTATCAATCATTTTGAAAAAAAAATGTTAGTAAGAAGACATACTCTTCATCAGTAAATAAATATGGAGGGGTCATATCGGACCCAGGCAGCTTTAGACTCATCAGCCTTTTCAGTTTTCTGTATAAAATCATGGAGTCATAATGGAGCTTATCCACAATGACAAGGGACCTAATACTTCAAGTCATGGAATAGTACACATTTCTTAAACAGAGATCTTGCTTACAGAGCCTTGAAGAATCCTTCATATCATCACTTGATGGCCAGTTCACAGTGCACGCTGCTTATTTTGATCTTGTTGAGGCATTTACTAGCATTCTATATAAAGGAATAATTGTAGAATTAAATGCATTCATTGTCAGTCCATGTGGAAGTCAGCGGATAAAACACTGGTTAAGAAACAGTACAGAATGATTAAAAGTTGGGGAGATTACCTGATTATTCTGAAATAGGATATCAGTGTTATCCCATAGGGTACTTGATCTACTACTTTTTTGGATTATGTTTTTTATCAGATATATAATGGGAAAATGGGCTATGTATAAATAAATATGACGATGACCACAAAATGGGTAAGATAATTACTTCACTAAACTGGTCTTCAAATATACACCTGATGCTGTAACTATGACTTCATTTTTAATGTCAATAAATGTAACATCAAAAGACTTGGCAAATAACATAAATTATGATTACAAAAGAAACAGGTAAATTATAAAAAGTACCATATTTAAAGGTCTGTTGAGAATGGTAGACAATAGTTTAAGCTTTGACTACTTTATATCTACCAAAGTCAGAAATTGATTCTAAATGGTTTACCTAGTCATTCCAGGGAAATGTATGTTATACATTTCCATCCAAATTATTGAATACATTTCTGGATTTTGTAGTGCTGAAACAAGCCACCTAAAGGAATGTGAAAAAGTACAGAGCTCAATAACATGAACTGTTTAGAAAGGCTTCAGGAACTATCATTATATTCTCTTTCTTATACATTATGGACAGGTAACCTCTGCCTGGTCTATAAAGCAATATTTTGTCCAGTTCTATATGAAAGTTCAAGCCTGAAACATACAGCTTGGGACGTATGCCAGATCATGGAACTTAATACTAAAATTAACTATCAATAATAGAGAAAAAGAAATGGATACATTATATAATGTCAAGTTTATTGAATATGTTTCTCCTAAAATCAGAAGTCAGTCATAAATTTCCTTCAACGATAGTCTTGCTATGAATTCTTATGAATAACAGAGTCTGAATATTTAACTCTTTAAACCCATATATACCAGTTTTCTGGTAAGATCAGTTCTTACAAAACAGTTCATTCTCAGCCCATCTGATTTTGCCCTGTTTTTCAGATCCTCTTCCACTGCAAGTGGCAATAAAATCAATTATATAGCATTTTCATGTATTTAGTGTCTGCAAATGGAGTAAAATCCACTACATGTGAAGTTATATTTAAGTGTGACCTGGGAGTTGATTAGTTCAGATTTACAGTATGCAAACAGAGCCTCTCTCTAAATAAAGACTGTTTGCAGTTCATACTGTACTGTAGTGTACCATTCTCAGAACAATTTTTTTTGCTCACAGTCTTCACCTTGGACAACTTAATATTTAATTTCAGTAATGTTTCTATGTGTCTGGGTCACAATTTGGTAACTGCAAATTACTGCTGAACTGCTAAGAAACCAGAATCAATGCAACACAGTAAAAAATCCAGTCCTCTTCTAAAGATCATCAGATACCACCTCTTACTGTTTGAACTGATACACAGTTTAACACTTGATAATTGCATTTGCCTGGCCACTGTCTTTTTTTCATGCATTATTGCAGCTTCTCAACTGTCTTCATTAAACAAAGAGAAAAATGTTGAAACTGCAGAATCCAACGAATGTAATACATTCATCCAGCCATTAAAACCCTTATTTTAGTTGCCATTTCCTTTGGCAAACAGAATAAAGGTCTGACTTCTATCAGATGACCCAGCTTCAACTAGCAACCTAAGGTCTAGGGAAGGTGAGTAGAGTTACAGTTGTCAGCTGACCCACCTCGGGGAGGGGCTGCAGTTTTTGCTAGTCAGTGGACTGGGTGGCTGTGCCTGCACTTGGTATTTTACTAAATACTAGGATTAGCATATGTAGCTATAAAGGAAATGTAGTTAGGTGCATAACAAACAGAAAGAAACTTAAATTCCATGGCAGATGACAGCTTTTGCTTGTCTCCAATAGGCATGAATGGGCAGTTGGGCTCTCATCCTTGGGAAGAATAACTGGGTGAATATCATGACCAAAGGGGACATTTGCAGTCATCATTGTAGACAATTAAAAAAATGATTCCAGTAATGAGGCATAACATATGGATAGCATCATTTACTTTTCCAAGCAAAAAATAACATGTTTCTTTAATAAGGTGAATCTGCTAGTCAAAGAATCACGTTCATGCATACACATAAGAAATCTTTAAATGCATGGGATGGATAAACCTATAAATCAGAAACTACTTGCTAATTTAAACCTTTGTGATGGAAAGGCTCATTTTTTACCTCATTTATTTGTTAATCAGTAAAAGGTGTCATAGCTCATGCCCCAAAGATAGGTTTCTTTGGTGGCTTCTTTAGCGTCTTCTCAGCAAACCGCACTGCTGAACAGGGTGATCTGCTTCTGTTAAATGAGCCAGTTCCACAGTATATTACTGTCTGTAGCTTACTCCTCATCATCCTCATCATTTTAATATATACTTTAGACCATTTGTGTCTGACTGTAGTAGGTGTATGCATACAAAATAATTCCTAACTCCTCTCTAAGTACATTTATTCCAGGATTGTACCACTTTGGAGAAAGAGACCAGTTCTGATGAGCCCATCATTCAATGAAACTGGTCTTGACACAATTGACTGCAACACACTATCTACAAAAATCACTTTAGACGCTCCGCTTTAATCATTTACTGAAAACAGCTCTGGAGACATAGTAGGTTCCACAGCATCATGATTCTTGCATTCATCTCCAATGTGCTCCATTATAATCACCCATGCACTGTCACTGGCTGTGCCTGGGATTCAGCAACAGACGGCATCAAGCTCCATCAGCTTTTCTGCTGACAATGCATTACTGCACAGCTCCAGTGCGATCATCTGCAAAGTAATTAGCATCTCTGTGTCACTCAGGTCCTGCTCCGCCTCCATCATGGCTTCCCCAGTGGAGACCAGCCAACTGGTGCTCTTCATCAGAAACTAGGGAACCTTCATTAAAAATAATGTCAATTAATAACCTAAGCCTCTATTATAGACTGAAATGAAATAAGAATGGAATAGCATAAAGAAAAAGAATGAAGAGTAAAAAGTAGTTCCCCCAGTGTCCTGTCCAGACATCCCCCACAGTGTAAATAGTACCTTTGCTCTCTCCTGAGAAACGCCACAACATTAGTGGGTCAGACACAGTCACCAAAGGGTAAGTTAAGTGTGTAAGTACATAAATAAATAAATAACAATAAACTGCTTCTCTTTTGCCATTGCCATTGCAAAACAGCACTACGTTTGTGGTTTCATAAGTGTAGCATCACTGTCTGATATTGTAGTTACTCTAATACAATGGTTACTACAGAAAAAACATGAAAAGAATGATACAGCTGAAGTAATAGTAGCGTCAGTGTGCGTCATGTTTACATAGTGTCTTTCTTAACACAGTATCACCACCACTATTACTGTAGTACTTGTATTCATGAAATATCAATGTATATGCAGTATTACAATCAGTGCAACATCAGTCTGTGCAGAATATTCCTCAGTTTGGTATCAACCTTTCTATTACATCACTTTCAGTCTTCTACTCCTATTTGAATCCCATCAAGCTGACTGTAATGTTTCTAGCTGTGCAGTGTCATACTGAAACAACATGTGTTCTCCCATGGCAATGTACATGTACCAGCACTAACTATAAAAAAAAACAACATTCCCAGCCTCCCTATTTTTCCTCCCCATCTCACTTACGGCTCAGACTCCTCATATATACATTCAGTGCTTTCACCTTACTAAGCCCAACATGTGCCACCCAGCCACACATAATCTGCTATATCAGTTACCTACCATATCTTCTATTCAGTCTTGATGCCTATATATATCAGCTACCTACCACATCTTCTGTTCAGTCTTGATGCCTATATATCAGCTACCTACCATATCTTCTATTCAGTCTTGATGCCTATATATCAGCTACTTACCACATCTTCTATTCAGTCTTGATGCCTATATAGCAGCTACCTACCATATCTTCTATTCAGTCTTGATGCCTATATATCAGCTACCTACCACATCTTCTATTCAGACTTGATGTCTATATATCAGCTACCTACTATATCTTCTATTCAGTCTTGATGCCTATATATCAGCTACCTTCCATATCTTCTATTCAGTCTTGATGCCTATATAACAGCTACCTACCATATCTTCTATTCAGTCTTGATGGCTATATAGCAGCTACCTACCATATCTTCTATTCAGTCTTGATGCCTATATAACAGCTACCTACCATATCTTCTATTCGGTCTTGATGCCTATATATCAGCTACCTACCATATCTTCTATTCAGTCTTGATGCCTATATATCAGTTACCTACCACACCTTCTATTCAGTCTTGATGCCTATATATCAGCTACCTACCATATCTTCTATTCAGTCTTGATGCCTATATATCAGCTACCTACCATATCTTCTATTCAGTCTTGATGCCTATATATCAGCTACCTACCATATCTTCTATTCAGTCTTGATGCCTATATATCAGCTACCTACCATATCTTCTATTCATTCTTGATGCCTATATATCAGCTACCTACCATATCTTCTATTCAGTCTTGATGCCTATATATCAGCTACCTACCATATCTTCTATTCAGTCTTGATGCCTATATATCAGCTACCTACCATATCTTCTATTCAGTCTTGATGCCTATATATCAGCTACCTACCATATCTTCTATTCAGTCTTGATGCCTATATATCAGCTACCTACCACACCTTCTATTCAGTCTTGATGCCTATATAACAGCTGCCTACCATACCTTCTATTCAGTCGTGTTGCCTGTATAGCAGTAGCTCTAAGGCTATACCTTCCTCTCAGAATCGTTTATCAGCTGCTCTCCATCTTTCCCTGTCTACTGCAAAACTGCAACACTGCATTGTAAACACATTCGCTGTTATCCCATGTCATCATCTGTATTCTTGTTTGGCTTGCATACTTAATACTAGTTATACAGATGTTAGATTTTACCTATTTTATTGTATTACTTATTCTGTAACGTGTTCTGCACCATTGCTGCTTGATTTCTATATTTTGATTCTGTAGCTTTAGCATGTTGTTTTTGGCTAGTTGAGAAGGTATAGTGTAGCAAGACTACATAGTGACGCAGAACGTGCATCCAGCCTTATCTTACACTTGGGGATGAAGGTGGGATATGCATATTGACAAGAGCACATGGTTTACCACACTGAGCACTCTGCATGCCTACAATGTGTCTGACATTCAGAACACATTCCCTGGAGGAAAACTGGAGAAAGAAGTTAGCTTTCTGGCTTACCAGATCACCCATACACACAAACACACATAGAGACACATACACACGTTTATGTGCGTACATGTGTTTGTATGCATGTGTGTGTGTGTGTGTGTGTGTGTTTGTATGCGTGTGTGTGTGCATGTGTATCTATATAGCTATATCTCTCTATATATATAGATACAGGTATAGATATATACCAAAAAAGGGAAAACCAGTTGTACAGGAATGATAACAGCATATGACATGCTCAAATAAACTGTTTTCGTAAATCCTAATGTCAGATCCATGTTAAAGATCACCTTGCATTCTTATTAAAAACAAGGAAATAGGATCCAAGCGGGTATTGCTTGTTTAACCCATGGTTTATTCAGTAAAAACAAAAGATGAGCGCTTTCACTCTTGTCAGTGCTTTATCAGATCTAAGTTATACGTATACGTAATAAGTATTATATACATTTCAAATTACCATAAAATAGCCGTGTGAATTACAATGAAGGCAATAATTCAAGTCACATAAAAATACCACAGTCATTGACAGTGATTGGAACACTGGTACGTACCTAGTTTGCATTTTTATTGTGATTGGTGCTGTATACTCTAAGCAAGTACAAAACCGCTGTGTATCTATCAGTGTGATGGATATAGTGACAATTAACAATGTAAACATATCCGGTATTTATGTTATATTACTACAGTAAATAATAATCAAACAGATGGCAGTGGGACTCACTTCTGTGTGAAATACTGTGATGCTGGAGGGCAGGAGCATGGGGGTTATCTGAACTCAAAAAACAATTATGCTGCTAAGGGTAGATGTGTAATTAGAACTTAGCAACTATGTGTGATTCTAGGAAGTATTTGAAAAAAAAGAAAAAAAACAAGCAACACCAGCTTGTGTCCTGTTTTCTGTTTTTAATAAGAATGCAAGGTGATCTTTAACACGTATCTTACATTAGTATTTATGACAACAGATTATTTGATCATGTCATATGCTGTTATTGTTTGTATACTACTGGGTTTCTTTCTCTTGTTGGATTCTAGCAATATTAAAATCAAGAATTATGGTTACATCACACCCTTTAGGAAGCATTTTTGTTATTTCAGGGGTGTGGTATATGTCATGTTGTGTGACTCTTGTGACACTTACTATGTGGGTAAAACTATTAGGGCACTTAGATAGAGAATCTAACAACATGTCTATGATATCAAACACAAGAATAAGAACAATGCTCTGTATAAGCATATCAGTCTTTACCCAACACATGCCTTTAAATTCTTTATAGTGGACCAGATGGATTTGTGACCATGGGGAGGACCCTCGGATGAATTTTTAGAATTCATGGAGCTTAAGTGGCAACTTAAGATTAATGCATGGCAGGCTCCTGGATTAAATGATAGGATTTCTATCAGTTCTGTGTTAAAGTTGAAATCAATGTTTTTTATGTGATGCAAAGAGCATTTTTACTAGCATTGTTTTATGCATTTTTTATGTTTTTAGTAACATATTGATGCTTAGTATATGTGTGATATGCAGGAAGTGATGTACTAATGAGGGCCAATGGGAGTTTTAAAGATGTGATTTTGGTTTACATGTTATTCTGAGGAAGTTTTATACCGTGATGAAAGCGCTTAATCTGAAGAATAAAGGAATTGTCTTGTATTTCATCGTGCTTGCTGTGATTTCCTGGCTCTGCCCTTCATCTTGTGACTTTTTTTGGTTTTGTTGTGTTCTGCTTACTGGTTTGTCTTTGCTATGGATGAAGGCAATCAGCTGGGAGGTGCAGACAGCATGGATCTACAAACGATACTAAGGTCCATTTCGCAACTTGCAGCCACAGTAGCTGACCTAACTAAAAAGGTTGACAGTTTTTTAATCAAAAATGGACCGGACTGTCTATTGAGGGATAATACTGGTGCTTTGCAAAGCTCTGATTATTCATTTATCACCCCAGCTCAGAGGTCTCTTTGCCTTGATAATAGTGGGGAGGATTGTGCTGCTGTTTCCGAGGTTAATGTAAACAGTGCTGTTTCGCAACCACATAACAATCAGGAACTACTCTGTAATGTAACAGCAGCATTTTCGGTTGAGCAGTGGCTCAGGACCGGAATTCAGTTTAATATGCATGGTGTGAGTAACACCAATGTTGGTACCAGTGTTGACCAGCAGTTTCATTCATTTAAGGCCTTGACCACCAAATATAAGAAGCTGCAATTGGAAAATGAATATTGCTTGAATGTGCAAAATGCGAACAGATTCCTAAAAGGGCTCCGCATGTGGAAATATCCCACAGGGTTGGTGAAGGACTTGCAATTACACAAGGACTTGCTAACATTCTTCAACAGGCAAGGTTGTGAATTTTTGCACATACTGGTTACAATAATCATAAAATGGCTATGCCTATTAGAGACATCAACAAATTGGACAATAGCATTAAAAATGACTTACTTTTTGAGCATAAACAATTATAATTTCATAGTGTTTTCAGGAATATTGATAATGAATTATTGGAGCTTAAAATGAGAAAGGAAAAGAAGCTATTAAGGGACAAGGTAGATTATGATACAGGGAGAGCATATCCTGATCCCCCACAGGGACAACAAGCAGGTTGGTATGATGGATATGACGAACAGGATGGGAATGTCACTACTGGGAATATTGAACCAAACAATACTAGTTCTAATGTCCCTTTAGACCCCCCGCCTCTGAGGAGATTGGAACGGTTGATGAATCAGAGGTAGGGGAGATAGGTGAATGTGAGATATGGGCAGGACACCTATCAGGGTCAATGGAGGGGGAGATGGAACACCTATCGGAGGTAATTAGTTTTTGTGAGGACTTGGAAAATAATGAGTGTGCTATTATCAAAAATGTGGTTGGTGACTACAGTATTTACAATTTCAGTCAGACATTTGTTAGTCCAAAAAGTCAAAACTGTTGCACGGAGAAGCAGGACTCTTGAAAAGCAATGTCCATGTATACTCACAAAGGCTGCCTGTAATGGCACACCATCAACTGTTCTTTAAATTCAAAAGTCAGTTACAAAAAGTCACAACTTGCTATTCAGCACTGTCAGGAACTTCCAATTGCATCAGTTAACTTCACCAAACAATAACTTGTAGACATTCAAATGCACTAATCCAAGCGTTCAGCAAAGTTTAAAGAAAAAGAAAAGTTTATTTAACATCGCTTTCAACAAGGTCTTCTTCAGGCCGTTATACAATTTTTCAAAAACTTTCACATACATTTATAGAGGATGTGACATAAACAATCTGATGTCATATCATGTACAATTTAAAAACAGTTAAAAATGAAAACATTCACCTAACCATTTAAACACTGTGACATTTAAACACATAGCACTCTTGGTAGGAGTAGCAAATATAGCTACTGTTTATAAAAGCATCAAAACTTTTTTGCATCCCTAAAACTATTACAAATAAAATATGTTAGAACTTTAAAATTATAAAACATTCTACTAACCATTTAAAGGCTATTGAGTTAAAATACCTGACTTTTAGTTGGGTATGACTTCTTACAAGCAACATTAGCACATGCGTTGACAAATGCCATAAACTACACTATTATTCGCACGATCATCAACAATTACAGTTCTGTGACTGTTCACACTAAAATACCTTGAAAGACTGAATATTCTACTAAACATTCAGGCATCTTGAAATAATATACCTAACATACCGTTAGGTGTAAAAAATTGTAATATTACCAAGCGCTAAATTCTTGTTACTTATAACACATATAAAACTACGTGTGGGGGGGGGGGGTTTGGATGAAAGAGGGACTGTGATACAGATGATGGTGTATGAAACTGGTGAAAGGTCAGTCAAACCAGACAAGGGGGTGGGATAAAATGGGTAAAGGGAGTGGGGGGAAAAAATATGTTAGAACTTTAAAATTATAAAACATTCTATTAACCATTCAAAGGCTATTGAGTTAAAATACCTGACTTTTAGTAAGGTATGACTTCTTACAAGCAACATTAGCACATGCGTTGACAAATGCCATAAACTACACTATTATTCGCACGATCATCAACAATTACAGTTCTGTGACTGTTCACACTAAAATTCCTTGAAAGACTGAATATTCTAGTACACATTCAGGCATCTTGAAGTAATATACCTAACATACCGTTAGGTGTAAAAAATTGTAATATTACCAAGCGCTAAATTCTTGTTACTTATAGCACATATAAGACCTATGTGTGTGTGTGGGGGGGGGGGCGGGAAGGGAAAGGGGGGAATGTGATACTGATGATGGTGTATAAAATAGGTTTACCTTTAAGTATGGGCTTGATTGATATCCTGTCATTTAAGCCGGGGCTCCTATCAGCCCTCAATCTAATGATCCATCTCACCTCTGTCTGTTCTGTTTTATTATGCACATCCCCTCTTCTATTACCCGGTTTGTTCAAGTCTATTACTTGAAACACAAAGCTATGTTCCTTCGAAGTATTCGAGACGTGTTTGGCCAGTGCATTGGATAAACATAGCATCTTAATTTTATTGACATGCTCCCTAATTCTCTCTTTAAGTTTTCTATCTGTTTTCCTGGACAATAAGGTGGCCAAATATATAACATGTTCAGAATCACATGTAGCTGGTGATGTAAATGTGAATTCTTGTTTAGTAGTTGGGTGTGTAAATGCATTGGATTCTTTGATATACCTACATTGGTTACATTTATGACATTTCTTTGTTGTATTAATGTTATCACCACTAGGTCCTGCTCTATCTATCCTATTTGGGCCACACAACATCTTATGAAGGTTCATTTTATTGATTATAAGATGTTGTGTGGCCCATAAACCTATTCGCTGAATCTAGTTTTCCAGTCATATTCCAACACTTAGCTTAATACTTTCTAGCATGACTCTGTCACTGTGCTCGCCTCCTTCCCTAGTTTCTGATCCTATTTGTGTATGGATCATTTACCATCCCTTGCTTTCCTGCCCCTTCCCATCCCCCCTCCCCCCTTTTTTCCCCCCACTCCCTTCACCCTTTCTATTCCACCCCCTTGTCTGGCATGACTGACCTTTTACCAGTTGTTTTATACACCATCATCAGTATCACATTCCCCTTCCTTCCACACACACACACACATAGGTCTTATATGTGCTATAAGTAACAAGAATTTAGCTTGGTAATATTACAATTTTTTACACCTAACGGTATGTTAGGTATATTACTTCAAGATGCCTGAATGTGTACTTAAATATTCAGTCTTTCAAGGAATTTTAGTGTGAACAGTCACAGAACTGTAATTGTTGATGATCGTGCGAATAATAGTGTAGTTTATGGCATTTGTCAACGCATGTGCTAATGTTGCTTGTAAGAAGTCATACCTTACTAAAAGTCAGGTATTTTAACTCAATAGCCTTTGAATGGTTAATAGAATGTTTTATAATTTTAAAGTTCTAATATATTTTCCCCACTCCCTTTACCCATTTTATCCCACCCCTTGTCTGGTTTGACTGACCTTTCACCAGTTTCATACACCATCATCTGTATCACAGTCCCCCTCTTTCATCCAAACCCCCACGGTCTTATATGTGTTATAAGTAACAAGAATTTAGCGCTTGGTAATATTACAATTTTTTACACCTAACGGTATGTTAGGTATATTATTTCAAGATGCCTGAATGTTTAGTAGAATATTCAGTCTTTCAAGGTATTTTAGTGTGAACAGTCACAGAACTGTAATTGTTGATGATCGTGCGAATAATAGTGTAGTTTATGGCATTTGTCAACGCATGTGCTAATGTTGCTTGTAAGAAGTCATACCCAACTAAAAGTCAGGTATTTTAACTCAATAGCCTTTAAATGGTTAGTAGAATGTTTTATAATTTTAAAGTTCTAACATATTTTATTTGTAATAGTTTTAGGGATGCAAAAAAGTTTTGATGCTTTTATAAACAGTAGCTATATTTGCTACTCCTACCAAGAGTGCTATGTGTTTAAATGTCACAGTGTTTAAATGGTTAGGTGAATGTTTTCATTTTTAACTGTTTTTAAATTGTACAGGATATGACATCAGATTGTTTATGTCACATCCTCTATAAATGTATGTGAAAGTTTTTGAAAAATTGTATAACGGCCTGAAGAAGACCTTGTTGAAAGCGCTAGCCGGATGTTAAATAAACTTTTCTTTTTCTTTAAACTTTGCTGAACGCTTGGATTAGTGCATTTGAATGTCTACAAGTTATTGTTTGGTGAAGTTAACTGATGCAATTGGAAGTTCCTGACAGTGCTGAATAGCAAGTTGTGACTTTTGTAACTGACTTTTGAATTTAAAGAACAGTTGATGGTGTGCCATTACAGGCAGCCTTTTGCATTTGAATGTCTACAAGTTATTGTTCGGTGAAGTTAACTGATGCAATTGGAAGTTCCTGACAGTGCTGAATAGCAAGTTGTGACTTTTTGTAACTGACTTTTGAATTTAAAGAACAGTTGATGGTGTGCCATTACAGGCAGCCTTTGTGAGTATACATGGACATTGCTTTTCAAGAGTCCTGCTTCTCCGTGCAACAGTTTTGACTTTTTGGACTTGGTATTATTTATTTTCTTGTGTGCACGGAGCTTGTTGTGAGTGCTATCTTGTCTTTACACAGACATTTGTTAGTGTTGAATGGGCTGAACTATTTTCTAAAGGGCTTAATTTTGTGCCTGCAAGAGGTTTTAACATTGTTGACACTATAATACAGCTCAAGTTGTTCACAAGAAAGTTAAACGTGGCACTACATTTTTCCACAGATAATTTGGTAATGAACCATGACACATTACATAGGCCTAGTACTTTTATACCCCCCCTCACACCCTATGGTACAGACATTTGAGATGTTATGTGACGAAGAAATCAGGGACTTGGCTTTGCATAAAAAAAACTGCTGATTGCACTAACTTGACAAGGAGTGAAAGGGCTTTGTTACATGACATTTTAGATAATAGAGAGATCAGAATAATGAAGCCGGACAAGGGTGGAGAACTGGTAGTCATGGCTCTCAATGACTACAATAGTAGAATGTTAGAGCTCTTATATAGTGAAACTTATGTTGAAGTTTCACGCAATGAATTAAACATTGCATATAGAAACATTGATTTGCACATAGAACAAATGTTATTAAATGGACAGATTTCATTAGAGACATATGAGTTCTTGCAGACAAAACATCCCAGGATACCAGCAATATTCTGGATCCCTAAAATGCACAAGTCCATTATCAACCCACCCTTACGTCCCATTGTGGACGCAAAGACTTTTAAAAATTTTTTCTGCTTGCTAAATATGTTAACAACTGTCTATTGAGGGATAATACTGGTGCTTTGCAAAGCTCTGATTATTCATTTATCACCCCAGCTCAGAGGTCTCTTTGCCTTGATAATAGTGGGGAGGATTGTGCTGCTGTTTCCGAGGTTAATGTAAACAGTGCTGTTTCGCAACCACATAACAATCAGGAACTACTCTGTAATGTAACAGCAGCATTTTCGGTTGAGCAGTGGCTCAGGACCGGAATTCAGTTTAATATGCATGGTGTGAGTAACACCAATGTTGGTACCAGTGTTGACCAGCAGTTTCATTCGTTTAAGGCCTTGACCACCAAATATAAGAAGCTGCAATTGGAAAATGAATATTGCTTGAATGTGCAAAATGCGAACAGATTCCTAAAAGGGCTCCGCATGTGGAAATATCCCACAGGGTTGGTGAAGGACTTGCAATTACACAAGGACTTGCTAACATTCTTCAACAGGCAAGGTTGTGAATTTTTGCACATACTGGTTACAATAATCATAAAATGGCTATGCCTGTTAGAGACATCAACAAATTGTATGGGAGAGGCTCTGTTATTAGTGGCTCCTGGGGTTTTCTATGTAAAATAAAACCTGACATGTTTGACGACGATTTGATCTTTGTAACTATTGACGTCTGTGACCACTTCTCTGTGATACCCCACGACGAAGGGTTAGAATGGTTCTATGACTTTTTATGTGCCAACACATCATTTCACCATAGGAACATTCTGACCATTCGGGCATGTATGGAACAAGTCCTGGAGAACAATTATATCAGTTTTTAAGGACACTTGTTTAAACAGAGACAGGGTGTGGCAATGGGTGTGTGCTGTGCCCCAGTATTTACAAACGTTATTTGGCCCAATGGGAGGACTTGTTCATTATGAATTCAGAGTTTAAGGACTTCTGGGTGCTTTATGGGCACTATTTGGATGACATTGTCCTATTTTGGAAAGGAGGTGAAAATGACCTGAATAGGTTTTTCACCTATGTCAATGAGACCACTAACTTTTTGAGGTTTACTATAAACAAGGACAATGACATCCTGAACTAACTTGATGTAACTATCAAAAAGAACTATACCACTAGGGGTTTTACCTCCCATTTATTTCATAAGCCCACCTACTCCAATTCACTGCTGCATTACAACAGTTGGCATCCATTACACCAAAAGAAAGCACAAGTAAAAGGGCAGT